>NC_058133.1:333080125-333179541 GCF_016433145.1 Gracilinanus agilis
GAGAGAGAGAGGAGAGAGAGAGAGAGAGGAGAGAGAGAGGGGAGAGAGAGAGGAGAGAGAGAAGAGAGAGAGAGGAGAGAGAGAGAGAGAGAGAGAGAGAGAGAGAGAGAGAGAGAGAGAGAGAGAGAGAGAGAGAGAGAGAGAGAAGAAAACCCCAAATGGAGTCACAAAGAGCTGGACTTGAATGAAATGTTGAAACAACAAAAACTTGTAAGATCTTGGCTAAATCACTTAACCTCCCTTGGCTTCATTTTCTTCACCTGTAATATGAGCAGATTGGAGAAGGCAGCCTCTAATTCCCTTCTACCTTTAGACTGCTGTTTCCATGACTTGACCTCTAAAAATAATATCTAGGCTTTACATAGGGCAGCTAGGTGGCCTAGTGGATGGAGCACTGGGCTTAGAAAAAGGAAGGCTCATTTTCCTGATTTCAAATCTGACCTCAGACTCCTTGTAGCTGAAAAAGTCACGTAGCCCTATTTGCTTCAGTTCCTCATCTGTAAAATGAGCTAGAGAAGGAAATGGCAAAGCACTCCAGTATCTCTGCCAAGAAAATCCCAAATGATGTCACAAAGAATGGAATACAATCGAAAAACAAGCCTTTATATAGCTCTTTAAGGTCCACAAAGAGATGTATCTCTGTGTGATCTCATTTAATCCCAACAATCCTTTGAGAGAGACATTGTTATTATACTCATTTTACAATTTTAATAAATTTAAAAAAATTAACCCCCCTCAACACACAAGAATAAATAATAATGCCCTGAGGTTACAAAATTCAGTCATCCCTGACCTTTGATCCTGTGTTCTAGTGATCTCTGTTATTGAACTGGCCTTTCATAACTCAACCTGGCTTCAACCTAAACCCTTCTCTGACTGTTATTTGCTGTTTGGTAGATTCCTGCGTCTCAAAGTCTTTACCAAATTAGGGTGACTTTTGTCTGGCTTTTCTGTGTACCGACAAGAAAAGGTCTAAGCAACCATTTTCTACTAGGGTATGAAATGTACTTTCTAATGCTGTTGGGGAGTTTTTAGGGGCAAGAAAGGGAAGGACAATGACATCCTGGAGAAGAATTCACCTGGGATGTCCCCTATGGCACAGCATTGGGTATCCTCCATTGTAACTAATTATTCTTGGAACTGTTCCAACCTCAATCAATCAACAAAAATTCCAATCAGGTACCATGAATACAGAGACAAAGATTGAAACAATACTGCTCTTAAGGAGCAGTTATATTCTATTAGGGGGACATGTTTATGTGCAAATGTATAAATTAATATATTTTATATATTATATGTAGGTTTTACATATATACATGTATAATAAAAACAGGGTAAAGAGGGAGAGAAATTGGGATATCAAGAAAGGGTTTGTGTTGAAGGTGGCATTTGATGCCAAGGCAGGCAGTGCCAGTCAAATTTTTTTTATCTTATTTTAAAACCTTACTTTCTATGTTAGAATCAATATTAAGTATTGATTCCAAGGCCAAAGAGTAGTAAGATCTTGGCAATGGGGGTTAAGTGACTTGCCCAATGGGGTCACACAGCTAGGAAGTGTTTGAGATCACATTTTAACCCAGGACCTCCAATTCTAGGTCTGGCTTTCTATCCACTTAGCCACATAGCTGCTCCTAGTCAATGTTTAATAGCCAGATCTCTAGAAAAACAAACAAATATCCTCATGTACCTACACAATCAACAAAACAATAAATCAAGACCTGATTTGTAGTTTATTTCACAACATTTTTAATTGTGACCAATTTTTCGTGACCCTATTTGGAATTTTCTAAATAAAGATACTAGAGTGGTTTGTCACTTTCTTTTCCAGCTCATTTTTACAAAGGAGAAACTAAGGCAAATAGGGTTAAGTGATTTGCCCAGGGTCACACAGCTAGTAATTATCTGAAGCCAGATTTGAACTCAGGAAGATGAGCCTTCCTGTTCTGGCATTCTGTCCACCACACTACCTAGCTGTCTGTAAATGTTTACACTGGAAATTTAATCAGTTTTTGCCAGCTGTTTTCAGCTGGCTCTAGCACGTCCCTGGCCAGAAGTGTGGAGGCATTAAATTCCAAGTATGGGGGAAAGTTAGTGAAAAGTCACAGAGTCAGGAGATAGAATTCCATTTGTCAGGAATTCAGAGATGTCCATTTGGCTATAGAGCAGAATGTGGAAGATCGAATAATGCATAACGAGCCTGGAATAATAGATTAGGATCAAGTGATGAAGGACTTTCACAGTCAAACAAAGGAGTTTATATTTGATCCTCAAGATTAATAAGTAGGAGTAAGACGGCCAATATGCCCTCAAAGAGAATCACTGTGGAAATGACGTAGAGGGTGATTGGAATGGGGGGAGATTTTAGACAAGAAGATACATTAGGAGTCTGTTGCAATCATTTAGGAAAGAGGTGATGAGGGCCTGCTAAATGTGAATAAGGAGATGGGGTTGGGCTCAGTAGATGTTGTGGAATAAGAAATAGCAAGATTAGGAAGTTGAATGGATGTATGAGGTTGAGGAAGAGTAAGGAGTTGAGGATAATTCTAAGATTACAAACTGGGGAGACTGTAATAATGGCAGATGCCCTTAAAAGAAACAGGAAAATTCAGCAGAAGGTAGGTTTTGAAGGGAAACCTCTAAATTTTGGTTCTTTGGGGCAAAGGATTGGTTGCCATACCTAGTTTTGGCTCTGATGACAAGTCTTTTGCCTCTAATAGTATCTACTGACATGTGGGATTTCCTTTATATCCCACAGAGTTGACTTCCCCATGGAAAATAGTTTTCACTCAACATTGCTCTGCTCCTGGGCACAACCAGGTAGATGGGTCAACTCTCTTGTATTTTGTCAATAAATATTTATTAAGTACCAACAACCCAGGAATTGTGCTAAGCCTTGGGTATGGAAAGAAAGGCAAATGATAGTTCCTGTTCTCAAGGAGTTGGAAGTCTAATGGGGAAAACAAAATATAAATATTTATAAACAAACATAGCAATATATAAGATAAATTAGAGATGATCAACAAAGGAAAAGTGCTAGCATTAAGGGGAACAGGGAAAGGTTTCTTATAGAAGGCAGAATTTTAGGGACTTGAAAAAAGTCACAGAAGCTGGGACACTAAGATGATGAGGTAGAAGAGAATTCCAGTCTTGAGGATAACCAATGAAAATGCCCAGATTTGGGGCAGCTAGGTGGCACAGTGGAGAAAGCACTAGACCTGAAGTCAAGAAGGCCCATTTTCCTGAGTTTGAATCTGATCTCAGACACTTTCTAGCTGTGTGTCCCAGGGTAAGTTACTTAACCCCAATAACTTAGCTTTTACTGCCTTGGAACCTATAATTGGTATTGATTCTAAGACATAAGGTTATGGGGGAAGGAAGGAAGGAAGGAAGGAAGGAAGGAAGGAAGGAAGGAAGGAAGGAAGGAAGGAAGGAAGAATGAAAGGAGAGAAGAAATGGAGAGAGAGAGAGAGAGAGAGAGAGAGAGAGAGAGAGAGAGAGAGAGAGAGAGAATGTCCAGAGTTGGAAAAGGGACTATTGGATTCAAGGAATAGCAAGGTGGCCATTATCATCACTGGATCAAAATATACATGGGATGGTGGAAAGTGGAAGAAGATTGGAAAGATGTGTGTGTGTGTAGGATTGTGAAGGCCTTTGAGTTACAAACAAAAGACTTTATATTGTATCCTGCAGGTAACAGAGAGCCACTGGAGTTTATTGAGTAGGGGGCAGGAGTGATAAGGTCAGACTTGTATTTTAGAAAGATCACTTTGGCAGCTAAATGGAGTCCAGATTGGAGTGCAAAAAGATGTGTGGCAAGCAGACCAATCAGAATGCCAGTTGATATATCCCAGATGATGAGAGCCCATGCCATGGTAGTTGATATGTGAGAGGAGAAAAGGGAATGTAAAGGAGAGATAATATAAAGCTACAACTGATAGGATTTGACAACAGATTAGATATGAAAGATGGCAGAAAGTAAATGGCATCTGGGTTACTGGGAAGATGATAGTACTCTCAACAGTAATAAAGAAGGTAGGAAGAGGGGAGGGTTTGGGGGAAAGATAATGAGTTTAGTTTGGTTCATGCTGAGTTTAAGATGCCTTTGGTCATCCAGTTCAAAAGGTCCAATAGACAGTTGGAAATGTGAGCTTGGAGGTCAGCAGAAAGGTATGAGACTATTATTAGATTTGAGAATTACCAACACAGAGACGACAATTAAATCCATAAGAACTTATGAGATCACAAAATGAAATAGTATAGAAAGAGAAGAAGACCCGGACACAGAGCCCTTTGGATTTAGAGTATTTCCAGGGCCAGCCACAGAACCTTCTGAGAAACCAACTGATTTAAGTTTTTTGGCATAATATCAATATTATGATAATGAATAATGAATAGCCAGCTTATAACCTTGTGCCTTGATTCAACCTCTTTTTCCTCTTTGTTGTCACAGAGGTACTTACCATATCAACTTCTGAGATGCTATCCAGACTTTCAACTTGCACATCTACACCAACAGGAATGGCCGGGCCTGAAGATGATGGTATCAGATATTCTTTTGTCAGCAAGTTGTCCAACTCTCTCCTCTCCCCTCCACTCCACTTCATAGCCCCACAAAACCCCACAAACCCCACAAAAACAAATAAGAACATGAGCAATTTCTTTGGAACCTGGGTGATATTTCTTTCTTCCTATCATGCTGCCTTGATGGGACCAAAGTGAAATTAGTGTTTGCAAGGTAAGAACTTGGAAAATATAAATAAAGGCTATTTCTTTTGCCCAAATTATTTTACTTATCCATGTGGTCCTGAATTTCCAGCTTGTACAGACCCATGTAAAACTGTGATGATAGCAATAATGCATTTAGCTCATAATTAGAAAAAACAATCACATGTTGGGCAGAAAAACTTTATCATTAATGGTGTTGGTCGCAAAATTATTATGTGAGCTATTTTCCAGAGAATGAGGCTATTTGCTATATTCCCTTTGCCTACTAATTCATTTTGCTCCTTTATTCATTTTACTTTTTTGAAATCACTTAATGCAATAGAAAATGGATGGCATTTGGAATCAGACCTGGATTCTAATTTTTTCTCTGTCACTTTACATCTTTGTGAACTCATTCAAGCATTGGCCATCTCTGGGCCTCAGTTTCCTAATAGTACAATGGACATAATTTTTTATGTTCTCTAGAGTTAGAAGACTTGTGTTCAAATTCTACCTTTTACACCTACTTTCCCTTTGTGACCTCAGGCAACTCATTTAACTTCTTTGGTTCTCAGTTTCCTTATCCGTAAAACATATTGGGGGTTGGACTTGATTAGGGATCCCTACCCTTTTTTTGTGTCATGGACCCCTTTGATAGTCTGATGAAACCTATGTACTCTTTCTCATATGTCTTAAATGTCTTAAATAATGTCTTACATGCATAAAATAATAATATTCATTGGATCTGGCCTCAGATACTTCCTAGCTATGTGACCCTGGGCAAGTCACTTAACCCCAATTGCCTAGCTTTTGTCACTTTTCTGCCTTGGAACCAATACTTAGTATTGATTCTTGATCCTAAGACTGAAGGAAAGGGTTTAAGCAAGAAAAGAATCCATTGGGCAAGTCCATTGCACAGCGTGTGAGTAGAACTTTATTAACATTTGGACCATTTACTTAGAAAAATCCTTCTCATAAGTTTAATATATTTTTCTTTATTACTAAAGAGCACAGGATGGAACTGCAGTGAGGGATGATCAACTAGCCCACTGGGACTACTGGTAGAGCTGGAAGCCTTTACATTTGTTTTGCCTCTGGGACTACAGAGTTTCTAACATAAATAGCCAGGAAGATTGAATTTAAATGGATTTTCTCTCTACCTACCCCTTAAAGGGTAGCAATAAGTTATAAAAACCCTGGGAATGCTAAGAATTAGAACTCCCAAAGCGCAAAGCTAGAACCTAAAGTCTTCCTCCTCTAAGGGAGCAGAGAGATTTGAAGCAGAATGGCAGACACAGTAAGACAAATTGTACCTTGGATAAATCACTTGCTGACAGGGAGAAGGTATCATTGAGCCACAGCACAGCTGGCTAAAACCTGAACTGAGAGAGCTTTGCCAACATGGGACTCTAGCCAATTATCTGCTGCAAGGCTTTACTATCTCCACCCTCCCCCGCCACATTTAATTAAACCCAGAAGATCAAACTCTGCCCTCAATTATGCATACACAGCTCCTGCTTCGGGCTCCCAGATGAAGAAGGATTTAGTCATAGGATCATAGATTTAGAGCTGGAAAGGACCTCAGTGGCTATCTAATTCAACCTCTTTATGTTATAGATGAGGAAACTGAGGACCAGAGAAGTTAGGTGACTTGCTCCAAGTTACACAGGTAGTAAGAAGAAGGAAGTGGGGAGGGGATTTGAACCCAGGGCTTCTGACTCCACAGACAGTGCTTTTTCTCCACTGTATCACACTAACTTCTCATTAGTCTGTGGATATTATGGTAAAGTGTTTTTCTCCTTCCTTGTATTGGGATAGTCTGGATTATGGTTGTCCAGTTATTCTTTCCAGAGCACATAATAGGCTGTGATGCTTTATCAGTATTTAGAAGTCTTCATCAGGAGTTAGGCTGGTTGGAAAACTGTGCCAATCAATTTGCTCCAAGGACTATTAATTCATACTTGGCCTTTGACCCAGCTACTAGGTCTATATCCTAAAGAGATCAAAGAAAGGGGAAAAGGACCCATTCATACAAAAAAAAATTATGTTATCTCTCTCTGTGATGACAAACAATTGGAAATTGAGAGCATGTCCATCAATTGGTAATAGCAGAACAAGTTGTGATATGTAATTATGCTATAAGAAATAATGAGCAGGTTTAAGAAAAACCTGGGGAGACCTAAATGAACTGATGCAGAGTGAAATAAGCAGAACTAGGAGAACATTGTACACAGTAACAGCAATATTGTAAGGATGATCAACTGTGATAGACTTAGCTACTCTGGTCAACACAATGACCCAAGGCAATTCCAAAGGAGCCAAGATGAAAAATGCTATCCACCTTCAGAGAGAGAAAACTGATGAAATCTGACTGCAGAGTGAAGCAATAATTTTAAAAATGTCTTTCTCTTTCTCTCATTTTGGGTGTTTTCTTTTTCAACAAAGCTAATATGGAAATATCTTTTACATGACCTCACATGTATAATGGAAATCAAATTGTTTTCTAGGGAGAGGGGAACAAGAGAAAGGGAGAGAATTTGGTACTCAATTTTAAAAAATGATAGCTAAATTGGTACATGTGATTGGCAAATATTTAACAAAATAAAAATAATTTTTAAAAGAGAGTAAAGTGTGCCCACCCAGAGAGTGCTGGAATGAGCACTGAGTTTCATGATACCCCACCTGATAGCACATACTTTCTATGCCTGAGGGCAGAATGTTTAACACAGGGATGGCACTTAACGGATGCCCCTGAATTCTTGCTTACTTGGCTTACCCACCAAGTCCAACAACAGAAAACCATAATTTGAGAAGAGAAAACTTCATATTATAGTTTTGCTTAGTTGATGAAAAATCAGTGGTAGACATTTTTTTTAAAGCAACAAAGTTTGATGTTTCATACCTCCAAAGCCAGGTCTCATGCTGAAGTCATGGTCATCTATTCTCAGAAGCTGTTCAGATTTTGTCAGTGGAGACTTAGTGATGTCAGGGCTTCGTTTCAATATTAAGCTATACAGAAAACATAGAGTCACTCACCCCTTTCTGCACAAATAAGACATATTTATTTTCAGTAGTGAGGCTTAGGAAAGCTTTTTTTTTAAGTGATGCCTGAGTTATAGGGGTGTTTGATTCAAAAGGAAAACCATCCACTCCCTCTCTCTGGTTCTTACCCTCTTATGGTAGAGCCATTCTTTTCTAGCCATGCCCTATCTCCTACTTTCCCTCTGGTCCCTATCCTATGCTCCCTCTGAGCATGTTCAGAAAACAAGAGAGGAGAAATCCAAGGGAGTTATCTCTTGCTTCTATATTATTCACCAAACCCCCCACCACTTAAAACTCCTTATTTATGGCTCCATCTTTTGTCTAGGGTGACAGGGATTCTTTTTTCCTTTTTTTCTACTTTGGGGAAGTTATGGAATATACTAAACTAACGAGATTCTCTTTCATTTAGCTCTGCAGCCCTCCAGATGGGAAGATTCTGGTAATTTCTTTAGAGTCTACTTTCTCAATCTTATTCTCTGTGGTTACGTACAACTTGCTAGCCACTGCTTCTTCCTTTGAATTCCTTTATCAGTAATGAAACACATGCGAACAGAAAGTCCCATGTCTGACCACATTTTTTATGCCTGCTTTCAATACTAATTGAACAGAAATATAAATGAACCATTAAGAATTAGTGAGCTTTGGATTTAACATAAGCTCTCTTGGGCAGGGGTGGGAGGATGAGAGATAGGCAAAATCACCATCTGGTATCAGGTCTCCCAAACAGAAAGTTCAATAATGGTCTGTATGTCCAGACACCCCTCTAATCATTAACTTCAGGCACTCCCCGCTGAGGTGGTTGATGCAAAGGGAGGTAGAGGCAGCCTTACTCCAGTGACTACTGAAATGCCAGCAGCACCGCCCACTGTTGGGCCAGAGCATCTAAGCTCAAGTCTCCTCATCCCATTTCCAAGGACATCCCACTTCTACTGAGATTTCTCTAGAGCAAAAGGAACTGCTTTTTTGAGTAATAGTCCCTCTTTTATCATTGAGTCAAAAGCAAACTGAACAAAAAAAGAAGGAAAAAAAAAGCAAACTAAAGATTTCCTTCCCATCCAGCCCCTACCTTCTTCCTTTTCTCTGTCTTCTTTCTCTTCCCTATGTTTACTTCCTTACATTTCTCCTATCCTTTCCCTCGCCTCCTCATATCCCTTCCCTTCCTTTTCTTCTCTTTCTTTCGTTTCTTTCATTCCCCTGCCTTCCCCTTATCTTTCTCCTTCTCTTCTCTTTTCTCCCTTACTCCACATTGGCTTTCCTTCTTTTTACTCTCTTCCTTTTCTAATGCTTAGACAAAGTAAATACTTACTCTAGGAGATGGCTCTATTTCAAAAAATCTGGGAGATCCTCTTTGAATCAAATCATAATTTTATAATCTTAAAATCCACTTCTCCCATAATTGTGTGGACTTTGGGAAGGGTGGGAAAAAGAGGAAATGCACAGAATTCAACTACTGCTTCTATAGGCATTAGCACTGATAGAATTTGTCTGGTCACTTTAATGGGAATTGTCTGATCCTATTTAAGAGAGACAAAACCTGATTTATATATACCATAGGAAGTAGTTTTATTTCATTGCTTTTACCCTAAAATTTAGTCCGCAAAATAATGTTCTCAGACATATTTAGTGACCTGTCCCATCTTTACATCGAGTTCCTTTTGCTTTCTAATTCTGCCCCAATCTATCTCCTCTACCTAATAGATTATCCTTGATATGTACTATATTCTCACCAATAATCAGAGAAAACAACTTCAGGTCATAGAATCACAGAATTTTAAATTCACCTAGTCTAAACCACACACCCAAAGAATCCCCACCATAACATGCTATAAGATTAGGGTTCTCCTCCATTTCTTTATGAAAGGGATTTGTTGTTCAGTCATATCCTACTCTTCAAACCTGCATTTGAGGTTTTCTTAGCAAAGATGGAGTGATTTGCTATTTTCTTCTCCAGCTCATTTTGTAGATGAGGAACTAAGGCAAACAGAATTAAGTGGCTTGCACAGGGTTACACAGCTACTAAGTGTTCAAGGTCAGATTTGAATTTAGGAAGATGTCTTCCTGATTCTAGGCCCAGGGATCTCTCCACTAGGTCACTTATCTGCCTTACAAAAGGGATTAGACTTCCCTAAAAGGAAATAAAGCTTTTCTTGGGACTAGATTGACCCCTTCTTGCTAGAGGAAGCTTCCTGTTCACCTAAGGGTATAAAAAGTCCCACCCATGCAGAGTTGGGCTCTTCCAACTTGGTGAATTTCTAAAGATCCCCAGACCTACCTACCATCCCTGGTTCTGCTGACCAGATTCTTTTTCACATGAAGACTAGGAGAGCCAGAAAGCTAAATGCAACTGTAACCCTTGCTATGATAGGGCAAAATAAACTTCCTTTTATTAACTATTCAGTGACTTGTAAGAGCCACATTTAAATCAAAACTGAATTGGGAGGCAGCTAGGAGGCTTAATGAATTGAGAACTAGGTTCAAATCTGGACTTATGTCCTAGCTGTGTGATCTTGGGCAAGTCACTTTACCTCCATTGACTAGCCCTTACCTCTCTTCTGCCTTGGAACCAATACACAGTATATAGTATTGATTCCAAGATGGAAAATAAAGAGTTAAAAAAAAAACCTGAACAGAGTATTGCCTCTAACATATATCCATCAAATGATGGCATAATCTTTGCTTGACAACTTTCAAAAAGGAGGGACTCACCACTTCTTAAGGAAGCCCATTCCACTTTTGCAAAGCTCTAGTTGTTGAGTGAAATAAGCAGAACCAGGAAATCATTATATGCAGTAACCTCAATATTGTAGGATGATCAAATATGATAGACTTCGTTACTGATACAGTGATCCAGGGTGATTCAGAGGGACTTGTGAAAAAGAATGTTATCCACCTCCAGAGAAAGAACTGTTAGAGCAGAAATGCAGATGTTTGTTGCTTTCCCTTCTTTCTTTTGTTTCTTTCCTTTTTTCCTTTATTTCTTTCCTTTGTTTCTTTATTTCTCTCTTTCTTTCTTCTTTCCTTTCTTTCCTTCTTCCTTTCCTTACCTTCTGCCTTAGAATCAACACAATGTACTGATTCCAAGTCAGAAGAATGGTAAGGGCTGGGAAATGAGGGTTAAGTGATTTGCCCAGAGTTACCCAGCTAGAAAGTATCGGAAGCTAGATTTGAACCCAGGTCCTCTCTTCTCTAGGCCTGGCTTCTATGCATATATTGTATGTGTGTGTGTGTGTGTGTGTGTGTGTGTACATATATATATATATTACATATTTATACTTATTAACTTAGTATTTATATTGTATATATTATGTGTATTTGTCTCTCCTTTTGTAATGCAAGTTGAGATTTTTCATTCTTAGTACTTGGGTCCCAGCACCTAGCACAGTGCCTGGCATATAGTAAGCACTTAATAAATGCCTGATTGATTAATAAATGTTGGATATAAGATCATACCTTCCTTGTTTGTGTGTCTCCTCATGTACTTCTCGTCTCTGCCTTTGAGGTCTGCTGTAAAAACAAAAATAAAGTTTTAAAAGGAAAAAATATAACTCAACCCATCAGTAAGAATTCATTAAGATATATGTAAAACCCAGTGGAATTGCTTGTTGGTTCTGGCAGGGGAGAGGGAGAAGAAGAGGGAAAGGACATGAATCATGTAACCATGGGAAAATATTCTAAATTTAATTAATTAATGAAAATAAATAAGTCATTTATATGTCTCAAAAATAAATAAATTTATGTAAAAAAAGAATTTATTTAGCATCCACTATATGTAAAGCACTTTGCAAGACAAATACAAAAGTGAACCAATTTTTGCCCTCACGGAACTCATACTGTAGCTTGAAGAAATAACATTATATAAATAGATATATGCAAATTTAATCCATTTGAGGGGATTATGTAGAAGGTGTCACTTGAGATGAGCCTTGAAGTAAATTTGGGATTCTAAGAGTTGGAGGTAGTGCATTATTAGGCATAAAGGATGGCTAATGCAAATGTGTGGAGATGGGAGACTGAGTGCTACTCTGTATGAGCAACATTAAGAAAACCAGATTGGCTTGTGAAAAAGGAAGTAATGTGTAAAAAACTGAAAAGTGAGATTAAGGACAGGTTGTGGAGGCCTTTAAATGACAAAGAAGTCTACATTAAATCCTAGAAATAAAACACAGCCTCTACACTTTACTAAGTAAAGAGGTAATATTGCCAGACCTATGGTTTAGGAAAAAATCACCTTGGTGTAAGGAGTTGGAGCCAAGGGAGACCTGTCAGAAACACTAATTAGCAGATAATTGTAAGAGTCCAGGCAAGGGCTGATGAAGCCTAGTCAGGGGCAGAGGCATGTGAGTTGACAGAAGGGGACAACTGTAAGGGATGTTCTGTAGATAGGCAACTTATTTTCTATTGGGAGTAATTGAGAGTAAAAAGTCTAAAGCAGCAATGGCAAACTTTTTGGAGACTGAGTGCCCAAACTACAACCCTCACACTGCATGTGAGCCCCCTGCCTTACCCCAGACAGGAGAGGGAAGAACTACTCCTATTGGGCTGCTGCTGGGCAGAGGGCTGAGTGATGTGAGAAATGTCCTTAGGCATGTGTGAAGAGAGGGAAGGGAGCAGCCCTCTCCGGCATGTTCCAGCACACATGCCATAGGTTTGCCAACACAGGTCTAGAGTCACCCCAAGGTTGTGAGTTCACAAAGAAGGTAGTACTTTTAACAGAAATAGGGAGGCTCAGAGAAGGGTTGGAAGCTTTGAGGAGGGCTAAGGAATGCTGAAGACAAACTAGTTCTATTTCACATTGGTGTCTGCTTCTGATTTTCAGTGAGTTTTCTGTAATGGCTTCATTTTCTGTGGGATAAAATAAAGGCTGATGAGTATTTATTACCTTGAAAGACTACAAAGAAGCTGAGGAGCTCTGTTGTTCACATGTCCAAATCTTGACATTTTGCTGTTTTGGAAAATATGTAGCATATTGCTAGGAGGGCAGTAATTATTATCTCTTATTATTACCTATTAACTTTCAAAAAAGAAAAACCCAAAAGGCAGGCAGACAACATCTGGGGCACTGGAGTGTTTTTTGTCATATTAGTGATTACATGAATGTAAGGAATTTCTAACATAGAAACTACCTTTCCTAATGCAATTGCTCTGTCACTTAGTCTTAGAAAGTCACCTGAGGCTCTAAGAGGATAGTGACTTGTTCCAGGTATCTACCTGTTCCAGTATGTGTCACAGGTGAAACTTGAACCCATGTCTTTGTGATTCCACAGCAGCTCTCTATCCACTATACCACCCTATCACTTAGAATTTTATGTTAGAAAAAATGTGGTAAACACATTGAGGGTGTGTGTGTGTGTGTGTGTGTGTGTGTGTGTGTGTGTGTGTGTGTGTGTGTAGCAGTCTCTCAGGGTTGTTGTGAGGATCAAATCTAAAGTGCTTAGCACAATGATTGGCACATAGTAGGCACTTAATAAGTGCTTCTTCCTTCCTTCTTTCCTTTTTTTCTTTCCCTTCTTTTCTTTCTTCCTTTTGTCCTTATTTCCTTTGTCTATTCCATTACCCATAATGACAATTCCAAACCTTCTCTTTCCTCCTCAAGTCTTTAATAGTACCCCTCCTCTAAACTTTCATCTGATAACCTTTCATATTTTATCCAGAACATTGAGATTGTCTCATGAACAACCCTCTTTTCCTTTCCTCCTCATCTCTCCATTCCCCTACATTGTCCTCCACTTCACTTCCTTACTTCAGTCTCTGAAAGGCAGCCCATCTCCTTAACAATGACCAACTCCTGTGTGTACCCTTGATTCCATCCATTTCCGATTTCTACAGCAGATTACCCCTATTATAGTCCTCTTTCTCTCTAATATGTAATCTCTTCCTGCTACCTACAAACACATCCAAATTTCTACTATCCTACAAAAATTCTTACATGATTCTACCATCTCTGCTAACTATGGTCCTATATTTCTCCTCCCTTTCTCAGCCAAACTCCCTGAAAAATACACCTGTGGTTCTCCTTCCTTCCTCTCTTTACATTCTATTCTTAACCCCCTGAAACCTGTTTTTCAACATTCAACTGAAACTGCTCTCCGCAAAGTTTCCATTTCTCCTCTTAAGACAAGATCTAATGGCATCTTCTCAATCCTCAATCTCTTTGATCTTTCTATTGTACCTGACCTCTTAAATTCCTTCTCCTCCAGGACAATCTCTCCTCTCTCAGTTTTTGGTACACAGCTCCTTCCCGATTCTCTTCCTTCTAATATGACTTCTCTGTCACAGTCTCCTTTGATGATTCATTGCCATGACGTGAACTATAGTTTCTACCCAGGTGTCTTTTCTCTCTTCATCTTTTCTGTTAGTGACCTCACCAGCTCCCATTTGCCTCATCACATCACATGGTCATGTGAATTAACTTCTTTGAACGACATCCTTGTCTATCTGTACCTGAACTGGTTTTTGCTTCTTGCAACTTTATTTCTTTGTAGACTAAAACATTGTTAATAGTGGGCTAGATGGAACTCTAATTTCTGTGATCATTCTTGGTCCTAGAGAACAGAAGGGAGGTGGGGGCACCACAGCTATAGAATGTTGAATACCTTGTCAGAGGTGATTACTCAGTTTTAATTACCATTTTTTCCTTATTACAAGTTTCAGTGGAAGGGAGAGAAGACAATGGTTGTTTTTCTTTTGGTTCAGACCTTTGATTCCATTGGTTTTGAGAAGTCTCAGT
Source organism: Gracilinanus agilis (assembly GCF_016433145.1). Classification (NCBI taxonomy): domain Eukaryota; kingdom Metazoa; phylum Chordata; class Mammalia; order Didelphimorphia; family Didelphidae; genus Gracilinanus; species Gracilinanus agilis. The sequence continues at coordinate 333,094,599 of NC_058133.1, forward strand.
GTAGAAATTCACTCCTCTAATGCAAAATAGTAACTTCTCTTTAACTTATAAATGGAGAGGATTATCTGGGCCATTGAGTGATTAAATGACTTGCCTAGGGTTACATAACAATTCTGTGTCAGGCAGGAGATGAGCCTAGGAATTCTTGACTCTAAGACTGTCATTTCCTATGGACCACTAGAGAAAGAGAAGCTAGGTGGCACAGTGGATGGAGCACTGGGTATGGAGTCAGAAAGACTTGAATTCAAACATTTCCTAGCTGTGTGACCCTGGGCAAGTCACTTTACTGTGTTTGGCTCAGTTTCCTCATCTATAAAATGAGCTCAAGAAGAAAAATGGCAAACCACTCTGCCAAGGAAATCCCAAAAAGGGATCATGAAGAGTCAGACATGACTGAAATGACCAAGCAACAGCAAAAATACCACTAGAAATAACTGATGTGAAAAACACAAGGTGTCAATAATGTTTTATAAAAAAATAAAGGAAGTCATAGCTTTCAGGGGGAAGGGAGGTAGGTAAGTTATGCAAGAAGGAGGTTTAAACTACAGAATTTCTAAATATGGAGAAATCAGAGTTTGTTTGCTTGGTTTTCAGAAATTATTCAATAACCTTTTCCCAAAAGGATCATCTGAATTAGTTGACTTACTGAATCAACAAGTAACTAGCCTTACCATCACACCAACACTGATTTAATGAACTCCCAGGCCTCCTTTCTTAGTCTGTCCTGTTTTATTCAGCAACTATGGCCTTATATAAGTAAGCTCAAGCTTCAAACTAACCAGGGGAATATATTAGGAAAGGAAATTCTCTGGATAGGGGTCAAGGTAGAATGGAAAGTGTTCTGAAGTTGAAAAAAAGTTTGGAAAGCCTAGTCCTGACCCAGAGCAGATGTAAATAAGGAATGGGATGTCCCATTCAGACCTCAGAAAAAACCTACAATACTTAAGAATGTAATATAAACTTTCAGACCAGACCTATAATTGAACACAATTCTTTTTTTTAATGGAAATTCCTAGATACAATCAGACATTTACTTAATTTTTTGAAAATTAACTCAAAGAGAAACTTTCTCTTACTGGGACAAAGCAGGAGCTCAGTAATAACAGTCAACCTTCAGTTTAATTTTTTTCCAGGTTATACATGTATTATCATGCAAGACATATTTCCATGTTGTTCACTTTTGTAGGTGAGTAATCTTATAAAACCAAAATCTCAAAAACATAAACCCAAATAAATTTAAGAAAAAAATCATATGTTTTCATCTGCATTCTGACTCCACAATTCTTTCTCTGGAGGCGGATAGCATTGTCATTAGTCCTTCAGAATTGTCCTGGATCATTGTATTGCTGAGAGTCTTTCACATTTGATCATTCCACAATATTGCTGTTAATGTGCACAACAACATAGAATTGTAATAAGTCTGTTGTTTTTAGATAAATCATTTTGTCATGGTGTTATGAAAACTATGAAATGCTTCACAAATTTGGACGTGTGCTCTTATAACAATGACCAATATGGAAGTGTATTTTGCATGATAAGAAAAAAAGAAAAAAAAAGAAAATTCCCAAAGAAATTCTATAATATCAAAGTGGGATTGTGCTCTGTATAGCCCCTGTGCTTCCAACCTGGGTGAGATAGAGAGGCTTAGTCCTCTAAGGAAAAAAAAATCACACAGGTGAATCAAAGGAACTTGGATGTGGAAAACTCTTGAGAGGGAGAGTTTCAGTACTAGTAGCAACGTGTCTGGGTTATCCGTGGAAAGGGTCTACTTAAGTTCCACATTATCCTTCAGATGGGTGGCAATGTCCAGGAAGTCTTGGGCCAACACTATTCTGTTTCCATACTTGTCATCCCCTGAAGGTCTACCTGTACATTGACTCTCTGCCTCTGGAACCACTCGCCACCGACTCTCATGTTGCTGCTCTCTGGCTTCTTAGCTGTCATCTGTCTGAGGATGCTCTTCCCCAAGGCTGCTACTTCTGGGAAGTAACATTGCTGCCTTTCAGTGGGACACCCCAGTTCCATGGCTCAGAGCTAGTCAACTTGTTTTCAGCTCTATCTTTAATATGCCTTATCTGTCTGCTTAGCTGACCCACAAAAGGGTTACTCAGGAAGCTTAGAGGTTTGGTTTTGTTTTTTACTTCTTTTTCATTATAAAAATATTTTATTTTACCAATTATATGTCGCCTCTTTCAAAATAAGGACCCAAGCCCTTATTCATCTATGAATCAATGAAAATTAAAAGCTTTCAAGTGAGATGCAGACTAGGTGAGTCCCTTCCACTGAGACTTTCCAAGTTTGGGGATACACACACACACACACACACACACACGTGCACACACACACATGTGCATGCACGTTTTAATAGTTCAGTAGCATACATTTTCATCACTATTAGCTGCGAGTAGGTGAAATGAAAATAAATTTTCTACTTTGTGGACTGGAAATCAAAGAATCAAGGCAGCTATGTGATAGTGTTCTGGAATCAGAAAGGCCTGAGTTCTAATCCTGCCTAGGATACTTATTAGCTATGTGACCCTGGCCATATCGTTTAACATCTTCCTGCCTTAATTTCCTCAACTGTAAAGTGGGGGGAAATAGCAACATCCACCTCCCAGGATTGTTGAGAGGATTAAATGAGATAATAATTATAAAGAGATTAACACAGTGCCTGACACAATAGGAAGAACTTTTTTTTAAAACCCTTACCTTCCATCTTGGAGTCAATACTGTATATTGGCTCCAAGGCAAAAGAGTGGTAAGGGTGGGCAATGGGGGTCAAGTGACTTTCCCCGGGTCACACAGCTAGTGTGTCTGAGGCCAGATTTGAACCTAGGACCTCCTGTCTCTAGGTCTGGCTCTCAAACCACTGAGCTACCCAGCTGCCCCCAATAGCAAGCACTTTTGTTGTTGTTTTAGTGTTCCAGTAATGTCTGATTTTTTTGACCCTATTTCTTTGCAAAGATACTGCAATGGTTTTCCATTTCCTTTCCCAAGTCATTTTAGATTTGAGGAAAGTAAAGAAAACAGGGTTAAGTGACTCAAATAAGATTTTTTATACAATGCTGACACAAAGTAGGTGCCATATAAATGTGATTCCCTTACTTCCTCTTTAAGGGGACTGAAGTTCTGTATGTGTAGAGAATGTATGTAAAGAAACTAACCTGGGGAGGGCAATCTGTGTCTTTTCAATTCTCATCATCTCCCCTTGTAGCTAACACCTGGCTATGCAAATTTTCTTGAGACCATAATGAGCCTTAAAAAGTCACTAGAAACAATGAAGAGGAGAGCCAAGAACTGGTGATTCCTGCCAGTATCCAGGCCTCATAAAAAAAAATTTAAAAAAAAGGGCATATCCCCCTGACTTATTTTTTGAGAGCAATTTAAGATACCTGTTTTGGGTAAGGTACCTGATGTTTTCTGTATTAGGTTGAAAAATACAGAAAAGGAAGCCTTTTCTTTCCAGAAATACTTTCATCCTTCTGCTTCTGTCTAGTGTGTAGAGGAGAGAGAAAGAAAAGTGGAACAGATTGTTCTGAACTCTAAGATTTGAGGTTCAATTTTGAATTTTAGATGAACATCTTGTCTTGCTTTACCCAATTAGATTCAAGTCATCTCAGTACTCATTATGTGAGTTATTGCATAATCAGTCACCTGGTGAGACACTTGCCACTAAATGAAAAAATTCAATGGGTAAGGGTACTTTGGGCCTCAGTTTTCTTCTCTGTAAAATGAGTGAATTGTGCTCTATGATTGAGTGTCCTCATTTTCATTTTTCTTTATTTTTGGCTTAAACACTTTTATTTATATAGGGGAACTATAATAAATTTCTTTTTTAAATTCAACTAAATTTTTTTGCACATTGATACAATTTTTAATAATCATTTTCTGACGTTTTATAATACATGTTCTCTCCTTCCCTTCCACCTCATTTCCCTCTCCAGGATGGCAGGTAATATAACATACAAGTTACACATGTCTTCTCATTTTTAAACTTGATGAGCTTAGGGGGTCTTCATTTCAATTACTAAAGTGACTAGCCCTAATTCAGTATCCCTACATCTTAGAAATTTGTTGGCTAGCAACTGTTTTCTTTGTCAACTGTTGACATTTATTTCTGGAACTTATTTCAAAAGCAATAACATTTGGTTATCATTATGAAAAATATCATTATGCCATAAGGTCTTTTTTCAAAGAAGCCACTTTGTGCTGACTAAGTTAGTTATCTGGGTACCCACTGACCTGCCTACAATGCTAAGTGATAGATGAAATAATGAAGAATTACAGGTAAATCTGTTCAGAGAAAATGAAAGATTGTAGCAGTTACTCAGCTCAAAAATAGTAGAAAAACAATTTCAGAGAAATTTTCCAGGCCAATAGTGGCATCATGTGGTACTTGTGGTCTGATGAGGGAGAAGCAACAAGGTATAGAAAGACAGTCCTAGACTCCATTAGACAGTAAGCTCCTTAAGAGCAGGGGGGTACCATTTACTTTTGATTCTCAGCCATTGGCACAGTGCCTGACATAGTAGGTGCTTATAAATGCTAAGTGACTCACTTGGAACCAAGGAAGAATGGAGTTCAAATTCTACCTTAGACAGGGGTCAGCAACATATGGCTCTTTCTGCAGGAGCCATAAAGTCAATTTTTTTTCAGGCACTGTTACAGGAGCATACACTGTAAGCACTGTACGGCTCTCACGAAATTACATTTTAAAAAATGTGGCGTTTATGGCTCTCACAGCCAAAAAGGTTGCCAATCCCTGTTCTAGATACATCACTTTGGGCCCTAGTTTTCTTATCTGTAAAATGAGTGAATTATACTCTATGACCTTTAGGTCTATCTAAATCTATGATCTTTAAATCTATGATTCTATATTTTGGGAAGCCTAAAGTGGCAATTAAGTCCACTCTTGGATACTATGGTGGATTTAGAGTCAAAAGAGGTGGGTTCAAATTCCAGCACTGTCACTTAATCTCTGTGTAATATTGGGTAGGTCATTTAACTTCTAGACTCAGTTGCCCTGTGTGAGAAATGAGAGACTAACAATTTCCAGCTTTTGGTCTTATTGATATGATTTTTGTTGAGAATTGGGGAAAGTCTTCTCTAGTGATGGATTATATTAAGTTGTGAAGAATCAGAGCTTTGTTTCTTAAGACACACCAACAAGATACAAAATCATTTATCAGGTCACCTCTTTGCACTTATTTTAAAAATAATGCTTTAATGTTTACAAAGCATTTTTCCCACGACAACTCTGCAAAGTATGTAGTGAAAGTACCATCATCTTCATTTTGTAGATGATGAAACTGAGGCTCCCTTAGCCCCAGTGACAACTCTAAATATCAGAGGCAGAATTTGAGTGCAAAACCCTTGATTCCAAATCTAATGCTCTTTTTATTACTTCAAAATGTACAATCTACATAGAGTCATTAGGAGACAGTGAGATCCAAGCAACCACATGCAAAATTCCAAAGGAAAATGGGAATTAGTCTCAGGTGCTTGAAGAATTCAAAAAGGAAATTTAAAAATCAAATAAGAGAAGCGGAAGAAAATGGGGTGGAGAATGAAAGTAATACAAAAAGAACATAGCTTAAAAAACAAAATTTGTCAACTGGGAAAAGAGACCCAAAAATCTAATGAAGAAAAGAGTTCCATGAAAAGTAAAACAGACCAAATGGTCATGGAAGAAATTCACTCTATAAAAATCAGAATTGGTGGGGGCAACTGGGTGGCTCAGTGGATTGAGAGCCATGCCTAGAGACAGGAGGCTCTAAGTTCAAATATGACCTCAGAAACTTCCTAACTGTGTGACCCTGAGCAAGTCACTTAATCCCTATTGCCTTTGCCTACCCCTTCCCACTCTTCTATCTTAGAACAAACCCACAGTACTGATACTAAGATAGAAGATAAGGAATTTTTAAATAAGTAAATAAATAAATGTAAATTAGAATTGGACAAATAGAAGCTAATGACTTTACAAGACATCAAGACACAATAAAACAAAATCAAAAGAATGAAAAAATAGAAGAGAATATGAAATATCTCAATGAAAAAACAACTGACCTAGAAAATAGATCCAGGAGAGACAATTTAAGAATTATTGGACTACCTGAAAGTCATGATAAAAACAATCCAAGAAATCATATTACAGAAATTATCAAAGAAAACTGCCCTGCTATTCTTGAACAAGAGGGTAAAATAGAAATTTATAGAATCCACAGGTCACCTCCTGCAATAAATCCCCAAATGACAACTCCAAGAAATGTTATAGCTGAGTTCAAGAGCTCCCAGGCCATGTTGAAAATACCATAAACAGCCAGAAAGAAACAATTCAAATATCAGAGTCTCAGGCTTACACAGGATTATACAGGATTTGGCAGCTTCTACATTGAAAGACAAGAAAGCTTGGAAGGGAAAGGAACTAGGTTTACAACCAAGAATCACCTCTTTATCAAAACTGACTATATTCTTTCAGGGGAAAATATGATCATTTAATAAAATAGAAGATTTCCAAGCATTCCTAAAGAGAAGACCAGACTTAAACAGAAAATTTGTTATCCAAATACAAAATGTGCAACCTATTTCCTGGCTCCAGAGTAGCACAAAACCTAGCAACAGACCACACAAAATGCTTTTTTGAAGAAAAACACACCACATGAGCTCATGACTATTTATATTCTCTAGAGGTCCAGTAGCTAAGACTATAAATGAACCTGAAATAGAGGAGACAGAAAAATTTGGATCACCATAGCCAAGCTTAGGGGCAGATAAGTGGTGTAGTGAATAGGCTCTTCTTCCTAAGTTCAAATCTGGCCTCAGATATTTGCTAGCTATGTGACCCTAGGCAAGTCATTTATCCTGTTTGACTCAGTTTCCTCATCAATAAAGTAAACTGGAGAAAAAATGGCAAATCTCTCCAATATCTTTGCCAAGAAAACTGCAAATGTGGTGACAAAGAGCTGAACACAATTGAGAAATAACTGAATAACAACAACCAAGCTTATCTAAGTTGCCAAGAGCCTTTGCATATATGAAATTAATTATTTATTATTAATTAATTAATAGTTAAGAGTTTTATTAATCATAGTAGTGGTCACTGTGACCAATTTCTGGAGGCTTGGATTCAGAGCTATTTTGTGTAGGTCTTGGTGGCATAATGCTTGTTAGGTAACTATAAATGCATTTCAATAGGGACCATGCCACTTGAGGAGATAAAGAAGATGGATGAAAGACGATTCAATCTTGTTTGTTTTAGCAATAGGTTCCACTGGTACAGAGAGTAGAGAGTTGGGGACTTTCCAAAGGATATTGTAGAGAGTGATGACTGTATTCCCCTTTGAACTCTGGAAAACCCCTCCTGCAAGGCCACCTAATTATATATCAATGACTGTCTTACTTATTCTAGTTTGCATCTCTGGACTATTTTTGGCATCCCATATTACCTGCTACCTTTTCCGGTATATAAAAAGAGATTCTGATTTGTGTTAGTTAAAATCACCTGGGGTTCTATTTGGAAGGATTGAACCTCAATATAGTGTTTGACAAACTTCTGTGGACCTGTGGAGGTCCTTAAAACTACATTTCCCGTGGTCCAACGGGTTTCATGGGCTTTCGGTTTTGGATGATGTATTCAAGGTGAGGGACTGTTTGAAATTAGGGGGAAGTGACTTGGAGCTTCCTCTTTAGTTACCGGAGCTCAAGGAGAGAGGAAGGTAAAATGGCTGAGGTGAGGTTGGAATAGATTTTTCTTACAGGCGCATGGTCAGTTTATCCCTATCAGCATGGCTTTTATTAAAATACTATTCTCCTTTTTGATCTTGACCATCCTCATTTTTAATTATAACAGATTGTCAGAAGTATGTCTGGTAACTGAGGGGTCATTGACTTCCAGTCCTGGCAATTGCTAGTCTTACCAACAAATAGATTATTCTTTGACTTTTGTACCCCAAATTCTCTTTACTGAAGTTTTTTATCCTGATACGTGACTGCTTTCTTCCCTATTTTTTCATGCTGTGCAAAGATGGTCCATTTTAACTAAGGTATAAGAGTAACAAAAGCAATACAAAGCTGACCCAAATACATATTCTTTTCTTAAACTATATATGAGTGGAACCTATGATGATCATCTCTTCATGTTCCCATTTGAGCTTCTCTACCAACCTCTACACTTGTTACTAATCTTTGGCTTGTCATAATATTGAATCCTGGTAGAGACTGATTCAATTACTTAACTTCTTTATCTTTCTTTTTTTTTACATTTTATGGTGGGGATATTTATGCTGTCTAGCCTTACAGCAACCACATACAACAATCCAATCCTATTTTGCAAGACCCTTTTATCATTTCATATGAAAAGTGGAATGAGGATGAAAATGATTATAATATCATTACTCCCAAATCCAGAATGTGTGTGTAGCTTGTTGCATTAATATCCAAAAGGCTTTGCTATTAAAAAAGATACATGGAAACCAAAGTAATTCTCTATTTGCTCTCTCCTGTACAGGGTCCCTCTTGTTTGTACCAAACATCTACTTATCTAATAGGTGGACTGGTAAGGCAAACTTTTGGGGTTTGAAAAAGCTGTATACTATTTTGAGTAAAACCATATAATTGCATACAGCAACACAACTGTTAATATGAGTGATATAGACATACATGGTTAAAAATACTATACACACCACCATGAGTTTATATTTAGTAAAGAAAATAAAAAAGAATCATAAAAACAAGGACACAGGGTATGACAAGATACCCATCTTTGGGGATTGGATTAATGATTGGTAAATAAAAATTTATAGACAAATATATAATCATTTATAACCTCTTGGGGATTTTGTTTCATTATACCTGCTTGATATTTTCTTTTCTTATGCTCTTACCTAACTATTTGAACACCTGTACTCCTCAATAGAAGAAAAATTAAATGTTTGGTTTTTTTAAATGGTCATCTAGAATTGTATTTTCTTTAGCATTCATTCATTATTCAACAAATCTATATTAACCAACTATTATATTCTTGGAACTATTCTAGGCATAAAAGAAAATACAAAGATCAGTAATGAAAAGTCCCTGTACTCAAGGACCTTAAAGACCAATAAGATATATCGAGCTAAGTCTAATTAGTGTAAATAATGAATCTCCTAAAGTAACTGCATTATTTAATTTTATATTACATTTCCATTGGGATGGAACCATATACAAATAACTATATATATTTTAATCTAACCCCATAAGACAAGTACAAAAGATGAAGAATTCAAATCAAAGAGATGTTGTTTTTGGCTCAAAATTTAAAACTGGTAGGGATCTGAGGACTCATGTAGTTCTTATTTATTTGTTTTTTTGTTTGTTCGTTTGTTTTTAAACCTTTACCTTCTGCTTTAGAATCAATACTGTGTATTGGTTCCAAGAAAGAAGAGTGGTAAGGGCTAGGCAATGGGGGTTAAATGACTTGCCCAGGTTCACACAACTAGGAAGTGCTTTGATTTGAACCTAGAAGCTCCCATCTCTACACCTGGCTCTCGATCCATTGAGCCACCCAGCTGCCCCCTTTATTTTATTTTATACCATTTTCAATTAATTAATTAATTAATTAATTAGGAATATTTTTTCCATGCTTACATGATTCATGTTCTTTCCCTCCCCCTCCCAACCCCCTGCCATTGCTAATGAGCAATTCTGCCGGGTTTTTACATATGTCATTGATCAAGACCTACTTCCATATTATTAATAATGAGCCTTAAAAAGTCACTAGAAACAATGAAGAGGAGAGGCAAGAACTGGTGATTCCTGCCAGTATCCAGGCCTCATAAAAAAAGCCATATCCCCCTGACTTATTTTTTGAGAGCAATTTAAGATACCTGTGTTGGGACAGTCTTTTAAAGCCTTTTTGCCCTCTTTAGTTTAAATAAAGAACTGGAGTCTCAGAACCAGGCTTTGAGCCCAAGTACTCTGACTCAAAATCCTGGACTCTCTCCACAATATTATGCTGCTACTTCTACAAATGATGTCCCTAATTCTGCCCTCTGGAACTAAGCCAAATAAATCTACTACATTTTTCACCTTTTCAAAAGCTTAAAGATATCTATCATATTCCATCTCTTCCCTATTGTCTCTTTCATACCCTCAGTTCTTTCAACTGACCAGCTAACATGATGGCTGAGCCTCTCAGTATCCTCATTATCCTCTTCTAGCCATGCTTCTAGTCTAACAAAGTGATCAACAATCATTCAGTCAGTTAATGAACATTTTTTAGGTTCTTATGATGTCCTAGGCACTTTGCCAAGGTTTAAGGAAAGGCAAAAGATAGTCCCTACTCTCAAGGAGTCTAATGGGGGAGACAACGCACAAACTATCACATACAAACAAGGCAAAGATGGGATAAATTGGAAATAATTAACAGAGAGAAGGCACTAAAATTATGGGGCATTATTGAGAAGGGCTTCCCATTGAAGATGGGATTTTGGACAAGATTTAAATGAAGCTTTCAACCCCAAGAAGACAGTTACTTTAGTTCTGGCATGCCCAGGAAAAAACCACAGCTAGATTTTAATCTCTCTTATTCTAAAGACTACTGAGAGAAAGGACCCGCCATCTTTGCCACCAGCAACACCCACCTCTGACCAAATGCCATCAATGGTCAGGTAAGCCAAAGAGTCCTAAGAAGAGCAGTATCCTCCAGACCACCTGCTTGCCTTCCATCCCGGCCCCAGGACCCATCATCCAGGGGAATAACCCTTAGGGAAATGAAACCTGATGATTTTGGTGTTGGTGAAGCTGACCTCTTCATCAGCTATAGCTACTGAAAAATAGGAAAAGAAAATTCTTGCTACCAAAGTCCTTAGCATTGTCAAGCTGTTCAGTATTATTGGTGGATATTAATTTGTCAATGAAAATAATATAAAAGAAGATGCCTTACTATCTGCTTTGGAAATACCAATGCACCTCTCCTTCTGACTTGTGGCTGAACCTCCTATATGCATTGATTCCCACCTATTAGAATGCAAATTCCCAAGACAGTCTCACTTATTTATTTCTATCAACATCGCTTAGCTCATAGTAAAATCTTAACAAGTGCTTCTTTATTCATTCATTAGTATAGCATAAGATTAAAATTTTTTTTGTCTTTTTCACTTCTACACCCCAATGGTTTGAGGACACAGAGACCATCATTTTATAAGAAGGAATGGGGAGAAGGGGATCTCACTCAGGGGTACATGATTGGCTTCCCATCTCCAATGTCATAGGCAGAGATTGGTAAAGGAAGTTGCCACACTAGAAGCATGAAATATGTAAAGTTTCTAGACATGAACAATCCAGAAAAGGAATAGCATTAACCAATTTGGGGTAGGGGAGAGTCTGCCACAAGAGCAGGGGTTTACCAAAATCCAAACAAAAGTAGGCTTACTTTTATAATAACATATCATTAACATTATACAATAATCACAGTATGTCATAATACTGTATATATAATATATATAATGATCTATATTATTAACATTTTCTCCATTATTTTAGTAAGTCCAGACATTCAACACTGAGGTGTAAATGCTTGCACTGAAAATTTAATAATCATCTCTTCCCATCCAGATTAAATTTCCCCAGCATACCTCTGCACAAGAAGTACTCAACCACCCCCTTTCCCAAATGTGAGGGGGTTTTGGGACTATCACTATTTTTTTAAAAGTTTTTACAAGCTTTACATTGAAAACTTCTATCTTTCGTAGCTTCCCTTAATGTGTGCCACTCTACTTAATGCCAAGTTAGATAAATGGACAAACCAAAAGGAAGTCACTCCATGTTCCTATTTAAACCAGCTGAATAGTAAACTCTACCCATAACTTTCTGAATGACCTCAGCTCATCTACTCACTCACAGCTTTAGTTTCCTCATCAGTAAATAAAGGGATTTGACTAGATAACCTTTTAAAGCCTTCCCATCTCTAACATGGCATGCCTCATTATGGCAGGAAGTGCCTAACTGCATTCAATTTCAGCTATAGATAGGGATGGGATGACTATTATGAGAATCTATTGCTGACTACCCATTGTGCTATTTTATCAATTAATATTCTTTCTGCCTCTTAATATCATGAGCCTAGATAAAACATTTTGCATCCACTAATAAGTTTCTTTTTAAAAAAAACTCTTACTTTCAATCTTTGAATCACTCTGTTTTGTTTCCAAGGCAGAAGAGTGGTGAGGGTTAGGCAATGGGGGTTATGTGATTTGCCTGCAGTCACATAGCTAGGAAGTATCTGAGGCCAGATTTGAACCCAGGATGTCCTATCTTTAGACCTGGCTCTCAATCCACTTAGCTACCCCCTAATAAATTCTTTTCTTAGTTTCTTGAAGTTGAGCATACCCTTTGAAACAAATGGAAGCACCCATTTGGAAAGATGTGAGATTATCCAATTTTTAGAGCCTTTTTGGCTAAATAAGAGAGACCAGGTAAAGTTTAAGCTGGGCAGAGTTTAGGAGCCCTGTTGGACCTTATTCAAAATCCAACAAATAATTAGCTAGATGAGGTAAAGAAAAAACATGTCTTTGGTTATCCTAATTTTCCTTATCAATCAATGAGTTACCATTTATAAAGTACCTACTATGTGCCAGGCACGTCCTTGCTCTCAAGGAACTTCCATTCTAATAGTAAAGACAATGTGCAAACAAATATATACAAAGCAAACAATACAGTGGATAAATAGGAAATAATGAGCAGAGGAAAAGCACTGGAAATAAGGAGGGGCTGCGAAAGGCTTCCTGGAGAAGGAGGGATTTTAGTTGTGTGTCTGATAAGACATAAGTAATGCTTTATTTTATTGTTAGGGCAAAAATGTTTTAAGGCTAAGTCCATCTTTATTTTTAGCAATGGCATAGGAGAGAAAAAATATTGACCTATCTTACCCTGAGCAAGTCACAACCTCTTTGACTCTCAACTTTGGTACTTGTCAAATGGGAAAAATAATACTTGTCCTGTCTATCTCATGGAGTTGTCGGAGGGAAGTTCTCTGTGGGACCTAGAGGAATGCCTAAATATGACTTGTTACTGTCTTACAATGTGAAAGTGGAAAAACATAGAAAGTAAAGGGGTTTCCTTAGAAACAAAGCAAGAGCAAGTGTTAACAAGGGAACCCAAGTTTCAAGTACTAAGTGCTGGGACCACAAGCACCAACAATTTGAGGGTACAGGAGGGCTGGGCTCAGGGACAATGAGAGACAAGGCTTTGAAGAGCAAGCAGATTTGGGGAGTCAGAGTAGGCAATGAGTGGGAACCAGGTGGGCTAGTCACTTTGTGCCTCACTGTCTCCTGTGTCAAATGGAAATAAAAGGACTTATTCTATCTCCCTAGCCTGTTGCAAGACAAGAGCTTTATGAGTATTAAAGTGCTATATATTTTTATATTAGGAGAACTACAAACATAATAAACTATATTAATAACCTAAATCATATCAGAAGAAGCTTTCAAAAATATAATACTCATTTCTACTTAAAACATTTAAAAGCAGAGGAATAAATGGACTATTACTTAATAAGGTAAAGAGTATCTACCACCATTATTAGACTCTGACCTTCCCCCCCACTTATATAGTAAATACTATCTATTTTCCTTATTAAACTGTGTGTTCCTTATGAGCAAGGACTTTTTTCTTTTCCCTAGTTTCTTTTTTATATTTCACTATTTAATTTTTCCTAAATATATGTAAAAACAATTTTTAATGATAGTTTGCTAAAATTTGAGTTCAAAATTCCCCCTCCCTGAGATGATAAGTAATTTGATATAGGTTATACATATGATATCATGCAAATCATTTTCCAAATGGTCCTGTTGTGGAAGAAGACATATAAAAAAAACACAAAGAAAATAAGGTGTTTACTAGTGTAAAACTAGTATACTTTGATTCGAATTGATTCCCTCAGTTCTTTCTTTGGAGGTGGCTAGCATTTTTCATCCTCAAGTCCTTCAGAATTGTCTTGGATTGTTGTATTGTATTGCTGAGAATAATGAAGTTATTCCTAGTTGATCATTATACAATATTGCTGTTACAGTATACATTGTTCTCCTGGTTCAGCTCACTTCTCTTTGCATCATTTCATGTAAATCTTTTCAGGTTTTTCTGAAAGCATCAGAGCAGGGACTTTTAAAAAAATTTCTTTGTATCCCCAGCTCTTAGCACAGTGCCTGATATTATATAGATGCATATATATATATATATATAATATATTTATCAAGCATGTAATATATATTAATTATATAATAATACAATAAATTATTATAATTATATTTTTGTATAATATAAATATAATATTATTATATTTTATGATTATATGAATATATAATTAATATATATTAGGTGCTTGATAAATATAGTAAGATATATGTATATATGTATACATAGTAGCTGCTTGATAAATGCTTAACTTAAAGCCAAGAGGTAGCCTGACCAGCTCCATAATAGAGAAATGTTATAGGCCTTTCCCTTAAGATTTGATGTAAAGCAAGTATGTTCATTGTTGTCACTCTAATTTTATATAGTTTTAGAAATATTAGCCCTAGTAATAAGACAAGGAAAAGAATTTAAGGGAATAAGCAAAGGGAGAGAGAAAACAAAATTATTTGCTATGCTTAGAAGAGCTTTTGATCAAACAAAAGATAGAATCACAAAGTGACAAAAAGAACAATTTTATTTCCATAAAATTGAAAATGTTTTGCACAAAAATAATGCAGTTTAGGTTAGATTAGTTAACCTGGAAAAATATTTTAAACAAATTTCTCTGGTAAAAGGCCAACATCCAAGAGATCTGGGGATACAAATAAATTAAAACAAGTGCCATTCTCCAATATATAAATGGTGAAAAGATATAAAGAGGCAGCCCTCAAGGAAAGATGTCTGTGATGAACATTTGTGTGAAAAAAATGTTCCAAGTCACTAGTAATAAGAAAAATAAATAAAAATTAAACCATTCTGAGGTCATATCTTATTCCCATAAAAAAAAAAGAAAAAAGACATTTGTTAGAGGAATTGTAGGAGGGAAAAGCAGAGAACTGAGAACTAGAAGGATTTATGTAATAATAATAACACTATAATGAATAACAACTTTGAAAGACTTTAGAACTCTAATCCATTCAATGATAAACCAAAAATCTTCAGATAGCAAATAGAAATCAGAGAAGTAAGCCCAAAACAGCAAATAGGAACCAGAGAAGATATACAAAAAGAATATCCGAGAATCTTAATTAGTCTATTTGAAGTAGAATATACAAAATTGAATTAACTTTTTAGCTATGAGCAAGATGAGATCTCAGCTTGGTCCCAAAGACAAAGAACATACTTTCCCAGAGGAGATTCTAGCAATCTAGAATCAAAAATGTTGAATAAGTGCAGATATATTGTACCTGGCTTCCTATTTATGTCTACTATCTCCCCGGCGTGTCTTTTATTTGCTTGTCTTCCCTAAGAAGCTTTGCCACCAACTTGGCGAGTTCTTTACCCAGGCACACAGAGTCTTTTCTCTGCCAATCCAGAGTGGCATCTACTCTTACAAACCAGCAACACACAAGATGCTCTAAGACTTAGAAGGAAGCGCAGTTATAATCCTATAAGGAAATATTTGTTGCCAAGTTCATAATAATAATAAGAAAGAACATTTTTTAAAAGTGCTATATATGTGTAAGTTGTGAATATAAGCTCATCTGATGAAAGGAGAACCCCAGATGGCAAATTTTTTTCTGTCCCAGAAACTTCTGCGGACAATGGAATATAAAAAGGGCAAGCCTATGGAGAATGTGCTCTGGTTCCATGGTAATGGAGACACATTGGCAGTGGAGACACCTGCTCTGGCCTCTTTCTTTTTTTTTTTTTTAAACCCATACCTTCCATCTTAGACTCAATACTGTGTATTGGTTCCAGGACAGAAGAGTGGTAAGGGTTAGGGAATGAGGGTTAAATGACTTGACCAGGGTCATCCAACCAAAACATGTCTGAGGCTGGATTTGAACCCAGGGCTTCCCATTTCTAGGTCTGCCTCTCAATCTACTGAGCCACCTAGCTGCTCTCTGATCTCTTTCTAAAGGACAGGCAGGATCAGAGGCTTTTGGTTGGTGGTAGAGGCAAGGATTGATGGAGCTAAACATGCATTTGAGTCACTTCCAGCTACATATCTATTTTGGCCCCTAATTAAATGGCACACAAGACTAGAGGTTGCTGGATGATCTGGTCTTTTGGCCTCCATGAAAGGAAGGGCAACACAAAAGGGGACTGATTGGTGAGCAGGATGATTCACCTATTCAGTAGACTTAAAAAGAGAATTAACTTCTTATTCTAGGCTAACTTGGAGCCAAAATGGTCTCCTACTCGTTTGTGTTCAACGTTGAAACAAAAGGAGACTCCTGTGGGTCATTCAACAGTTAACAAAAAGAGATTTACTTAACCCTAGCAGGAGAAGGATGTTCAACAAGGATAGGTATCCAACTGATTAAAACTTCCCTGCCTGAGTTGTCCATTATGGTTCACCAGCCAAATATTGGATCCTGAAACGCCTCATGGCTCTTTTGTATTCAGGCTTCCAGAAATGATGTCAACAGACTAAGTTTTTAGTCCCTTGAACCAATCTTGCCCAGAGTGCTGATCAGTACCTTTTAATGGAAAATTAGCTCAACCAACATAGAATCTGGAGATTAGGATATTGCTCACACCAGAACTCTCATTTATTTTTCTCCTCTTTTCAGGGTCTTGGGACTTTGTGGACTCTCCCTTGGACTTCTAGCAAAGAAGTGAGGGGGAAAATCCCCTCATTCTCTTCTTCCTCCTCTCCTGCAACAGAAGAAGAGATATCTAGGAATCTGAGATCCAATCTCAGGCAACTATAAGTACACAATGCCATAGCTGAGTAGCTAATGCAAATTAGTACTTCAACAGAAGTGAACTATACTGGTGAAGAGAAGACCCACACTAATAAGATTGTGAAACAGTTGAAGTATCAACTACTTTGAGGATCTTAATGTTGAAGATAAAAGAAGGATTTCAAGTGATCATCTAGTTAAAGAAAGATGAATCCTAAAGTAAGATCAATCCTATTTTTAACAAATGGAATTGATCCATAAGAAATTTGGATTATGTGTCAAGAAGCAGACAAGGGCAGTTTAACTATAGCATCATGATCCAAATGGATGAATCATGGGATCGTATTTAGAGTTGATGTTAAGCTTTAAATATCACCTAATCTTATCCCTGTTTTACAGATGAGGAAACTGAGGCCCAGAGGTATGAAGTAATTCTCCCAGTGTCACACAAGTAAAAACTAATGAAAAAAACTTTTAACTAAAAGACAAGAAATCTGGTTCTAGTCTTGACATTGTTACTAACTCATTATGTGATCTTGAACAAATTATTTAACTTTTCTGGGTTTTGGAAAATGAAGGAGCTGGCATAGCCCACTGCAAATCTAAGATTCCTTCTAGTACTAATGTTTTCTGATTCTAAGCTAGCTTTCTTGGGTTGGTTAATGGACTCAAATAAAAAATATTATGCTCTTTTCTGCTCAACTATATTTTTTTCACTTCTCTGTGTACCATAAAGATTGACTTTGGTGAAGTGAAGGAAAAACTCTGCTAGATTTTATAATCCTGGAACAGCAGTCTTTTGTCTGCTTTATGAGAACCAGTTTAGGCAAGTACAACAAAGATTGACTTATTGACAATAAACTATCCATTAAGTGATGAATCTTTGGTGATAGTAGCCTAGTAAAATATTATTAAAATATTCAGGTCAGAAGAGTGAATAAGGAATTGATGGATGTAAGAATGGGATTTGTACAAGGGGGATGGGACAGAAGGAGCCAGAGAAGGAGTGAATGACGTTTGGTGACAGTTGGTGACAGTTGAGACCAGAGGAAATTCTGGGGTTTTCTCTGGAGGAAGAGGAAGAGGAGAGGACTTCCGGTGGAGGACTGAGAGAGGGAGGAGGAGAACATCTCAGCTCAAATCCAGTCCTGAGGACTTCCTGAGAATCTTTCTTTGGACATCGAAACCCCAATTCCCTGGTCAAAGATTCCATCGCATCTCACCCAGCAAGACTTCAACCATCGAGAGAGCTAAGTTTTTGAAGTCCATTTTGGGAGCAATTTCTTAGTCTCCTTACCCCATTACCCAACCTTGCTGAGAGACCCTTTCAGGTCTAACTTACAATTATAGAAAGGATAGAAACAGAAAACTAGAAATAGAAATAGAAGGAGAAAGGGTGAAGGGAGACACTTGGGGGTGGGAACCTCAGAGGTTCCCACCTGAGTGACAGACCCCATATAAATAGAGAAGAGGGCACCCCAAAATCCCTCTGCCCTTCACCCCTAGTGTTCCAGAGTGTCTGAGAGACAACAAGAGGGAGGGAAATCACAGCTTGGTCTGGCTGCCTCCATCTTGGAGCCAAACCACCCACTATGAAGTTGACTGACCTCGGGGGAGGCTTGTGTGAACCCCATCCTCACACAGAATCAGATTGGGGTACCCCATACCTCATCTTATAGGGAAGGCTTGCCCCCAACTCCTGTGGGGTGGCACACCCATCCAGGTCACCCAGTTTCGGGGTGACACCCCCTCAAAGTCTCCCAGTGTATATTCGGCTGGAGGGGAGAGCTACAAGAGAGTCTCACCTCATATATTCTCTCTCTCTCCTCTCTATCAAACATTGGTTACTTGGCTCTCATAATTATTATATGGTCGATGGGAACTGAATGTCTCGTGTATCTTTGTATCTTTTTTGTGTGTACCACCAAAAATTTGTCTATTCTGTTTGCCTTTTTTTTTTAACCCTTGTACTTCGGTGTATTGTCTCATAGGTGGAAGATTGGTAAGGGTGGGCAATGGGGGTCAAGTGACTTGCCCAGGGTCACACAGCTGGGAAGTGGCTGAGGCTGGGTTTGAACCTAGGACCTCCTGTCTCTAGGCCTGGCTCTCACTCCACTGAGCTACCCAGCTGCCCTATTCTGTTTGCCTTTTGATCCAGCCATACCACTGCTAGGTTCATACCCAAAAGAGATCATAAGGAAAAAGACCTGTACAAAAATATTTATAGCCACGCTCTTTGTGGTGGCAAAAAATTGGAAAATGAGAGGATGCCCTTCAATTGGGAAATGGCTGAACAAATTGTGGTATCTGTTGGTGATGGAATACTATTGTGCTAAAAGGAATGATAAACTGGAGGAATTCCATGTGAATTGGAATGACCTCCATGAACTGATGCAGAGTGAAAGGAGCAGAACAAAGAGAACCTTATACACAGAGACTGATACACTGTGGCACAATCAAATGTAATGGACGTCTGTACTAGCAGCAATGCAATGATCCAGGATAATTTTGAAGGACTTATGAGAAAGAACACTATCCACATCCAGAGAAAGAACTATGGAAGTAGAAACACAGATGAAAAGCAACTGCTTGATCTCATGGATTGATGGGGATATGATTGAAGATGTAGGCTCTAAGCAATGAGCCTAGTGCAAATATCAATAATATGGAAATAGATCTTGATCAATGACACATGTAAAACCCAGTGGAATTGCTCATTGGCTACAGAAGTGGGGTGTGAGGAGGGGAAGAAAAGAACATGATTCATGTAACTATTATTATTATTCAAATAAAAAAGATTTGTCTATTAAACTCCATAAAGTTAGCTTTAAAGCATGTGCTGCTAAGGTTTTATTCCTTGAGATATAAAATTGACATAATTTATATCTTGCTAGTTGGCCTGGACTTTGTAGAAGCTAGTGCTACATTAAATGAATACTTTTACTGTCTCTATGATGTTGAATAAGAGCAATTAGATAAATGTAGCTAGATAGCACAGTGGATAAATTGTCAAGCCTAGAGCCAGGAAGACCTAAGTTCAAATCCAGCCTCAGATACCTACTAGCTATATGACTCTGGGCAAGTCACTTAACTGTTTGCCTCTGTTTCCTTATCTGTAAAATGAGCTGGAGAAGGAAATGGTAAAGTATTCCAGTATCTCTGCCAAGAAAACTCCAAAGAGAATTCCAAAAGAGTCAGATACAACTGAAAATGACTAAACAACAACAAAAAAAGTTTATTATCTGCTTTCCCAGTGAGTTATAACAGTTGCCCAATTCCAGGATCCATTCCCAACTTTGCCACTAATTGCCTGTGACTGAATCACATGAATTTTCTGTTATCACCTTGATTCTCAAGATCTCTTTATCATCTCTGATAATCTGTTAAGAACAGTTTAGTTGATAAGGAAATAATGGGACATGAAGATCTTTTTGTCAGCTCATGCTGCTGCTCTGTCTCTAGGAGCATGGAGTTTATTATATATATTTTGAGACTCATTTCACACAAAAGGACCCCCCTGAAACTGTGCAGATGTGCAGAAGTTATAAATTATGTCATATCAAAACACAAAAGGTCTCATTGGCTACAGAACAGACCAAGGCCAAGGCTGAATTTTGACTGGGTCTTATCAGAAAGCCAAGTCAGGGAATATTTTTCTCAGGGTTGAATTACCCCTCTAAGGTTTTGGCCTTGGCTATACCAGGCAGCTGCATTCCTGGCCAAAGGGGAGAGTGTTAACCTTTTAAATGCTGGCCCTCTAGGAACCTAAAGCTCTTCAATAAGGCCACAATACTTTTCAACAAGAAATCACAAGGATCACAAAAGGGGTCAAAAGAGGAGTCTCAGATTTTCATCTGTTTAAGACTCTTTCTTTTATTGGCCTCCCACACTTGATCTCTATGTAGCCTCTGGCACTGTCCATTATGTACTTCTCTTGCATACTCCTTCCAGGTTTTTGTGACACTACTCTCTCCTGCTTCTCCTCCTACTTATCTGACCAATCCTACTCATCCTATGACCAGAGATATATACAAGACTTAGGACTTGGAAAAAATTAGGCTGGACCTTAAAAGATTTAGGCTTTAGAAAGAATTAGTTTTTCATAGAAAATATGACTGACATTCCTTGTATTTTTTTATATCATGGTTACAGCCTCATTCTAGCATTGGGGTATGCATGTCTAAGTGGGGAAAGCTGACAAAAAAATGAAGGAAGCCTACAAAGATGATTTCAACCTTAAGGGAAGGGTATGTTTTAGATAATCTAGAAGTGTGGTACAGTAGAAAGAGTGCTGGATTGGAAGACAAAGGATCTGGGGGTGAAACCTGGCTTTGACACTGATTACCATATGATTTTGGGCAAGTCACTAACTCCTCTGGGTCTCAATTATTCTATCTTTAAAATGAGAGGATTAGATATGGGTGAATTATAAAGTTTCTTTCATCTAGCTCTGGGAATTTATGTTCTCATAGATAGACTCCGTAAGATTAAATTTCACCTCCCCTTCTCAGTGAAACTCTGAGAAATCGGGCCAGTTATTCAATTGAAAGCATTTGTCCCAAAGACATCAATGATCTCTTAATTTTCAGATCTCATGGTCTTTTCTCAATTCTCATTCTTGATTTCTTTTCAGTCTTTGGCACTGTCCATTACCTATTTCTCATGGGTACTCCTTCCTCTCTCGGTTTTCCTGAGACTCACTCTTGCTTCTCCTCCTACCTGTCTGACCACTCCACTCTATTTCTTCTCTAAGTTACTCTTACTAACTATGGATATCCCACAAACCTTGTCTGGGCCCTCATTTCCCTCTATACTATCTCACTTGGTAACCTCATCAGCTTTCAATAATCATTTCTATGCAAATAACTCCCAGATTTATATATTCAGTCCTAAACTCTCTTAAATTCTAGTTTCAAATCACCAGCCACATAGGGGGCTGGTGGACAAGATGATCTCAAAGATGCTGTCCAGTTCCAACATTCTAATTCTATTTCTAAGGGTCTTTCTAGCACCAGAGTCCCCATTCTGTCCCTTGTTTCTTTCTCATTCTATTCTGTTGACTGGACAAAGGGGAAATTTTTCAGGTAAAGGCATTTTAATAAAAAAGTTAAGGTTACATCATTCCCCTTACAGATAAATCACACCCCTAGTAAGTGTTCCAAAGTGTGTCATCAGAAGGGAGGGACTCTGGCCCCCTTTTCCAGTTAGGCCAGCCAGTCTGCTGGGTCTGGTAGGGTTGGACATACAAGCTAGCACGTACTCTTTTTGGCAACCACCTTTGGAGCTCATCTGCAGCCAGTTCAATTACTTTCCCTTTCCCATTAGCAGGCACCAGAACTGATGTCATTGGCTCTCTGGCTCTGGCTCTCCATCTACCTTCAGAGAAATGCTTTGGCTTCCATTTCCAAAGTCCCCAAAAGAGATCCAGGACAACAGGAATAAATCCAGTCCTGTGTCTGCCACCAGCTCCCTAAATAGCCTCGGACACTTCAATTCAACAAATATTTAAATACTTTCTATGTGCCTGTTCCCAGTGTCACTTTTCCTCATGGACCAGATGAAGGACTAGAAGTCCATCTTTGAGGTTCCTTTCATCTCTAACACTCTGTGATTTTAATTAGATATGAGAATCCGCTTCTCATTACTAAGGGGTTTAATCAGTCATCTAGGATTAGCAGATCTGTTCCAGCTCTGGTTTACAGATGGCAAAAGACCTGTCCTTGATTCAAAGAAAAAGTAAATAAAACTGCAACATGCCAACCCCCTTACTGCTAAGAAATTTAAGAATGAACTACTACAGCATTGTCACAGAGAACCAAATATCGAACATCACTTTAACCATTGTATAAAGAACTAAACCAATGCATAAGAGAGCAAAGAGAAGGAATCCTTCCACCTAGCCTTCTACAAAGCCTTTCAATACCATATACCTCGTAATAGTATAGGGTGCCAAGAAATAAGAGCTTTATTTTCCTAAGTTCTTTCTCTCAAAACGTGTACTCACCTGCCCTTCTTAGCCATTTCCTGTATTTCTCTTCCTTGCCAGTGGACTCTGCCTTCAGTGGCCAACACCCATCCCCACCACAAAAGGAAGAGGCCAGATTTCATTTTGTGGACAATATTTGGGGGTTCCAGAGCCTACCAGAGCTTTTCTCAGGAAAAACAGGCAAAACAAGAAGTAGATTCTTTTTTCTCTCAAGACGTTATTGGTCTGTTCATTATTAGAAGGGTGTTTACCCATGCAAAAAAAAAATCCTCCCAGAGTATGTAATCTGGATAGCGGGAGAAAGCAATTTCCACTAAACCTATAAATCCCTCTACGTCAGATGTCAGGGATTTTCTGAACAGGGTTGGTGGGGGTGGGAGGTTGTAGCAGGGAGTAGAGGAGAGAGGGAGAGGTTGAATTTCTGTCTCCCTATCAAACCATTATTTTGGTTGAAACAAATTTGTGATTAAGTTGGTTCCAAGTCCAATATTGGAAATATGCTAGGGAAAAGCAAGTATTTAACAGCTTATGATCAAAGGACATTCTAAATAGACCAAAACAAACTCCAAGAATCCTTGATGCCAAATGTTTGGAAGCAACAAATCATCATCAAGAAATGTATGTTGGGCCAGAGATAAGTCAACTTTCCAGACATTACTATGTTTTCTTATTCCTGCGGGTTGTATTTTGATTGTTTCCCCCCTCTATTAAGTAGCTTAACGATCATTGACGATTTTGTCATTATCGATGGAAACATCATCTCATTCTGTCTCTTTTAAATGAGGGCATGACTAATAGGGTCACACTATTACTTAATATCAGGTAGAGTAAGTCTTAGAAAAAGAGATGGCAGTGAGTCAAGTGACTTGATTGAGGCAAGAGCTTTCTGTTGCTAATAAGATAAAACTTCTAGGGGGGCAGCTGGGTGGCTCAGTGGATTGAGAACCAGGTCCAGAGATGGGAGGTCCTGGGTTCAAATCTTACCTCAGACACTTCCCAGCTGTGTGACCCTGAGCAAGTCACTTAATCCCTATTGCCTAGCCCTTCCTATTCTTCTGTCTTAGAACAAACATACAATATTGATTCTAAGATAGAATATAAGGGTTTTAAAAAAAGATAAAACTTCTATGATTCACAACTTATCTGTCTCTCAAAAAAAAAAAAAGAAAGAGGAGCTCTCCCAGTGACTGTCAGAATATGCATGGTAGTTATCGTCCTTCGTACTTAAAGAGGACCAAAAAAACATCACTGTGTATGTTATTTTGTCAATGCACAGTGTATCAGGCTATTATGAGCTCCAAAGGCTCTACCATAGGTCAGGCGTTAAATAGGTGGTCTGAACTTTTGGGATGGAGATGTCTCTAAATTTATGCGTCTCCCATTTCTTTTGAGCTCCTACAACAGAATTAGCATAGAACTAAGAAGAAGGTAAGGTAGGAATTCACCTCCATACCTTCATGAAGAAATTTCTTCACGAAAAATATATGAATTTATCTTCAAATTCCAGCAAGAGCTCAAGAACAAGGTATATAGTATCACAAGTAAGAGTGAACAATAGGAGACAGGAACTTTGTATGGAGTTATTTTGTTTTCTGAATTCCATTCCTCCACTATCAAACAAATACACACTCCTTAGTCAATAAAATGTAAGCTCTTAGAGGGCAGGACCTATTCCACTTTTTTCCTTTGCATTACCAGCTCCTGGCACAATACCTGGCATGAAGTTATTGCTTAATCAGGGCTTGTTAAATGACTGAAATTTGAGTTAACAAATGAAAAGATCAGACAGTTAAAAACTGCAAGGAAATTTTGAAGATATCTATTCCCCTCCACAATCTGATCTCTTCTTACTTTTCCATTCTTTTTATACCTTCCTCCCCTCTATTCTGTACAATCCAGTGATACTTAGCTCTTTGCTATTCCTTTCACAAGACACTCCATCTTCCAATTTCAAGCTTTTTCATTAGTTGTCAAACCTCCATGCCTGGAATGCTTTTCCTCCTTGTCTCTACTTCATGACTTCCTTCAACTCTCAGTTAAAATTCCTCCTTCAAGGAGAAGCCTTTTCTGTTTCTCCCTAATGTTAGTACCTTCACTCTAAGATTATCTCTAACTTATCCTGAAGTCATTGAGTCCAACCTTCGCTTTTTACAGATAAAATGCATGCTCAGACAGACAAGCGAAGCTTGCCTAGTTTCACACAGGTAGTATTTGGCAGAGCTGGGATTCAAACTGAAGTCCTCTTACTTGAAATCTGACTCTTCCACCCCTGCTGCTATGGACAACAGAAGCCATAGAACAAAAGTGATTCAGCCATTATTTGCATTATCCCTGCCTCTGCCCCATGTCAAGCAATGAAGGGCTACTTAAAGAGAGAGAAGATCCTACTCTAGCTTGCCATCAATTGCCCTTTCCACTTTTCCTTGGTAGAGCATCTAAAATCTTGAACCCACAGAACAAATTACTTTTAACAAGTAGACCTTTGGACCATTCAGAAGGTAGGGCTTGCTCAAGTGGGTACTGTATGTCAGCCTTTCTGGAGTACTCTGACAACTCTTTAGAAATGTACCTTATTAGATTAAGGGAATCTGAAGTCACAAGAGGTTACCAAACTGTGGCCTAGATATTGTGACTTCCTGGTTAATCTTGTAGGTCCCTTTTTAAGCCATTGGGTGAGGTTATTTGAATGGAGCTACCCCTTTGTTCAACACTGTGGCTAAATTATTCCCATTGTGACTGATTATATTCATAAGATTTCCTTGGAAGAAGTAGGGAGGAAA
Source organism: Gracilinanus agilis (assembly GCF_016433145.1). Lineage (NCBI taxonomy): Eukaryota > Metazoa > Chordata > Mammalia > Didelphimorphia > Didelphidae > Gracilinanus > Gracilinanus agilis. The sequence continues at coordinate 333,120,206 of NC_058133.1, forward strand.
GTTATAGACACAACACTCCAAAATTTTTTTTTATTAGGAATTAAAACAGTATTTTCAATTGCCCTAAGAGTAGGGAGTGAGGACGAGATATAAGAAAAGCAAGTCAAGGGACAAAAATGTTCATGAAATGTACTTGAAAGAGAAGTATGCTTTTGGTTCTACTTTCTATGAGGTTCCACTAGCTTTTAGATTTTTCTGGAACTACTTATTTAATTTTGGGGAGTGTGTGGGGTTCGGGGAAGACTATTACCACTGTTGTGAGGGCTTGCCAATTCCTCTTTAGGGTTTGGCGTCTTCCTGCCACCCAGCTCTCACCTGCGACTCCAAGAAGCTATGGCATGCCCAGTAGCGCATAGTTGAGGGTAATCAAACTGCGTCTGAGTTAGAGAGATGTCTATGTCTATCCCAGGCTAATGAAGACGTTCCCCCAGCCAAATGGGCAGATAAGAACAATTTGTTCCAACAGTCATCAAAAAAGCAAAAGCAGGCATTATGGAATGCTTAGCACTTGGTTAGACATGGAATACATCAAGGTCATTCATTGCATCCCAGACCATCCCTGGTCATCTTGACTTTTATCTTGCCACTGGTCTTTGATGACTGGAAGAGAAAGCGAACCTGACAGCTCTATGCTACTCTGCCTCACTAAAATCAGGTTTATGCTCAAGTCGAAAGACAACACCTGTGATGTTATTTTGGCCCTCTTCGTGCATGAAGGACAACAATTATTTAATCTACTAAGTTTGCTGTCCACCTTAAATGTTAGGACATCCACACATTTTTTTTTAATTTTGTTCCTTTAACTCAGTGATGGGCAAACTTTTTAAAGAGGGGGCCAAAGGAAAGGAAATATTCATCTGTCAGTCTGTTTTCAAGGCAACTCTTTTGAAGTTTCATGGTATTGTACCCTACTCATTGTATTTGTCAGATTAGGAATAATGTGGTGGGGCCAGGTAGAACATTTCAGGGGGCCACATCTGGCCCGCTGGCAGTAATTTGCCCATCACTGCTTTAACTCATATTTTCTGGATTTCACCCCCACCTAAATACACTAATAAACAGCCTCATTTGTTTGGTGCTTTGAGAGACAGTATAGAATAGTGATTTAAGACCCAGCCTTGGAGTCAAGAAGACCTAGGATTTAGTTTTTTCTTTCTGACCATCTAGCTGAATCTCTCTGTATAGACATATATCCAGATGTAAATAGATGTTAGAGGTGGCATGGAGTAGAGGACAGAGAAATGGACTTGGAGTCAGGGAAACCTCAAACACTTGTTAGTTATTTCATTCTGTGCATAAATCAAGTAATTTTTCTCTTAGTTTCCTCATATGTAAAATAGGGATAATTTAGACACCTACTTCAAAAAGTTGTTTTGAGGATCAAATGAAACAATGCCTGTGAGTGCTTTGCTTAAAGCAGTATGTGTTATTGTTCAATCATTTTCAGTCACTTCCAAATCTTTATGACCCTTTTAAAAACATTTTTTAATAATTTTTTTACCTGTGACAATATATTTTTACACTATTTTCCTAAGTGTTATGATTGAACTTATGTCCTTCTGTTTGGGGTTTTCTTAAAGCAAAGATACTAGAGTGATTTGGCATTTCCTTCTCCAGATCATTTGACAGATAAGGAAACTGAGGCAAAAAGGATTAATTGACTTGCACCAGGGTCACACAGCAAGTGTCTGGGGCCAAATTTGAACTCAGGATGATGAATCTTCCTTACTCCAAGCCTGGAATTCTATCTACTATACCACATATTTGCTCTAAAGGACTATATAGATATGAGGTACATATCATTCCAAAGTAATTTCCTAGTGACAATCCTAGGAGTGAATAGTGCAATAATTATTATCCCAATTCTAGAAATGAAAAACATAATTCCCAATGCACTTTCCTGAATCGATGTTCACCTCTCTTTCCCCTAGAACACTGATGGGCAAACTTTTTAAAGAGGGGGCCCCAGGAAAGGGAATGCTCATCTGTCAGTCTGTTTCTAAGGCAACTCTTTCAAAGTTTCATCGTGTTATATCCTACTCATTGTATTTGTCAGATTAGGAATAATGTTGCGGGGCTGGATAGAACATTTCAGGGGGCCCCCCCACATCTGGCCCACGGGCTGTAGTTTGCCCATCACTACCCTAGAACATGCTAACTCTCTATTTACTTCCTTGCTTTACCATCTGACCATTTGGCAACCCAGTGCAACAAAGGAAGAGGCAAATTGTTGGATGTTGCATTGTTTGGAACAAAGGACTAGTTTACAGAAACCACGTGAATTCGGAAGATTCATATTTATAGCATGTCTCCACAGCAACAGCCCAGTTCTACGTCATCCACTTGAATTCAGGACAAGTTTCCTTGCTTTGTGATCTCTGTTTCTTAATATTGTCAGCCATCTGTAAGACTCACTCCTCATTTCTACATCATCCATCCCCCTGTTTAGTAATTCACACCAAGAGGAAACTGTCCCTAATGCTCCCTGTAAATGCAGCAAAGGAGAAGGTGCTTTTTATATTTTGGGAGATGGTGGTAGGGGGAGAATAGGCTCCCTTGGGCTACCACTCTATCCTACAATTTTCATTAATACAATAAAACATGGATGAACTGGAGTTCTGTTTACTGGAGTTATTTATGTTTTGTAAAAAAACATTTTCATATACCTTCGGCAACAACTCTTATTGTTCTATATAGTGAAAAAACCACTGCCTTCCAGAATTATAAGATCCTTAATCAGTAGAGACATTATTTAACTAGGCTTATTCTACTCTAGTAATACAGGAAAATGCATCGATGAATTTTTGGAAGATTTTTATGGGGAAGAGGAAACAATTTTTAAAAATGTTTTTCTGGTTAAGCACTGGACCTGTGACTTAATATTTATAGGCACCAATGCAGATTGGTGGCTTCTCTGCAGCTTTAATCTTAGAGAGATGCCTAGAAGACTGAGAGGTTAGTGACTTTCCCAGAACCACTCAGTCATGTGTCAGAGGCTTCCTTTGATCTGACCAAGTGTTGAGGGGCTTGATTTGAACCAGTCTTTCTGCCTTCAAGGCTGGTTCTCGAACCACTAGTCAACCACACAGACACAGATTTTCTGTTTAACCTTCTGTTAATCAGAAACTGCATTTAACCAAATCTCTCCAATTCCTTCTTCTTCAGGGGCTCTTAACCTTTTTTGTGTGTGTCATGGACCCTACTGGCAATCTGATGACGCCTATGGACCTACTCTCAGAATACTGTTTTTAAATATCTAACATAAAATATTTAGGATTACAAAGAAAACCAAAAATATTGAATTTTTTGTTTAGTTATTTTCAGTCATGTCTAACTCTTTGTGACTTCATTTAGGGTTTTCTTGGCAGAGATAATGGAGTGGTTTGTCATTTCCTTCTCCAGCTGTTTGTCTCGGTTTCTTCATTTGTAAAATGATTTGGACCTTTGGTAAAATTTCTATAGTTCTTATCAAAATGTTAGCACTTAATGATGTGTTTTGTTATAGTTTTGCTAATTATTTCAAGTGTGTCAGTCTTTTCAACTAGATCCTTGGGAATGGAGACAGACTTCTTAGCATTTTCTAGGACACCTTCCCCGGTTCCCTGCATACAGTAGGTACTCACTGAATACTCAGAGGTTTTGAGTTGTTTGGTTACATCTTTTATATTCCCACAGAGTGGACCACAGCAGCCTCAAGCACCTAGCACTCAGCCCTTCCTGGTTATTTAAGTAATTAACTGATTCTCTGGACATTTGAATAAATGAAGGGTTTGGTGTGCCTGCCAAACAACCTTGTTATGATTTATTATTTGCCAAGTGTTGCTGAGAAGGTGTGCACTTTGGCCAATGCCCAAATCCTCCTAATTGTTCCAAGGAGAGAATTTTTAGTCTTTACTAAGTGAGAACAAAAAAAGAAACACCATTATTCTGATACATAAAATAGAAATAATATTTAGTGAGCCAAATCATCTTCTACAAGAATAATAGGAATTTAAATAAAATAATGGAGGAAATAAAACCAAGAACCTCTTTTGAGTATATATATATATATATATGTGTGTGTGTGTGTGTGTGTGTGTGTGTGTGTGTGTGCGTGTGTGTGTATTTTTTAATGTATCTTTCTTTTCCCTTCCTATTCTATGTCACCTCCAACATTCCTCATGTGGCCTTTCCTAACTCTGCTCTGGGAGTAATTGAAAATTCTACCTATGTCCCATAGATTTTAACCAAGATTTACTGAAACTGCATCTGAGACTGCTAACTAAGAGATAACACTTGGGTAAACTCTCTGAACTTCTTGGAGGAAAGGCAGCAGGGTTGGAAATTCAAGCATGTGACTGATCATTCAAAGAAATTGGGAATGTTCCAGAAATTAAAGGGACTTTAGCATTAACCAGAGTGCATGCTACCTTAGCAAACTTTGGTAAATGATAAATCATAGAAAAGATGTTTAGCAGGTACACCAAATGTTTAATTTATTCAAATGTTCAGAGAATCAGTTAATTATTCAACCAGTCAGCTAGGGCTGAGTATTAATCAAAGGGACTGAAAAGAGATGATAGAGGATAGATATCTTCAAGTATCTGAAAGACTGACAGATCAGACTTGTTCTGCTTAGCCTCAGATGCTAGGACTAGAAGCAATGGGGAGAATTTACAGAGAGAGGCATTGATGTAAGGAAAACCTTCCTAACAATTACAGTTATCTAAAGGAGAAATAAGCTTATAAAGTAATGAGTTCCTTGTCATTGGAGATCTTGAAGAAAAGACTGGATGACCAATTGTCTGGGGATGTCATAGTAAGGACTAGATGATGCCCAAAGTCTCTTCCAATGCTAAAATGCTATGATTTTCCTCCCCATAATTACTTTTCTTCCTTGGGTTTGAGAATATTAAAATGGATCCTGTATCATTTTCTTATTGATCCTATTTACAACTGACTTTGTCCTGTACTGTTTTTTTTCCTCCTATAACTGTTTAAGTCTGGTCCTTTGTCTCTAAACTTAGTCCAGAATTCAGCTGGTCTGTAATGGGTTAAGTTTAGAAATCCAGCTCTCTGGCTAATCATTGATCTTTTCTTGCTGAATTCTTTTTGCTGGACTTGAGGATTGTATGAGAAAGAAAGGGAGTTGGGCAGATATCTTTAGCCACCAAGCTATCCTTCAATGATGTCTGGTTTGCTGTCCAAAAGTCTGGGCTTCTATCTTGCACCTGGACTCTAACAAAGAGCCCTTCTTAGTCTCATGAGAAAAAAGGAGGGTTCATTACCAAGCTTCCACCCCATCATGCTGTCCCCTGAGCCTTGGCTCTGTAACCTATCATTTTGTACTCAATCCCATGGCGTCATCTACCCTGTATTTTGTTCTGTACTCATCAAAAAACTATAAGCCTTATGCTTAAAATCTTTGACATGAATAGTGGTCACCCATTAACCCATTTATTGACAGGTAGCATGACCCTAGTAATGCTATCTTGCTTAGAGATCTGCCTTACTTTGCCCTTTTGTTAGAATTCTATGGTAACAGGTTACATTAAGATAATTTAAATATTCAAGAAAAATAGATCAATTATTGTTTGGGATGAAGCATAAATTTATGGAAGTCAAAAACAGAGTAGCAGGAACATATATATATATATATATATAATTGTATCAAAAGATAAACATAAGAAATAGTTATTTTAAATTTTACTAGATTATAAAATACTTGAGGACAGAAACTATATCTTATTTAATGCTGCCTTAGGAGACTGTGTGGTACAATGAGAAGAGCTCTGAATTTAGAGGACAAGGAACAAGGTACAAATCCAGGCTCTTAATACCTGTGTGACATTGGGCAAGTCTCTTAATCTCTCTAGGTATTAGTTGCCTTATCTGTAAAATGAGAGTATTGGACTAATTGACATCTAAGAACCTTTAAACCTCTAAAGCTATGGTCTACCATCTTTTTAAAAAAATTAAGTCCTTGCCATCTGTCCTAGAATTGATCTGAAGTATCAGTTGTAGAAGAGCAGCAAGGGCTAAGCAGTTGGGGTTAAGTGACTTGCCCAGGGTCACAGAGCTAGTAATATTTGAGGTCAGATATGAACTCAGGTCCTCCCATCTTCAGACCTGGTGCTCTAGCCACTGTGCCATCTAGCTGCCTCTCTTGGCTACACTTGATACTTTGCAGGGATTGCCTCCCAAATCTAGACAGCACTTCCTCCTCTGATCATTCTCTTAGAATCCCTAATGTCCTTCAAGATTTATCAAAGGTGACAATCTCTACATGAAGTCTTTCATGATTCTCCATCTACCCTACCCTCCATCACCTACAACTGCTTCCTTTTCAATATTATGCTTTTTATGTTCTTATGTGTATGTATACATATATATGTATAGATATAGGTATAGGTATATACATGTATATATATACATAACAAATACGTATATTTGTTATAAACATTTTTTCCCAGTTTGCTGTTTCCATTTTGGGGTTTTCTTGGCAAAGATACCAGAATGGCTTGCTATTTCCTTCTCCAACTCATTTTATAGATGAGGAAACTGAAGCAAGCAAGGCTAAGTGACTTGCCCAGGGTCACACAGAGCTAGTAAGTAGACGAGGCTAGCACCATGTAGCTTCCCAGTCTGTCTAAAGTTGTCATTTTTCAGTTGTATCTGACTCTTCATGACCTCATCTGGGATTTTCTTGGCAAAGATACTAGAGTGGTTTGCCATTTTCTTCTCCAGGTCATTTTACAGTTGAGAAAACTAAGGCAAACAGGATTAAATGACTTGCCCAGCGTCACCCAATTAGTAAATGCCTGAGGTCAGAGGAATCTTCCTCACTCCAGACCCAGCACTCTATCCACTGTGCCAGCTAGATGCCCCCCTAGTCAGTAGAGTAAATAATTGTATAAGTAGCCATTACAAAGAGGCAATAGCAGGAAGTAAGACTGCAGAGGGGAACCTAGAAGCCACATACAAACAGCCCAAAGATAAAAGGAGCATCATTTATAAATCATATCACATATTAACCAAAATTCACATCCAGGTAATATTTACTGAATCAACAGAAGCTTCCTAACTCCAGACCCAGAACTCTTATCTACTGTGCCACCTCTCTGCTATTGTAATAGTCCTGGTGAAAAGCAAAGGGGTGCAAGGATGTATGTGGCTATGTAGTTATTCTGTTAGCTAGGAATCACTCCAGGATGTCTGGGAAAGGCTCTGAACAAACAGGGCAACAGTACTTTGTATAGTTATTGTTGATAAGAAAGGAATGATTATTGTTGGCCACAGAAAAGAATGACGCCTGGAAGGGCAGGGGGCAGTTTAAAAGACTCATTTGTCTCCTGTGGAAAGATTAGTGAGGTCTTGTCTCCCTCTGCTGGGCAGAGTGAGAAGGTTCCTAGTTGGCTTTTATTTGTTTGTTTTCATCAGGTTGAAGGATTGAAGGGGATGTCACCTAGATTTTTTGTTAACCAAGTATTATATGTGTGTTCTATTTCCACAGCGCCCAGAATGTGGCAGGGCACTGTATTTGGACTCCTGCAACAGCAAAAAAAAAAAAAAAGAAAAAGAAAAAGAAAAACTAGCATTTTGCACTAGATATGTGACTTCAAGTCTCATTTCTGGCCCCCGGTTTCCTTACCTATAAACGTGAGAGTATTGAATTCAATCATCCCTCTTAGCAGCAGATCTTTGAACCCGTGGTCCTAAGGTCACTTTCAGCTCTAAATCTGATTTGCCCATTTAACAACAGAGCTTTGTTAAATGAAAGACAAGCCAGGCACTGCAAAGTTGGTGAGATTCTTCTTAAAAGCAGTCCAGAATGTACTAAGTGAATAGGAATCCCATTATTTGGCACATCTCTTCAAAGCATTATCAAAGCACACAAGGAAGGGTTGTGTAAAAATATTTATCTGCATCACATACAATATTAAGGATAATGGTTCTGGGGGGAACTAGGTGACTCAGTGGATTGAGAGCCAGACCTAGAAGTCCTAGGTTCAAATGTGACCAAAGACACTTCCAAACTATGTGCTTCTGGGCAAGTCACTTAACCCCCATTGCCTAGCCCTTATCACTCTTCTGCCTTGGAACCAATACATGGAACTGATTCTAAGATGGAAAGTTAGGATTTTAAAAAAGAAGACTAGTTCCCATTTTACATAGTGCTTTAGAGTTCACAACATACCACAGACACACAGACAGACACACACACACATATCTTACTGGATCCTTAGAAAAAAAACCTGTAAGTTTGGTGCTATTTTGAAGATGAGGTCCCATTTTACAGATGAGGAGACTGAGTCTGAGAGAGGTTAACTGACTTGTCCAGACTGACTCAGCTAGGAAGTATCTGACGTGAGATCTGGATTCAGGTTTTCCAATTCCAGATTCAACACTCCATCTACCATGGCATGCTGCCTCTAAAAAACTATCAAAAGTCTGGGAACCCTCTAAATGTCTTGCAATAAAGGGATGGCTAAACAAACTGGAGTGCATTCTTGTAACAGAATCAGTACTAGGCATCTCAGTGGGTAAAGAACACTAGCCTCAGAGTCAGAAAGACCTGAGATAAAAGCTGCCTCCAATCAACTGTGTGACCCCAGGGAAGTGGCTTAATCTCTCTCAGATCCAGTTTCCTCATAGGTAAAGTTGGTATAATAGCACCTCCTTCACAAGGTTGTTGTCTCACAGGGTTGTTGTGAGCATCAGATGAGAATAAGTGGGGACAGTGACTCACAAATCTTAAAGCACTATGTAAAAGTGCTAGCTAGATAAACTGAAAATAACAAATAGAAGCGCAGGACAGGTATGTATGGGTGTTTGTGTGTTGCCCATGTGGGTTATATGGGTCTACATGGGGGGGCTGTCTAATTGTGGCTCAAAGGCAGGCATAAATGGATAACTCTAGCATCTCTATCTATCCTTCTCCAGGGGAGATTTTGATTCTTGCCAGGAAGGGAACAGGAGACTAGAGCCACAAGTCTAAACATCACTTTTCTCAGTGACCTAGAATTATAGCTATCCATTTCACTAAATATTTTTTAGCTTAGGGGAAATAAGTTAGGTTTAAGCTATGTTTTTTATTAATATCCCTTAAAAGGGAAGGAGAGTTTCAATTCATATATCCAAAGACTTAATTTCCTTTCCACCAAATGCAAGTTCTACAAAGGTCACATGAATAGTGAGTAGCAAATAAAGCCATTTACCCAAGCAGATAACAAGGAGAAATCAGAGAAGTCATACCAGACAATACACAGAATGAATGGACTTCTGCAACGTGAGAGAGATGTCTCAACTCAGCTGAGAGTTCCAGATTTCATTCAAAGGGAAATTCCATGAAATATCTAGTGAGGTAAACTGAGAATAGAGGAATAAATGATGCCAGATTCTTCCCAAAGTCTTTATCTCCCTTCGCAGGCCTCTCTTTGAAGAGAATCTGGAACCACTTGTCTCCTTGCTTGAAGCTGGAAATCAGCAGACCAAAGTTTTTTGCCTTCCTTAAGTTCTTGTCAACTCTTCCCCTTATGTAAATATGGAACATAGAGGAATTATTCTCCAATGATGAGGTGAGTCTTCTGAAAATGAGATAGAGTCACTGGTTACATTCAGAATTTAAAAAGACATAACAATATATAAGAAATAACATGAAGTAAGGAAGACAGAATTTAAAATATTGACGAACCACATTCACACTAAAAAGTACACATGATCATGAGCAAATGAATAAACAAAGAGATGGGAAAGAGTCATGGGTAGAGTAAGTAATAAGTGATGATAGTTATATGTTGAAAGTATTTTTAAAATGTAAATAGTTTTAAAAGCAAATTTTATAGTCTTTTTTATACTTCAAGTTGTATTTACAGTAACCTACTTTAAACAATCAGCAAGCTAAGCATTATGCAAGGTGATGAGGCTACATATTCAATGAATGAAACAATCCTTACTTGAAAATGAAAAGCCACATGAAAGCTTTTATGTGAATTGGAGGCATTGTTTTGTTTAGTGTTGACTTTGGGACAGTCCCATGGAAAAGTTTTGTAACATGCTGAAATAAATTAAACCCTTTGATAGCTAGTTTGAGGTTGCTCAGAGCTCATTGCTTTATTTCTCTAGGAATCATGAGTTTTGTGAAGGAAACAGTATGATAAATTTGCATTAAATTCATGGTTAAGCTGAACAGATAACCCTGGCTTTCCTGGGGAAATCTAGGGCTTCACCATATTCTTTTAGGCTTTGATAGTTCTGGATATTGTTGGTAGTCAAGATTCTTAGCAACTTTGAGATGCAAAGTCTTGCTCCCAAAAGGCTCTAAATAAGATCTTAGCCACCTTTGGACAGATAAGCCAGATATGTTGGTGTGTCATATCTTTATTTATTAGTTCCTAAAGTCATAGAGGGGGCAGTTGGGTGGCATAGTGGAATTTATATGGAACATAGAGGAATTATTCTCCAATGATGAGGGGAGTCTTCTGAAAATGAGATAGAGTCACTGGTTACATTCAGAATTTCAAAAAAACATAACAATATATAGGAAATAACATGAAGTAAGGATGACAGAAGTCTTTGGATATATGAATCAGAAAGATCATCTTTCTGAGTCCAAATCTGGCCTCAGACACTTACTAGTTGTGCAACCCTGGGCAAATATCTTTGCCAAGAAAACCTCAAATGAGGTCACAACTGAAAATCAGGGAGGACATGATGCCTATTTTCAGCCCCCAGATTCTATGATAGGAGGGAATCCAGGTTCTCCCAACATCCTATTCCCAGCAGTTCAACAAGATGACAGGAGGAAAGAGGAAATAAGTTAGGCTTATTTTTATAACTAGCAAAGGACAAGGGTTAGCTTTTTAAAAATAATTAAGATTTATTCTATTTTTAAATTAACAAGCATTTATATTCTTTCTCACCTTCCTACCCATTTGGGGGGGGTGGAAATCAAGAAAAAAAACCCTTGTAACAAATATTCACAGTCAAGCAAAAATAAATTCCCCCAAATGGGTGTTTTGGTGACCTAGAATTTAATCTTATGCTTTTAAGCTAACATTTCAATTTGGGAGAATATAAGAATCCATTGCCTTCAATTGTTTCCTACCCAATCAATCAACAAACATTTACCAAGTGCTTACTCTGTGCCAGGTGCTATGCCAAGTGCTAAAGATAACAAGATAAAAATAAAAGTTTCTGCCCTTGAGGAGATTGCATTCTCCATCTCAATCATACTACTAGAACTACTCTCTAATTCACTAGTGCCTTCACAGCCTCTACTCCTTTAATATCTCTGATGCCTTTGTATCTGTCACCCTAGATTCATAGTAAATGATTAACAATTACTTGTTAGTTGTTTGCTGATCATATTTTTTGGAAAATTTTCTCCTCTTATTTTTAGTAATAGTGGATTCTCCCATTCTCTTCCTTCTATGATTATCCCATATTTGTTTCCTTCAATGGTCCCTCCTTATCTCTCCTTCTTACATATATGAAGTTCCTAAAATGTTGGACAATATATCTTCAAGTGACACTAGAGGGCCCAGTGGAGCAGGGGTTGCAGGGAGTGCTTTCTCTCAATCTTCCTGCCAATATTACCTTTTACTTATCCCTCTCCTGCATAGACACTAATCCTCACATCCCAGAACCCATTCTCCACTCTGACCCTTGAGTCCAATCTCTGCTTCCCAATAGTTATGGGCCAGGTCCTTCCAATACCTCCTCTCCATCATGACAGACATGGTCCTTTCCTTGAGCAGTGAGTCACCAACCCTTTGGAGGATATTAAGGACCATGCATCTTCTTCATCTGCTCTGCCTCTGCATCCTCAGGACCTTCGTGGTCACAGCGACCTCCAGATTTCAATATATTTCCCAATGACCCATGAATTTTCTCTCAAGACTCTTGAACTTTTTCCATCTTATTAATGCTAAATTCACCTGTGTGTGTTATTTTCCCCACCATCCTCACCCCTATTCAACTATGAACTTGTCTTAATTTTCATTTGTATTTCCAGCACTTAGCACTTAGCTAGGCACTTAATAAATAGTGTACATCTTTTCTTTACTAGTCCTTTCTTCAAATAGAGGTGAGAATAAAATCTGCCCTGCTAACCTACCAGAATTGTTTTGAACATAAAAATGAGATAGTAGATGTGGCAAGGTTTTGAAAAAGTCTTTTTAACTTGGTGTAGTGGCTCATGTTAATAATTCCTGCTACTGGTGGATTGCCTGAGCTTGGAAATTTTGAGCTATAGTAAGTCCATCACTAATATGGTGAGTCCCTATTAGCTATGGAGTTGACATCCTGAGGAGGGGCAAATTGGCCTGGAATCAGAACAGATCAAATCAACAATAAGATCAACAGTTGAGTAGCCTTTTCATTTCCAACTTGGGGGAGATAAGGAGACCCAATTTCAAAATTTAAAAAAAGGTTTTTTTTTTAATTTTTTAAAATATCACTCTACTGGAGTAGGATGGAGCTAGTGATATTATATGGTGTATCAGAATATACCTAAAAGTTTCCTGCTTGTTGGGTTCATCCCTAGAAAGATGATCTAGACAAAATCCAGGAAGATAGTCCTGGTGAAAATGACCCCAAGTACCAATCTCACAATGGAGAAAAATTATAGAGTTGACATTCAGACAGGTTGCTTTATAGACCTTTTTTTTTTAAGCCTTACCTTCAGTCCTAGTATCAAGTCTAAGACAGAAGCACAACAAAGGCTAGATAATCAGGGTTAAGTGACTTGACCAGGGTCACACAGTTAGGAAGTGCCTGAGAATGGGCGTTTGTTCAACTCAATATTCAGCTCATTGCTCAGGCTATAACATTATCATCAGCCTCCTTAATCATCCATTAATCTTTGCTTTCGAATAGAATTGCCACAGTTAAAAACCACAGACCTTAAAGTTTGGGCTATCTAATTTTGAGATCATTATTGGAATTTAGAATGATGCCATATTTGTTTTATTAACTCATAGTCCGAGATGAAATTTTAATACAGAAGAAAAAGACTCCTTTCATTGTTCAAACCATGCTCTTCCATTTATACCTCCTGCCTTCCTTTCCACATCCTCTACCCACTAAAGTGGGTAGTCCAACTGAGTTTGGACTGTCTGTCTTCATCTCCTGATAGTCATGAAGAGAAGAGATACTATGGAAATAGTATGGCATAATGGCTAGAAAGGTGGACTTTGTTTAAGGCTCAAGTGAAATACTAGTTTTGTTGTTTAGTCGTTTTCGGTTGTGTCCTGCTCTTCCTGACCCCACATGGGGTTTTCTTGGCAAAGATACTGGAGTGGTTTGCCATTTCCTTTTCCAGTTCAATTTATAGATGAGGGAACTAAGACAAACAGGGTGAAGAGGCTTGGCCAGGATCACACAGCTAGTGACTACCTGGGGATGGATTTGAACTCAGACCCAGTACTCTATCCATCATGCCACCTAGCTATTCTGTGACCTTGTGCAAATCATCCCTTATTTATAGAAGGAAATCTATCAATCAATAAGCACTTACTACATGAGGATAACTAACATCTGTCATATCTACAGATGCTACATATAAAGCTTTTGAAACTTTATGGTACTATACATAGGTTTCAGTGATTAATATTATCACAGTAAATACTATTTTCATACCACATCAGATTCTTTGAAAACCTAGAAGAAAATCCTAATATTTCTCCTGGGGAACAAGACTAGTGATTTGGTTCCAAAGGTTCTGAGAAAGTAGAATGTTATTGTTATTATGTTTTTAATAAAGAATCTTTATAATCCTGGACAAATCACTTAACTTTTTAATGCCCCTAGGCAACTATTTGAGACTATAAGTCCAGAGAAGATGCTAATTTGCATTAACAGACATTTAAATTGCTAATTGGATTAAAAATTATTTGCACCAATTTATCACATTTGTTTGGTAGGCATTTATTAGACTGAATGGATTTATCATTTCTAGAACCACTTTGATGCTCTCCATGTTCCACAAGACAAAAGGGATGGACTCCCAGACACAAGAGATCACTACCCTAGTGAGGAACTGTTTACACATTCTTAGAGGAGAGTAGCATATTAGATGTCAACCACATGGCCCTCAAATGGTCTATTTTGGTCAGCTTGGGTGGTTTCAAGTAGCTGGGTATGCTCTGGTTACAAGACTCATGAAGGGTTAGTCAGCCAAGTGGATCAATGACCCAGCTGCCTATCTGCCCAGCCCTTCATGGAAAGATATTTCCAGAACTCCTTAGAAACATTAACAAATTCAATAGATCATTTCTATAACTTCTTCAAGTCAAGTCCAGAGGTTAGAACTCCAGTCAACCAACAAACACTTATGAAGCATTAATTACATGCTTTATACATGTCAGGATTCTAAACCCTTTTCAACTGTCAGAAACTCTGCAGTAAGGCTTTGCAGGGCTAATATGCACCCTTTTGCACTACAACTGGCGATATAAACAAAGTCTTGAAAATGAAAAGATCCCTGCCCTCAAGGAGCACATATTCTAAAGAGGCACATAGCAGCTTTTAACTTCAAAGACCCAAAGGATGTGAGATTGGGGGGTGAGGGAGTGACAGCCATACATGCTCTTCTTTAAAACAAAAGAAAGCAAAACAAAAAACTCTACCTTCCACCTTAGAATCAACACTGTGTTTTAGTTCCAAGGCAGAAGAAGGGCTAAGGAAAGGGGGTTAGGTGACTTGGCCTGAACTGAATAGTTAGGAAATGTCTGAGGCCAGATTTGAACCCAGGTTTAGTTTCTGATGAACAGACCAGAAGAAAATAAGTCATAACTATTATAAAGATTTTGAAAATATTTAAACATCATTGAGTATAAAATCAATCAATCATGATTTGTTATAATTGTTAATATAAAGACCTTGAACAAATTTTCTTTTTCTTTTTTTTGTTTGTTTCTTTGTTCTTTAAAAACATTTTATCTTTCTTTCTTTCTTTCTTTCTTTCTTTCTTTCTTTCTTTCTTTCTTTCTTTCTTTCTTTCTTTCTTTCTTTCTTTCTTTTTTCCTTTCTTTCTTTGTTTATTTATTTTAAAACCTTAACTTCTATGTATTGGCTCATAGGTGGAAGAGTGGTAAGGGTGGGCAATGGAGGTCAAGTGACTTGCCCAGGGTCACACAGNCTTTCTTTCTTTTTTCCTTTCTTTCTTTGTTTATTTATTTTAAAACCTTAACTTCTATGTATTGGCTCATAGGTGGAAGAGTGGTAAGGGTGGGCAATGGGGGTCAAGTGACTTGCCCAGGGTCACACAGCTGGGAAGTGTCAGAGGCCTGATTTGAACTTTAAAAACATTTTAAAATAAATTTAGAGGGTTTTTGAATCTGACTACCTCCTACCCCCCACCATCTCTAGGGGCCTGGTTCTCAATCTCTTGAGCCACCTAGATGCCCCCTTTTCAATATTTTTGAAGGAAAAGCTAACCTAACTTTCAAGGGGGCAAAGTTAAGGTATTTGCTTCCCACCCACACAGACAAAAACAAGATAAACTATTCTTGTCCTGCATCATCATATTTCTTTCCCTGCTGAAATCCTCTTCTTGCTTCAAAGCCAAAGTCAGGTGCTACCTCTTCCATGAAGTCTTCCCTCATCCTCCTAGCTTAGGAGTTCTTAACCCTTTTTGTGTCATGGACCCATTTGGAAGTCTGATAAAACTTATGAAAATCTCAAAATAATGTCTTCAAATGCATACAATAAAATGCCTAAGATTATAAAGGAAGCCAATATACTGAAATAGAGTTATAAAAATATTTATTACAAAACAAGTTCGCAGATCCCAGTTTAAGAACCCTGGTACAAGCTGAAAACAATCTCTCTGATCCCAGATTTTCCCAAAGTACTCTCCTTGGAATTCCCTTATTTATGTTTATTACATTCTAAATCTGTATCATACTTATAGATATACAATGGCGTGGCCTCCCTAATTGGATTAGAAACTCCTTGAGGTCAGGAAATATATTGTTTGTCATCACTGGTATCCCCAACACTTAGCATTAAGCCTTGCATGTTTTTTTAATGATTTGTTGTGTTTAAATTGTTCTTGTTCTGATCTCCCTGACTATTCTCTCTCACCCCTTCTAGTCAATATGTGATTATTGGCTCATTTCAGTTGTGTCTGACTTTTCCTGACCCATTTGTGGTTTTCTTGGCAAAGATACTGGAGTGGTTTACAGTTGAGGAAACTGAGGCAAACAGGATTAAATGACTTGGCCAGGGTCACATAGCTAGCAAGTATCTGAATTCAGATTTGAACTCAGGAGGAGGACTCTTCTGACTTCAGATCCAGCACTCGATCCACTGAGCCACCTAGCTGCCCACTAGTCAATATAATAAGTAATTGTATAAATAACCAGAATAAAGGAGGCAATACCAGGAAATAAGATTACAAAGAGGAACCTAGAAGTCTCACAGAAATAGCCCCAAAGACAAAAGGAGTATAATTTACAAATGGTATCACACATTAATGAAAATTTGTATGCAGGTAATATTTACCAAATCAGCAGAAGCCATCAAAGCCTTGGTGTCAAGGTCTTTTGGTCCTGGGATGAGTAAATCTCAGATCAGTTGCAGACATCAGCAGTAAAACCAGCAGAACACCAAATTGTGTTGGCATTGGCTTCCCTAACTTTAAAGTTTTACAGAAAACTCTGAAATGATTTGGATCCGTTAATAAATTAACAACAGAGTGACATAAATAAGTTGAGTCTAGTTACCCCAAAAAAATAAGATCTCAGACTCCTGCTTCCTGAGAATTCCTCCATCTCCCAAGAGTCCATGCTGCTCAAGTGCTCCCAACATCAGTCTGAGGTTACTTAAGTGACTCATTCCCTCCCCAACCTTGTCCTCACCCTTCCTGTCTTCACCATCTCATTGGCTATTCCCACACCCTCTGTTTTCATGCCTCTTTTGCCACTTGTCTCCATACTTTCTTTTTTTTTCTCACAATGTAATGTATTATGTAATTATATTGTAATAGAGAGGAGACATATACACAAATACATATATGTATATATTTTATACAAAAATATGTATATATCTATAACAGATATTAAGTGAATAAATGCAAATAAATACAAAGTAGCAAAATTCGAGGTAATTAGGGGAGATGAGGAAAGACTCCATACTTCAGCAGTATCCTTTTTAATATTATATTTTACATTTTAGGTATTTTAGGCATTTTTAGGCATGCCTAGGTTACATCCATAAACCTGTGGTAATCATTTAAAATTTCCAGTCTCCTAAGAAGAATATGGCCTCACCCCTATACAGAAACTATCCTATAGCTCTGCTTATGGTGATATTTGGCATGTAGGTAGTTCAATGCATAAAGTGCTGGGCTTGGAGTCAGAAGACCTGAGTTTGAATCCTGCCTCAGACACAACTCTTTCATCTCAGTTTCTTTTTCTATAAAATGGGGAAAATAATAGCATCATCTTCTGTTGCTATTGTGAGTCCAAAAGGAGATAATATATCTAAAATGCTTTGCAAACCTTAAAACACTATATAAATATTAACTGTTCTTATTATTATATTATCTATATTTTTACAATGTCTAGGATTATTTTTTTAAACCCTGTCTGAAATATTTATTGGGGACAAGGGAAAAAGAAAGGTGTTCAAGAATTCCAGAGATAATGCTGAAGTATGCTCTGTCCAGATGAGAAATTGGGAAATTTGGAAAGTCAAGACATAATGAAGAATTGAAAGACAACAACAAAGAAAATAGATCAACTGAACACTCAAGTGAGCAGTTGCTGTTTTCTTAAGGCACTTAACTGTGACCTTGGGCAAATCACTGGAGATTATGGGGCTTTAAAAGGCAGAAAACCTCGATCCCTAATATTTATAGGCTGTCCAAATTTGGTCAGTTTATTAACCTCTCTGGGCCCCATTTTCTATATCTGTAAAATGGGAATGAGCATACCTTCTGGCTGACCACAAGGCAATTGTGAGTTTCAGATGAGATATTCTTAATAGAGAAGAAAAGTATTTTAGACCCCTGTAAGCCACAGTTTTCTTATCTATGAAATTAAGGGTCTGGAGCATCAATCATGAATCACAATAGACTCCAAACAGAAACATATTATTTTAAGAGTTAAAGAAAAGAAGAGGAAGCACCTTTTAGAACTACAATTTGGGGAGAATTTTTAACCAAACAAGGAGAGAGGCAATCATGGGCAGCTAAATGGCACAGTAGATAGAGTACCAGGTCCAGAGTCAAGAAGACTCAACTTTTTAAATTAAAATCTGCCCTCAGATGCTAGGTGACCCTGAGCAAGTCATTTGCCCCCCTCGCCCCCATTGCCTCAACTTCCTCATCCATCAAATGAGCTGAGAAGGAAATGGCAAAGCACTCCAATCTCCCGGTCAAGAAAACCCTAAATTGGGTCACAAAGATTCAGACACGAAAGAAAAACAACAATAAGAGATCATCAAAAAGATGAAATAGGCCATATCGATGACATAAAACTGAAAAGCTTTTGTACACAAAAAAATCAGTGAAGATAGAACGAGAAGAGGAATTTTCAAGTATGAAAATATTTGCATTAACATTGAAAAAAAACACCTTGATCAATGAGGTATTAACACATATATAAGGCCAAAGGCCATTTCCCAAGAGAAAAGTAACCATTGGATCATAGATTGAGAGTCAGAAGAGTCTTTAGAAGTCATCTAGTCCAACCCCCTTGTTTTATAAATGAAGAAACTGAGGCCAGGAGAGAGTAAGCAATTTATACAAAATCTCACATAGATATTCATTAATAGAGTTG
The DNA here is from genome assembly GCF_016433145.1 of Gracilinanus agilis. NCBI lineage: Eukaryota > Metazoa > Chordata > Mammalia > Didelphimorphia > Didelphidae > Gracilinanus > Gracilinanus agilis. The sequence continues at coordinate 333,138,973 of NC_058133.1, forward strand.
AGATTTGAACCCAGTTTCTCTGCTAGTAAATGTAGCATTTTTCCACACAAAATTGCAAACTATAAATAACCTTGCAAAAACAAAAATCAAAATAATTTAGAAGTTTAACCTCATACCAAGGACATTTTGGAGCCTGCCTTAGTGGTCCAAACACTCTGTTTCCCCCCATCTCACCCCCACGATGACCCAGGATAGTACCCTGATCTCCATTCACCAAAGCCTTTTATGGTGTTTTCCCTGGAAATAAAAAACCTTTGTTAAGGCATTTATGGATTTTTCTAAGAAAACTGGCAGGTCCTTATAGGAGTTGCTTGGAGTTCATGAACTTCATTCTCTGGCTCTGAGGGAAGTCAGTGTGGTAAGGTAAGTTGAAGCAAACAGACAAACAAGCCACTCCAAAATCTCAGTAGTGGGTGGCAGGGTGTTATATTCCTCATATAACAGAATTACAGAATTCTATATGAACTTAGTAATCATGTAGTCCAACCCATACCTGAAAGGAACCCCACTAGGATAAAACACAAAAATGAGGTTCTCCCCTTCTTGAGGCATCTTTCTGGTCAGCTCTAAGCCTTGGAAAGTTTTCTGTGACATCCAGCTTGAACTTGCCCCTATGAAGCTTCCACTATTTGCTCCCGGATCTGTCCTCTGGGGCCAGATAGGATGAAGCTGACCCCATTTCCACATGACAGTCATTCAAGTACTTGAATACAGTTGTCATGCCCCCCTTGAGCCTTCTCTTCACCGGGCTAAGCATCCCTAATTTTCAATTGCATCTCATAAGGCGTGTGAAGACCCTTCACAAGCTTGGTTCCATGCATTCCTCTAGTCTAGGCACTTGCTGGCTTACTAATTTATGAGACTGGCAGGTAAGAGGTGCAGGGGCTAAGAGTGCTGAACTTCAAATTAGGAAGACCTGAGCTCAAATCTCGTGTTAGGCAGTTACTTAGCTCTGTGACCCTGGGCAAGTCACTTAATCTCTTTCAGCCTCATTCCCTCATGTGAAAAATAATAACACCCAGGGACAGCTAGGTACCTCAATGGAGAGAGAGAGCCAGGTTTGATCTCAGACACTTCCCAGCCATGTGCCCCTGGGCAAGTCACTTAACCCCAACTGCCTAGCCCTTACCCACTTCTGCCTTGGAACCAATACTTAGTATAAATTCTAAAACAGAAGTTAAGGGTTTAAAAAGAAACGAAAATGAACAACTCCTCCTTCACAATATGATGGAGAGAATCAAATGAGATAATATGTATAAAAAGTATTGGAAACTTTAAAAAGTCATGGAAATGCTAGTTATTATTGGCAGAGCACCGTGTTAGGCATCATGGAAATACAAATGTTAGCTAAAAGCTATTTCCTACTCTCAAAGAGTTTATAGTCCCAAAGAGGGATGACCTGCTAATGCAGATATTTATAATAACACAATACTACATCTACCTCCCTGGGTATTTTGTCAAGGGAGAAGTGCTGATCCCATGGGGACATCCAGCCAGATGTTTTTTTGTCCATGTGTTATTTTTTTCTAAAATTATATACCTATATTGCCTCACTAAGTAAACTCTAAGCCCTGAAGAACAGGAGACAAGTTTTGTTATGCCTGCTTGTGTTCCTGGTCCCTAACGTGGAGAAATTTGCAGCAAGTGTTGGTTAGTTATCAATGATGCTTTATTAGGCAGTTGTTACAGTTCCTTAACTCCCCAACAGAAAAAGCCTTTTTTTTTAATTTAGGGAAGGGACAGAGAGATATGACTCTCTTATAATCCCTAAAGTGTAATAATCATGTGGATAGAATAGGGAAGAAGCCAGCCTTTCAGACCTGACATGCAAAATCTGTTTTTTATTTCATTACATCATTAAAGGGAAGTGAGTGATGACTTTCCCTCCCAAGAGGGATGTCATTTGCCAAAGGTTTTCTCCTTGTGGTAGAACTAAAATGGATAATAAGGAAAATAGGAAAGGAGAGAACAGTAAACATCCATCCTATATTCTTTACAAATGCAAAATACCCAAACAGACATTCAATTAGAAGCTGTTGTTGCTCATTTTCAATCATGTCCAACTCTTCATGACCTCCATTTGGAATTTTCTTGATAAAGATACTGGAGTGGTTTGCCATTTCCTTCTCCAAAATATTTGACAGATGATGAAACTGAGGTAAACAGGATTAAATGACTTGTCTAAGATCACCCAGAAAATATCTAAGGCCAGATTTGAACTCATGAAGATCAGTCTTCCTGACCCCAGACTGGGCACTCTATCCATTGTACCACCTAGCTGTCTCACTAGAGATATATGAGTCACATACAACCACCTGCCCCCAAGGTGCTCTCCATGAATTTTTTTCTTCTTTTAAAAAAGTTTACATTAAAAAAATTTATATGTCAATACAGTTTTTGATAATCATTTTCTGACATTTTGTCTTCACATTCTTTCCCCCTCCCACTCCTATCCCCTCCCTAAGACAGCAAGCACTATGATATAGGTTGTACATGTATTATCATACAATACATATTTCCATGTTCATCTGTTGTGAAAGAAGTCACATATTGCTAATACTCGAGAAAAATTCATGGAGGTAATAAATTGAAGAATGGTAAGCTATAATCTGCATCCAGACTCCATATGTCCTTTCCATGATAGAGGAGAGTCTTTTTCATTGTTAGACCATTGGAGTTGTCCTGGATTCTTGCCTTGTTGATAATAGTTGTCATTCACAGTGGATCAGTGTACAATATTGCTGTTACTATGTACAGTGTTCTCCTAGTTCCGTTCACTTCACTTTGCATCACCTCACATAAGTTTTTCTAGCTTTTTTTGGTGATTGTCTTGCTCATCATTTCTTATGGCACAAAAATATACATTTACAATCATATACCACAACATGTTCAGACATTCCCCAGTTGATGGACATCTACCTAATTTCCTGTTCTTTGCCACCACAAAAAGAGCTGCTATAAATATTTTTGCCCAAGTCTTTTCCCCTATTTTTGATCTCTTTAGGATACAGACCTAGTAATAGTATTGCTGGGTCAAAGGATGTGCAAAGTTAGATAGCCCTTTGGATATGGTTCTAAATCGCTCTCCAGAACGATTGTATCTTTTCACAGTTACACCAACAGTGTATTAGTATTCTGGTTTTACTACACACTCTCCAACATTTATCATTTTCCTTTTTTTGTCATATTAGCCAGTCTGATACATGTGAGATGGTATCTCAGATTTGCATTTCTCTAACAGTGATTTGGAGCATTTTTTCATATAACTAAGGATAGTTTTAATTTCTTCATCTGAGAACTGCCTGTTCATATCCTTTGACTATTTGTCAGTTGGGAGATGCTTTGGGTTCTTACAAATTTGACTCAATTCTCTATTTATTTAAGAAATGAGGCCTTTATCAGAGATGCTTGCTATAAAAAATTTTCCACAGTTTGTTGTCACCATGAATATTTTTTTAGGAAAAAAATTTTTTTAAACCTTGCTTTAACTAAGTTTAACATGAACATATAGGCCAATAAGGCCTTGTCTCCTGAAATTTCTGGCTATGGGCTTCTCCTACATCCACCCCAAACTGATTCCATGAAAGCTCCGTCTCTGATGAAATTGCAGACACCAAAGCTTGTAGGAGCCACCCATCGGTAATGTAAACCTGTATCTAGAATTGGGTAGTGCCCTGACTGAACACAGCATGCCTCTCCTGTAGCTGCCACTCCTAGATTCCAAGAATTAATGGAATTCAAGCTGTTAAAAACCAACATTCCAAGAGTGATTGACTTTGACTTAAAACTGTGGTGATTAAATGCTATAACTGTGCATTTTCATATGAACCAACTTGATTAATTTTTCTTGCATAGTTATTTTTTGTTGCTTTAAAAATCACTATGTTATAAAGCTAACAAAATTCATTTAAAATACTAATTTATATTTAAATTATTTTTTTCCATAAACAAAATCTATTTCCTTTCCCTCCTCCCTTTGTCCATTGGATAAAAAAGAAAAGAAACAAAACTCTTCTAAAAATATACACAGTCAACTAAAACACATTTTAACATTGGTCATCTCCAAAAACTATGTCTCATTTTGTACCACTGAGTCCATCAAATCCCTTCATTCACTGGAATCATGGTTAATCTTTTGATTTGAGTTCTTAAGTCTTTCAAAGTTGTTTTTCGTTACATTGTTGTTGATGTTGTCCAAGTTGTTCTGGTTCTGCTCATTTCAATCTTCATCAGTTCATACAAGTCTTCCTATTTTTCTTTTATTTGAAGTCTTCCTTGCTTTTTTATGCTCAAATGCCCTTGGGATGCTTCTACTTTTTCCCTCTACTTTATGAGACTATTTTGCTCAGAGTCATCCAAGTAGTCAAGTCAACAATTCCTTTCAGGATATTATTCCATAAACTCACTCATATGCCATAATTTGTCTAGCATTTCTCTAATTAATGGTCATCCCTTTAGTTTCCAGTTCTTTGCTAATTCACATAAATATTTTTGTGCACTGGGTCCTTTTCCTCTTTCTTTGAGCTCTTTGTACAGCTAACTACTGATCTCATGAACAGATAGAGAAAAAAAACCTTAAAGGTCCCGTCCCATTATAAATTAATAGTTTAGTTATTAATTTAAAACTTTTCTGGGATTTAACAACTATTTAAGAACCAGGATAAGTGCTTTAGGTTGAGCAGATAAGGAACAAGAATATAGACCTAAGAAGGAAGTAAAACCTGAGCCAGGTGGAAAGTTACCGAAGAGAAATTTTACTACTTTTACACAATTTAGCCAAGGGCCCCATCCTGGCCATTCATTTCAAAATCATGTAGTTTCATTTCATCCTCCTACCCTTCAGCATGTGTGACATAGTATACAAATGGTCCACCTTTGGAGATCATTTTGTCCATTCCTTTGCCTCCAAGTAGAACTGGACTTACATAGTTGGGGTATCTGTCCTTTTTTTTAGTTTTTTAGAGAAGAGGGCTCCATAATCTTTCTTAGCAATATCCAAAAATAATCCAAAACAAATGAATATGTGACCAAATTCACTTGACTGTTTGCTCCAACAAAATACAATATATCCAGTTTACGCTGCTCATCCTGTGGGACTCTTCCCTATCCTTCCCACATTCTGGGGGCATTGAGTGCACCAGATGTTGCTAAAATGTGCATTCTTTTGAAAAGTCAAAGTTTCCTGCAATCCCTACCTACTTCTCTGCCTACCATGAGCCTCTCCATTGCCCTCTATTTAATGTTCATTCTTAAATCTTCTGAGATTGTTGTATTCCATGTCTCCCTTCCACATAGCAATCCTGGTAGAATGTTGGTAGTTTTTTAAATGGGCCTTTATTTCCCATTAAAGTAGCTTTGCAATTTCCTAAAAGCCAACTTCGCCCTTTCCCTTTTCTTCTTATTTAACTCTAAGCCCAACTTGTTATCAACCTACCTTGTGTCCCAAATGTACATACTTTTAGGCACATTTGGTAGATTGTACATCCAAACGTAAGTTGTAATCAAAGCATAGACTTCTTCAGTCACTTGGTCTTTGTATGGACAAAGAGGCCAAACTCCTTTGAGTCATTTCAGATATTTCCCAAGAAAGAAGCTCTGCAGTGTTCTGGGAATTGATATAGTCAGCACAAAGGCATCTGAAAATTTGTGGCACTTCTGGAGGATTTATGGATGAAAAATCTCTTTTCTACCTTGATACTATGCTGAATGTCCTTTATTGCAATTGCAAATCCTTTTATTGAATCTACATCTGCCCTGTTTTATGTCTCACCTGACAATTTCTGTAAGATGGTCATTTACCAGGATTATTCCTACCACTATATTTTTTAAGATTTTCATGTTTTATCTGGATGGGAGATAACTTGTTGTAAAAGAAGCTATGGTTGTATAGAATCAATTTTTTTGTAATTAACAAACAATAAACACAATAGGATTTAATATTCTTTGTATCTTTCAGTTAATGGTAAAATGGTAAGATGTGGTCCACTGATAAGTATCACTTGGGAAAGCTTATTTGTTCCCTTTTAATACCTTCTTGAAGGGTGCCCCTAATTTGTGTATAAAAGGAACATAAAGATCTTAAAGAGTTTATATGGAGCAGTTGGCATATAGGCATTATTTTATGTTCTTAGTCATTTTTTCCAATATTAATAAAGTTTGAAACCACCCCCCATGCCTTTGGTATCTTTCCTATCTTTTAGATATATTTTTATTGGTCCTATGCTTTCACAATTGTGTTGCCTATAGCATGGACCACTTCTATGTATAGTTGGTTGATATTCATTTTCCTTGTCTTTGTTTTCTTTATGCCATTTCGACTTCTATAACATGAATTCTTCATTTTTCATGTATTGCAGACCCCATTGGCAGTCTGGTGAAACCTATAGACCCCTTCTTAGAATAATTTTTTCAATACATATAAGGTTAAAAAGGAAACCAGTTATATTGAAAGATAGTTATCAAAAACTTTTTTAAGTTCCTGGACTCCCTGAAATCTACCCATACACCCCAGGTTAAGGTCCCTTCTTCTATTAGCTGTCAACACAGTTTGAATTTGTGTGAAATTTGAATACAACTGTGGGAAGGTTCTGCCTTAAGTTAAAGAGAAAACAGTTTTTATAATAATTTTTACAAATCATTTCCATTTTTCTTTGGTTTACAATCCTTCTTTTATTTTATTTTTATTTTTTATTATTTTTTTATTTTCCTCCTTAAATGCCCCTGAGTTACCTTTACTTATCTCTGCTTTATGAGGCTATTTCACTGACAGTCATCCAATTAAGCATCTTCTATGTACCAAACATTGTGCTAAGAGCTAGAGAAGCAAAGGGGGTGGGGGACAATTCCTGCTCTAAAGGAACTCCTAATCTAGTGGGGAGGTCAAGAGAATGGTCCATCAACTTTCTTAGTAAGATTTTGTAAAAATCTTATATTCTAGCCTGGTATTACCTTTGGCACTCATCTCTCTCCATTAAGAAGTAAGTCAGATGTTTCTGAGTAAGGTGTTTTCTGGTCTATTCTGGTTTACTTGTTATTGAAATTGATTTACACTGGTCAAACTTCTGGACAAAATTATCATAGTAAGTATAAATGTAATTTCTACCATCCATTTCCATTATTTGTCAGTTACTTGTTGAAATAGTTTAAAATTACATTATTTTAATGGTATGCCATATCTTTGTATTATTATTGTTCTTCCTTCTTAGTTTTTATTAATTCTGAGATTAGTTCTTATGAACCGATGGTTTGCCTGTACAAGGAAGGCTGACTTGGAGATAACTCCCCCATCAATAACAATTTTCACCTCTCCACTGAAAAATAATCTACCTTGTTCTTTATTGTTTGGTGCTTACCATATCCAATAGCTGCCAAGTCTTTTCTCAAAGGTAATGATATAAAATCATAAGGCATAAGTGTAATATATGTTCTTTGGCTCTTTCATTTCTTCTTACTAAGTCATGCTTTCTCATATATCCCTAGTCTCACCTTTTCCCATCTTTGTCTTGAAGTAATCCAGGATCAAAGTACATATTGATTTAGTCTGGAGGATGTCATCAAGTTCTTTATAGAATGTCTCAACCATTTTATCCTTAGTATAACAGCCCTCTTGAAAGCAAGAGTATATTACATTCCCCAGGATCCTCATGGAAAAAAAGTAAATTCTACTCCATTCCTACAAGAGGGATATAATGCTAGACATGAGCAAGTTTTTTCCTGTCTCATCTGTAGTAGTTTTAACCCATTTATTTTTGTCCTGTCATCATCCTCCACAGAAATTGTCCTTTCCTAAGATCATATAGCAGGAAGGAACCTCAAAGATGATTTAATCTAAGCCCCTCATTTTATAGATTACCAAAACGAAGCGAAAGAGGTTAAATGACAGCCCCTCTCCTCCAATGTACTCAAGTAATAAATGTGGGATATGAGGCTGACCTGAGCTCCCAAGTCAGTGTTTTTTCCATACTATCACACCTGAGGCAACTAGTGTATAGACTGCTGGGGTTGGGTCAGGAATACTCAGCTTGAGTTCAAGTCTGGCCTTAGATACTAGCTGTGTGACCCTGGGAAAGCCACTTAACCCTGTTGGCCTCAGTTTCCTCATCTGTAAAATGAACTAGAGAAGGAAATAATCAAACACTTTGTCAAGAAAACCCCAAATGGGGTCACAAAGTCAGAAATGACTGAAATGACTGAAAAGCAACAATATAGTCATCATTACAGAATTATGGTGAGAGTGGAGGAACTGCTTGATTGTTGGAAGGGGAATTGGGTTGTCTTGCTGGCTGAGGGAAAGGTATTAGAAAGGACAAGAGGAGTGACCAAAGTCTGGAAAAAACAGGAGTTTTACCTTCAGAGTCAGAGAATTTCCTCATAGCACAACAATGAGGAAGCATTCGATCCAAAGCAGGCTGGACAAATTCCCATGTTGTTATGCAAATAGCCAGAAACTCCAGAACCTACACATGCTTGTTTCTCCCTTCCTACTCTTTAAAAAGGTAGACTAGCCTGAAGATCACCAGGAAGGTGCCCAACTACCCTGGGAAGTTGTTTGACTCCAGAGGGATTTGGATGTTATAAGGCTCTGCCCTTTCTCTGTTATCTTTTTATTCTTAAAACCATCCTGAAGAGTGATGGACTGATCATTCTCTCTCTTAGACGAAAGGGAAGTTCTCTCTTTCGTATGGGTTGGGAATTTTGCCTCTCTTCAGTGAGCTTGATCTGGGATTTTGAAGGAAGCCTTGGCACCCAGTGTTTGATGATTGGGAAAACTTGGCAGGCCAAGCACCTGACTATTGCCAGTTTCAAGTCTGCAGCTGTGCACTAGGGGGACCGCCCTCTCTGAATAAATGGAGGAGGACGAGGAAGAACTTGTGAAATGTTTACTACCAGAGAATTTGGCACCAGAGAAAATAGCAGCTGCTACTCCCGTTCACCTGCTCAGTTCTAGAGCAGAGCACTCAGCTGATTCAGAACTTCTGAGATGTGGACTTCTAGAAATAGCCTGTGGGAATGACAACTCATCAGACCTTTTCTCACTTTAACCTCTTTTTCTCAGAAATTAATGGAATCACAATCTCCGACTTGACAATTCTGCATTTATTTTAATTTTTTGTTTATTTGTTACATTTAAATACCCAGTTAACTCCCTCCCTTCGTCTCTCCCCTTCTCCCATTAGAGAAGGCATCATTTAACAAAAAGATATATGTATATTAAAACTATATCATACTTATTTCTATTTAGCAATTCTTCCTCCAGAGGTGAATATACACATCATTCTTCAAACAATATTTCTATTGCTGTGCATGTTTTCTCGATTCTGCTCATTTCACTCTTCATCATTTCATGTAGTTCTTTCCATGTTTTCCCAAAATTAACCTGTTCATCATTCCTCATGGCAAAGTGGTATTTCATCACAATCATATGGTTTTATACTTATTTGTCTTATTTGTCAACATGCATTTATGAAGTCTCTTCTATGTACAGGACAGTCTTCTAGGCATAGGAGGAAGTCAAGAGTTTAGGTAAACCTTGATCTTTGACTTCCTGGAGTTTACAGGCATGTCTAGTAAGAAGGAAAGATGTACACAGCTAACTGTAATGTACAAAAATACATGACAAATATATTCAAGTGGCGTAAATGTTTTGTCTGAGGTTAAAAGGCTTAGATCATGGTCATATCATCCTTTTTCTTGGAAGCTCTTTAGGAACCCCTTCTTCAAGAGGAGAACAGAAGTTATTGGTAACAAAGTGGCCAAACTGATGCTTAGTAGCTACAGAAAGTACTTGTGCCCATTATTAGCTGTAAAGGAAGTGTGATTTATTGTCACCAATCTATTTTCTGCCTCACCATAGTATTTAGAGAGAGCGACCAGTTTTATTTTCATTTTCAAATGAATAGCTTACTTTTTTCAAGTTTTACTGATAACTTTAATTTTTAACATCATTTCCCCCAGAAAGTTATTCCTTGTGCAAAGATGCAAAAAATGTTTTTTAATTCAACAAAACCAACCATTGACTATGACTAACATTACCCACAATGTCCCATACCTCTTTGACAAAATGAGAGATCAATTTTTCATATTTTCTTGGGGCCACACTTGGTCCTTATAATTATAGTTTTCACTTTCATCTTATTGTTCTTTCCACAGTACTGGGCACACAGTAGGCAATTCATAAATATGTCCATCGGTATCATTGTAGTCATCAAATATATTATTTTCCTAGTTAGCCAGATTTATGCTCTTGGGAATTCTTGCTTCCTCTTTCTCCTCAATAAAGACAATAGGATCCACCATGACCCTTCCAAACCCAAGAAACAAGAGTCTCCTCTGGCATCTTCCCTCATGTCACTCCACCTCATTTCTTTTTCTTGTTCAAGAGGGAATCAATAATGAAAACAGTGCAATCATACTACTGAAAAGGACATGAAAAATGATTACTTTCTGACTCCATTCACAATCCCTTAATATCCCAAACAAAAACTTCCTTCCATGGTCCTCGTTTAGTCTCTTACTTTTAGAACATAAACTCCTTGAGGGCAAGAACTGTCATTTTTGTTTTGCATCCCTGAAACCTAGCATCTTGCTTGGCAGATAGTAAATGCTTAATGCTTTTTCCTTCCATTACTCACCTCTCTCCTTCTCTTCCTTCCTTCCCTCCTTCTCTTCCTTCTTTTTTTACTTCCTTTTATGACCCCAAACTTGTTTTAGTAATCCTTAAGATTAATCTTTTTCTGTCAGTATTAAAGGAATATATCTTCCAATATTAGAGGAAACTAGGAAGACTTTTATAGTTATGAAAAGTGAGATAAGCAGAACTACAAGAACAATTTATACAATAATAACATCATAGAGAAAAATGACTTTGAAAGCCTTAAAAATTCTGATCAATGCAGCAATAAGCCACAAGTCCAAAAGAATTAAGGTATAAAATTCCAGTTACTTGTTGACAAAGAGATAATGAACTTAAAATACACAAAAACACATGTTTTTTGACATAGCTAATGTGGGAGTTTGATTTGTTGGAAATACTTAGATATGCATTGGAGAGATTTTTGCTTTTCTAGTTTGCTTAGTAAAAGGGAGAGGCAGATTAATTTTTTTTAACCCTTGTACTTCGGTGTATTGTCTCATAGGTGGAAGATTGGAAAGGGTGGGCAATGGGGGTCAAGTGACTTGCCCAGGGTCACACAGCTGGGAAGTGGCTGAGGCCGGGTTTGAACCTAGGACCTCCTGTCTCTAGGCCTGACTCTCAATCCACTGAGCTACCCAGCTGCCCCCCAGATTAATTTTTAAAATAATCATTACTTGGAGGCAGCTTGGTGGCTCAGTGGATTAAGAGTTAGGTCTAGAGACAGGAGGTCCTGGGTTCACTACTAGGTGGGTGACCCTGGGGAAGTCATTTAATCCCCATTGCCTAGTCCTTATCACTCCTCTGCCTTGGAACCAGTACATAGAATTGATTCTAAGACAGAAAGTAAGGATTTAAAAAATAAAATAAAATGTCACTTGAACATTAAAACAATTTCTTTTAACTCCTTAGTTTCTGTCTTAATAATAACTCTAAGACAGAAGGGCAAGGGCTAGGCAAATGGGATTAAGTAACTTAACCAGAGTCACACAGATAGGAAATGTCTGAGACTAGATTTGTGAACTCAGGATCTCCCATCTCTAGGCCTAGCTCTCTAACTACTACACTACCTGGATGCCTAGAAATTTATACTGCTACCACAGAAATTTGTCAGATAGAAAGCACTTTTTGTAAAATGAGTTATAATAAGAATTATTAACCATGCTAAGGTCCTAGCATGATCTTGGTTTTCACTCCCTTGTGGGATGAATTAGAGATGAGACAATTTAAGGACCTCATTCTATTGGTACACACACACACACACACACACACACACACACACACACATACACACACATTCTTGAGTTTCTCACACATTATTTCTTCAAAGAGTTCATTATCCACAACAAAAAAGTTGGTGCCTTCTCTCTAAGTGAACTTCAGCACAAAGTCAGGAAATAATCACTATTAGAGACATGAAGAATAATAGCAGAAAAGTCTTGAATTACTGAGTAGATGAAGTTTAGCCAAATGCTTTCAGGATCTTTCTGAAATTTAACAAGTTACAGTACTGCGGGTTTCTCCTTGGGCAGTAAAGGAATCAGAACAAATATTCCATGGGAGACACACACATGTTGGCACTGAAGCACAGCAACAAAAAAGAAAAAAGCATTGTCTCTATAATCAAAAGCAACTGGGCTCAAAGCTCACCTCTGATTGTCTATGTGACATTAGGCAAATAATTTAGGCTTCCTAGGGCCTGAATTTTCTCATCCGTAAAATGAGGACATTGTAGTAGGCGACCTCTGAGGTCACTTCTAGTTCTAAATCTATGATCCTAGAACTTTCTGAGTCATCAGTCAACATCTGAATTACCAGCTCCCATGATTGCAGGATTAGCTAGTAGACAGCTGAGAACAAGAAGAGACCACAGTATAAGCACTTGAAAATGGAACACCTGGCAGTATACTATTTTTAGCCCTGGGCCATCAGGATTCGATCTGACAGCCAGGACCTAGTGGAGAATCTATGATCAGATAGCTGTTGTGTTTTGGACCAAGAAATGTCTAATATGAGGCAATTATCAAATCTTGGGATTCAAAAGCAGATCTTGAGCTGAAATAGAACTGTACCTAGAGTAGGGTGATTTGGGCTTTTCCTCAGGATCTTTAAATTTAAAGGGAACTATTCTTATTACATGTAATTGGAAAAATAAAATATCGTTGAATAAAAAAATTTAAGCATGTATATGGCTTTAAAGTCCTTCAGCAGGACTAAAACAATTCAACCTAGCACCTAGTTAGCAAGAATAATAACTTAAGATAGTGGCTCAAGATGAGTTACAGAGGTGAGCTCCTGAGATTTGGTCTTATTCTGTTCTCTACCCTCTCTCCTCTAATTCTCTATTTTCTACACAACTTATTTTTAAATTTATCTCTAATTTTTTTGAGGATGGGTTTGGTATAGTTTGCCTGGGGCAAAAATATTTAGACTCTTAGCTAGGGTATACACTTAAACCAATCTATTAAACATCAGATCTGGGTAGTCACAAATAAAGATGAGTCTCAGGACTGGAACAAGAGTATTACAAGCAGGTCAAAGCATGGCCACTAGCAAAAGGCAGTAAATAAACCAGACTGCTCTTATAGTCAAATAATAGCTAGTATGTTGAAACCCAAGCTGTTATACTCAACTAAAGTTGTCAGGGGTTAAACTATTTGCAGGCGGTGTATGGAAGGCTGGAATCAGCTTAATACAACTCTTATTTATTTCTAATAGAGGGAGATGAATATACGAAATAGGAAACTAGGAGTTAGGTATAGGTCAGGAATCTCTTTATCTTATTCTAATATTTCTAAATAAAAAAAAACCCAAAGTACCTGCTTTCTTTGCAGGGTTTTCTTGTCTAAATAGGCCTCCTTAAACTATACTCACTATCTAAAATTTAAATTCTATCTTACTAAACCTATGCTAAATGATGAACTTAAATTATAATGAACTCCTTAAGAAGTTCTTCTATCTACTGTCAGTTGAAAGCAGCCTGTCACACACAGACCCAGACAGTTCCACAGCTTCCCTCAAAGTGCTGTGGAGAATGGACCTTAGGGTCAGAACTATCTCTCTCAGAAGAAAAGCCCCTCAGTAACTAGCCTCTTAACTAAAAGTAGTAAGTCTTTCCTTCTTCAATCTCCTTAAACTGGCCCCAGCCACTGTCTAAGAGACCTCTTGACACAGAGAGCCCAAACAACCACTCCTGTTTTCTGAGACTGCCAGAGAAGATGGAGCCCAGAACCTCCTCCCTTCTCTCTTTTATACCAGGCCTTTTAAAGTGACCCCAGAGCTATTTAGAAGACTTCTGCTCTTAAAGAACCCGAGTGATATATGATATATTATTTAACTTTTCTCTAACCTAGAAATTTCTGCTTCTAACAGGATAAGTGAACCTAATAAAACTCCTTATAACACTAGACTATGGTAAAAAAAAAAAAAAAAACAGGGTAAAAATTGAAGAAGCACCAGAGGCTGAAACTAAGATTTGTGTCTGAGATAAAAACTGGAATAATTTCTAGGAGGCCAAATTTAAATTTAAATTCAAGAAGCATATATTAAGTGCCCACTAGGTGCTAGATTCTATGCTAGTCCATGTGGCCAAATAGTTCACAGATCAAAATTTTTTATCTGGGGCAGAAAAGGAGGCAGGGAAAACAAAGATGAAGGATGATACTGTGGATAGTTCTGCTGAATATTAAAGGATCTGAAGAAAACTCTCCAGCATTTCAGGTGGGTCTTTTAGGAACACTTCACAAGAGAATGGACACAAACCACATAAGAGTCTCACAAGGCAGGGGTCAATTAGCTTCTCTGGAGGAGTATCCACGTGAATGAGATCATGGATTTATTACAAGATCATAGATTGAGAGTTGGAAGGGGTGTTAGAGGTATCAAGTCCTATCCTTCACATTGTAGATGATCAAACTAAGACCCCAAAAGGTTCAGTGATTTGCCCATGGACATACAGCTAGTAAGTATGTGAGGCAGGATTCAAAGCTTGATCACTACACTATGGACACCTCTCAGGTATCAAAGGTGCTTCAGAGCTTCCATTGACAGGAAATTCTTCTGTCCTTTAAAGTCTCTGATTGTCAGGTCAGAGTAGGTCTGTTCTCCAACTTTGTAGTTATGTCTTTTGTTGTCTTTCTCCATCCATGTGTCCTTCACATTGCTTTCTATTGGCAATCCTACTTTCTCTATACAAATAATTGTCCCTTGGTAACCTCATACATCCCCATGGTTTTGATATATCTGCTACACAGATAACTCCCCATATCTAAATACCCAGCCCTAACATCTCCCTTAGAGCTCTAGTCCTATATCACCACTTGCCTGTTAGGCAAACAGCTCTGGATATCTCATCTATATGTCAAACCAAACATGATCAAAATGGAAATATTTATTTCCACTCCCTATCTCCAAAAAAATCTACCTTTTCTCCAAACTTTCCTAATTCTGTTGAAAGGACATTATATTATATTATATTATATTATATTATATTATATTATATTATATTATATTATATCATATCATATCATATCATATCATATCATATCAATTATATCACACCATATCACATCATATCATATATTATGTCATGTTACGTTATATTAGATAAATATTATATAACATATAAATATAATTAAATATATAAATATTAGAAAACATAAAATAAAGATAAGGGTTGTGAGGATCAAGTGATATAAAACATTTAAAGCAATCACAAACTTTAACATGCTATATTAATGCTAGCTATTATTTGTAATCCTTATCTTATGTACTCTATTGAAAGAACATAATGAGTCTAAGTTTTTGTTCCCATTCAATCATATGATGCTCCCTTTTAATTTCAAAATAGGGAACAGGCTATTCTTAACAGAATTATCCAGCCCTAACTTAGGAATTATAATATTTAATAATAAATGAATTTTTCATGTCTTAACAAAAGCACTATTAATTATTATATCATGAAATAAATTATGACTAATAAATGTGTTTCTAATGTTGTTTTGTTAATAATAAATTAATTATAATTAATAATAAAACTGAATTATAACAAATATGCTGATAGTAGTTCAACTACCCTAGACTTCTCCATTAAGAATTTACATGATGATAATGCCACCATCAGGTCCAGTTCCAGACTTTCTCTCCTAGCTCAGGATAGTATTCTTATTCAAGGCCTTCAAGTATTCCATCTGATGACCAACTAATACATATAGTAATCATAGAAAGAATGGCTTAAAACTTGGAATACAATAGTAATGAGGCTCATATGTGGGCCTAGAATTCCCTGCTTTTTTTTCTTGTCCAGATTTTGTCAATACAATGTCTAATAATCATTTTCTGCATTTTGAAATCCGTGTTCTTTTCCTCCTTTCCTATCCTTCCCATTCCTGAGATGGCAGATAATATGATATAGGTTGTACATAGGTTATGATGCAACACATATTTCCATGATTGCCATGTTGTGAGAGAAGACATCTGTCATTTAAACAAGAAAAAAGTTTATGAAGGAAATAAAGTGAAAAATGATATGCTTTAGTCTGCATTCAGACTCCATCAGCTTCTTCTTTGGTGGTGGATAGCCTTTATCTTCATGATAAAAAAAAAATTCTTAGAGTTGTCTGGGACTGACTAATGAGATCTCTGGGTCATTATGTTTAATTCTAGGCATCATGGTATAAGAAAGACACTGATAAGCAAGGGAGAATCCATAGGAAGGTAACCGGGGCAATAAAAGGCCTTGAATTCTTGCTCTATGAGGAGCAGATGAAGGAATGAGCCATGTTTTGTTAAGCCAGTAGAAGAAGATACTCAGCAGGGACATAATTGTCTTCAAATACTGGAAGGGTAAAAGAGAGGCTAAACTTGTTCTGTTTGGCCCAAAGGGCAGTGGGCAGTACCCAAGAGCACTGGGAAAAAGTTCCAAAAAAGCAAATTTAGTCTTGATGACAGAAAAAATTTCCTAACTGGTAGAGCCATTTTGGAATGGGCTTCACAAAGTAGGAGATTTCCTTCATCTTAGATGTCAAGGAGAGACTGGATAATCCACTTATTGGGTATCTTATAGTATAGTATATGTTACAGTCTTTTTCAGAACTGAGTTGAACTCCGTGACCACTGAATTTCTTTCCAACTCTTTAATTCTGTGACTCTGTGATTCCAGCTCTAAATCTATTATCTGTGATCCAACAGTGCCATTTTCCTCTGGATCCCTAATTTCTTCGAGTTTTTCAGTGTTGGTGAAAGAGGCTTACAGATAAATTATTTACATACTTTCCCCACAAATGTTGAGCCTTGTTTTGAAAAGTAGATCCACTGCGACTTATTTTGAAGCCAAAATGGAATCTAGAAGTAGAAGGGACCTTAGAGATAATTTAGTCCCACCAGGGGAAATTGAGATTCCAAGAAAGGAAATAACATACCCAAAATCATGCAGGTACTAAATGGTAGGGTTGTTGTTGTTTTTTTAACCATTACCTTCTGTCTTCAAATCAATATTTAAAAAAATACTTTTTATCAATTCTAAAACAGAAGGTAAGGATTTTAAAATAATAATGATAATAACAGCAGCTAACTCCCAGGGCTGTTGTGAGACTAACATGAGACAATATTCATAAAGCCCTTTGCAAATCTTAAAGCACTAAAAATACTAGCTATTATTATAATTGCAACACCAGTCTTCAGTCAATAACACCTGTTGCTCATGCTAAAATTATTAACATAAAAATAACTTACATTTAGAGAGTGGTTTTAGAGTTTACAAAATTCTTTCCTCACAACAACTCAGTGAGACTGGAAACATCCTCAAAGGTCATCTAGTCCAGCCCTCTTATTTTTCAGATGAGCAAACTGAGACCCAGAAAAGTTAAGTGACTTACCTAAGGTAAGAAGCAAAGCCAGGATTAGACTAAATGTACTTTACCACATTGCTTCTCAGTGAACACCCCTGTGAACCTGTTAGATTATTCAGCACAGTTGATGAAAGAGATTTTATGGGCTTGCCAACATAGACAAAGCAAGCAAAGTTTGTCTTTGAAGTTTATCTTTAGCAGACGTCTCTCCTCTCCTGTCAGTAGCCCTTTAATTCCTCCCTTATAGACTCCACCACCATCCTTCTCCCTCCTCCCTCCTGTATCCCATTCCTGCTAATCCCCCTGAAAGTCATAGTGATCAGAGGCTTTAGACCTAGAAGGGACTCAAAAGCTCATTTTGTAAACCCTGGGTTAGAGCCTCTCTTCTGACCTTAAGTGCCAGCACATTGGGAGTTTTTCTCATTTCTCTGGCTTGTTAAACCTACCCAGCCAATGTTAAACTTCACTCTCCACCAGCATCCAGAGTATTGGGCTGGAAATAAATACTTTGATTAACTTATTTAGAACTGTTCATTTAATCTTAACACTTTTTGCCCTTTCCTCTGTAATTCTTCCTAAGTCAGAAGACTGGAAACTATTCTTCTCTGTTTATGTTCCTTTTTAAAATTGTATTTTATTTTATTTATTTTTAAGTATTTTTCCGTGGTTACAGGGTTCGTGTTGTCTCCCTCAGTTCTTTCCCTCCCCCCTCCCAGAGCCAAGAAACACTTCCACTGGGTTATACATGTATTATCACTCAGAACCTATTTCCATATTATTCATTTTTATAATGGAGTAATCTTTTAAAAACCAAAACCCCACATCCTACACCCATATAAACAAGTGATAAATCATGTTTTTTCTCCTGCGTTTCTACTCCCACGGTTCTTCCTCTAGATGTGGATAGCATTCTTTCTCATAAGTCTCTAGAGAATGTCCTTAGTAGCAAAGTCAATCACATTTGATTATTCTCCTGATTCAACTCATTTCACTCAGCATTTGTTCATGGGGGTCTTTCCAGTTCGTATAGAAATCAAGTGATTCATCATTCCTTATAGCACAATAGTATTCCATCACCATCATATACAACAATTTGTTCAGCCATTCCCCAATTGAAGGGCATCCCCTCATTTTCCAATTTTTTGCCACCACAAAAAGTGCAGCTATAAACATTTTTGCACAAACATTTTTTTATCTCTTTGGGGTACCAACCTAGTAGTAGTATTGCTGACTCAAAGGAAATGCATGCTTTTAAAACCCTCTGGGCATAATTACAAATTGCCTTCCAGAATGTTTGAATTAATTCACAACTCCACCAGCAATGCATTAGTGTCCCAATTTTACCACATCATCTCCAATATTTATTATTTTCCTTTACTGTCATATAGGTCGATATGCTAGGTGTGAGGTTATGTTACTTTAAAAAATCTTTATTTCTAAAAACAGGTTGGTTTCAGGTTCATGAATTAACTAAAAATATTTTCTTAATTGGAAGTTGAAAGGATGCCCATCACTTTGGGAATGACTGAACAAGTTGTGCTATATGTTTGTGATAGAATACTATTCTGCTGTAAGAAATTATGAGCAGGATGGTTTCGGAAAAACTTGGAAAGAATTACATGATCTGATACAAAGTGAAGTGAGCAGAACCAGGATATATATATATATATACAGCTACAGTAATATTGTAATGATGATAAGCTATGAAAGACTTAAATGATTTAGACAAAGATACAAGATAATTCCAAAGAACCATTGATGAAAAATATTATTCAGGGGGGCAGCTGGGTAGCTCAGTGGACTGAGAGTCAGGCCCAGAGACAGGAGGTCCTACGTTCAAATCTGGCCTCAGACACTTCCCAGCCGTGTGACCCTGGGCAAATCACTTGACCCCCATTGCCTACCCTTACCACTCTTCTGCCTTGGAACCAACACACAGTATTGATTCTAAGGCGGAAGGTAAGAGTTTAAAAAAAATATTACTCAGATCCATAGAGAGAACTGATGATTGCTGAGTACAAATTGAAGCATACATTCTTTATTTTATTTTTCTTGGGGGTTTTATGTTTTTTTCTTTTGCAACATGTCTAATATGGAAATATGTTTTGCATGATATTACTTGACTTTTCAAAGAGCGGGGAAAAGGCAAGGAGTAGGAAGAAAATGTGTTATTAAAAATTTTTAATGAATGTTAACATTTTAATGTAATTAGAAAATATTAAACAAAATAAAAATATACTAAAATATGTTCTTAATATTCTGAACTTGACAAACACAAACATTTTAACATACAAAGAAGATAAAAAGGGAAATTGCAAAAGAGACCATCAGTCCCTACCACATATAGCATAAACCAACTTTTCAAGAGTTCTCTTGCTAATTTTAGTTCACAGCTGAGACTAGATGAGGTTTACATAGTTGCAGGTTGGAGAATATGAAGGAAGGTCCATTGCTTTTTCTTTTTTCTGTTTCTATTTCTGAGGGGGATATAAATCATTATTTTCCTCTCTCTCTCCTTTCTGATTTGCAACTCCTCTTTCTATCCATCTCTTGTAACTTCTCCTACTCTCTTAGTTTCCCCTGAAAAACTTAAGGTGACAGATGGGAATACCTGGTCAGGACTGAATGTACTGCCAATGGGAACCATTCCCAGGAGCTTATGATGCCTTTTAGGGGCTTTATTTTAATATAAAAAGAATCTGGAAACTATGTCCAAATACTCCTAACTGGGCTCTGGTGCCAAGAGACTGTGACCAATGAGATGATTCTCTTCTGGCCCTGTGGGTGACAGGGAAAGAATAATTCATATATCAGCATCTTGGAGAGGTGCTCAGTGCCCCACCTCAACCCTCTCTGTTCCTGATGCTTCCAAACAGTTGAGATGCTAGAAAAAGATTATAGCTCCATTTTGGCAAACCTATGGCTGCTCTCCTCCCTGCTCTCTACTGTGCCTGAGGACATTTTTCATATCACCTGCCCCTCTGCCCAGCAGCCCAACGAGAGCACTTCCTCTCTCTCCCATCTAGGGTAAGGGGACAGCTCATATCCCTGTGAGGTTCACAGTTTGGGCAATCATTCTCTAAGAAGTTTACCATCACTGCTACAGCCGAAGGATACAAGACCATCTAGAGCTAGTGCAAAATGATGGTGGTTCCTTTTCAAGCACAGAACAAAACTGGTGAAACATCTACCACTTCTCATCCCCTACTAGTCCTTATTTGCTCTGGCTCTTTCCCTGAGCCTATGTCCCACTCTTCATATCCCAAAAGACTGTTCACTTTCTGCATTGGTCATGAGTTCTCCAACAGGAGCAGTTTATCTAAGAGGTGGTTCTGTGCATGTGTGCATGTGTGCATGCATACATGTGAGTGTATATGTGTGTTCTTGAAGAGAATCAATACATTTAAGGGAACTCTGGTCATCACCCAAGGTCATAGAGAAAAGAGGAAAGTTATCCTTTTAATTACTAAAGATTTCCTCCAGCTTCAGTTAATTGAAAGAGATTTTATGGATACATATTATTGTAGCTTCCCATTATTACAATTAAATATATTAATGATAACATAGAAAAATAAATTTACTCAGAACAAGTCAATACCATTTTGGTGGGAGGATGCAAGTTGAAAAGGGTTTGTTTTTTTTGTTTTGTTTTGTTTTTATCCTGGGACTCCATTCTAGGAGCATAGGGCCACAACCAGTAGGCAATGGGTCGCTCAGGGTCACCCAGCTGGGAAGTGTCTGAGCCCGATTTGAACCTAGGACCTTTCGTCTCTAGGCCTGGCTCTCAATCCACTGAGCTAGCCCAGCTGCCCCTACTTTAGGTTGCAGTTTCTTTAGCAGATGTAGTTTTTACAGGGTGGGGTTGCTAGCCCCACGCCCAACCCTCCTCCTTTTTCATCCGGGCTAGGGACAGTCCTTAGCCCAGGAGTGGTAAGGGTGGGCGATAGGGGTCAAGTGACTTGCCCAAGGTCACACAGCTGGAAGTGTCCGAGGCCAGACTTGAACCTAGGACCTCCAGTCTCTAGGCCTGGCTCTCAATCCACTGAGCCACCCAGCTGCCCCCTTTTGAGGTAGAAGCTTCAAATAATAATTTGAAGCTTCTTTTGAGGTAGAAGCTTCAAATAATAATTATCTTCCCCAATACCAAATTAGAGAGTGTGGACACTGACTAAGGAAAAAGTTGTGCCCCTATGATGCTTAAAGAGAAGTACTGGAGAAGGGCATTACACACACACACACACACACACACACACACACACACACACACATACACACACACACACACACCAGTAAGGGTCAGAGAGAAAGAGTGGCTAGTTTCTCTTTGCCAATCATCCACCACCATTTTGAAGGATACTTTTTTAATATGAAAAGGTTTCAACCATAGCTTCCCCCTTTGGGGAAGTAGAGAGGTAAGAGCTCTCTCTTTCGGATGAGGAACTTCTTATTCTATAATACTTATTGATCTGAAAACCATGCCTCTGATCCTGCAACCAGGATATGACTTGTTTTTAATAACTTTTTCTAGTCTCACATAATTGGGTAATTACAATTTTTGCTGAGACAGTTCTTTTGAATTCAATTCAAATAATTCATCAAACAGTGACTGTACAGTGTGCAAAGCACTATACTAAGCAGGAGAGGGAAAATTTATTTAAGTCCCTGCCCATTCAGAATTTAAAGGAAAATGAAAATACACAGCAACTATAATATAAAATGGGGCAGCTAGGCAGCACAGTGCGTCTAAAGTCAGAAAGATCTAAATTCAAACCCAGCCTTAGGCACATTGTAGCTATGTGACCCTGGGCAAGGTCACTTAACCCTGTTTGCCTCAGTTTCCTCATCTGTAAAATGAGTTGGAGAAGAAAATAGCAAACTATTACAGTTCCTTTGCCAAGAAAATCTCAAATGGGGTCACAAAGAATCAGTCATGGCTGAAGAACTGAACAAAAAATACAAAATAATAGATGATAAATACATTATCAATGTACAAAGTGCTATGTGCACTGAGGAAAAAAGGGTCATTACTGCTTAAGGAGTTGTCAAGGAAGGTGTCGCAAATTTAAGTTGGTCTTTAAAGGATGGGTAAGAACCTATATAGTCAAGAGAAGAAAGGAGATATTTCTAAGCATAGAGACCAAGTAAACAAAGGCACAGAGAGGCATGTTTAGGGATCATAGACATATAACTAGAAGGGACTTCAGAGACTATCTAGTCCAACCCCTTCATTTTATAAATGAGGAAACCAAGGCACGGAGAATGAAATTACTTGCTCAAACATAGCACGAGTAGATAGAAATGGCATGAAATATGGCTGGAAATTCAGAATGCTCTAAAATTGTGAAGAGCCTTGAACATGATAAAAAGAATTTAAAGTTTATTCATTAGACATAAATTTTCGAGCAACACAACCAAATCTTTTTATTCTAATCTGACAATAGTATGTCTTGTATCTCATAGCTGAATAAAAAAGGATGCTTATGAAGACAAAGAAAGTCTTTGAGAAAGAAGTCTTTGAAATATAGCCAGCCTAATCCCATTTCCCAACAGATCTTTATCTAGTGGCTAGTCAAATTTTTGACAAGTAATGTCATAATCAAAGTGGATCTTGGGCAAATGAAGATTGCTCTAGATTCTCTTTCTCCTAGCTTAAAATACAAATATAATAATAAAAACACTCATCTACACTGTTAGAATGGTAAGGGGAAATCACAGGATTTTAAAGAATAAAAAAGTCATATGGGATGTTGGGATAACAGATATAAAATAGAGTTTTAGCATGAAATAGCATCAATGGTTCCATACTGGATAAAAGATCATTTTACCCCCTAAAAACATCAGTAGGTCATCATTTTTAAGTATCCAGATTACATGAAAAGCAAGAGTGAAATGACCATGAGTCACAGAAATAAAGTAATCCATCAAATCTTATTTTTTTAACCCATGACACCCCTAAATTGCTATTCATCTTTACAATTAGCTGGTTTTCACTTAGAGAAAACCAGAAACCAAAGAATTCAAATCAATAGTTTATATATTCCAAATATATTTTATTCTGAATAACTAAAAATATTTAAATAATGAGAATCATTTGTGTTATATACTGTACAATGATAATTAATGTTCTTTTTTTGGAACTGGGACAGGATTTTTTTTCATTTTTAAGTTATTTATTTTAATGTTTTTTCCTTTTTTTATTTAGAATATTTCCCCCTGGTTATGTGATTCATGATCCCCCTCCCACTCTTTCCTCCCCCGTCCCAGAGCTGACAAGCAGTTCCACTGGGTTATACATGTATCATTGTTCAAAACCTATTTCCATGTTATTCATATTATTAATACAGTGACCTTTTAACATCAAAACCCTAATCATGTCCATATTGAACTACGAGATTGATCATATGTTTTTCTTCTGCATTTCTGTTCCCACAGTTCTTTCTCTGGATGTAGATAGCGTTCTTTCTCACAAGTTCCTCTGGATTGTCCTAGGTCATTGCATTGCTGATGGTAGAAAAGTCTATTACATTCTATTGTGCCATAATGTATCAGTCTCTGTGTACAATGTTCTCTTGGTTCTGCTTTTTTTCCTCTACATCAACTCCTGGAGATCTTTCCAGTTCACACGGAATTCCTCCAGTTCATTATTCCTTTCAGCACAATAATATTCCATCACCATCAGATACCACAATTTATTTAGCCATTCCACAATCAATGGACAGTCCCTCATTTTCCAATTTTTTGCCTTCACAAAAAGCACGGCTTTAAGTATTTTTGTACAAGTCTTTCTCCTTATTATCTCTTTGGGGTACAAACCAAGCAGTGGTATGGCTAGATCAAAGGGCAGGCAATCTTTTACAGCTTTTTGCATATAGTTCCAAATTGCCCTCCAGAATGGTTGGTCCAATTCATAACTCCACCAGCAGTGTATTAGTATCCCAATTTTGCCCTATCTCCTCCAAAGTTTATCACTTTCCTTTGTTGCCATATTGGCCAGTCTGCTAGGTATAAGGGTACCTCAGAGTTGTTTTAATTTGCATCTGTCTAATCAGGAGGGATTTAGAAAACCTTTTCATGTGCTTATTGATAGTTTTGATTTCATTGTGTGAAAATTGCCTATTCATGTCCTTTGACCATTTGTTGATTGGGAATGGCTTGATTTTTTGTAAATTTGACTTAGTTCCTTACACATTCAGGAAATTAAACCTTTGTCAGAGAGTTTTTTTATAAAAATATTCTCCCAGTTTGTTGCTTTCCTTTTAATTTTGGTTGCATTGATTTTGTTTATACAAAACCTTTTTAATTTGATATAATCAAAGTCATTCATTTTACATTTTGCAATGTCCTCTATTTCTTGCTTGGTCTTAAATTTCTTTCTTTCCCACAGATCTGACAGGTATACTATTCTACATTCACCTAATTTATTTATGATTTCACTCTTTATATTTAAGTCATTTACCCATTTTGAATTTATCTTGGTATAGAGTGTAAGACATTAATGTAAACCTGATTTTCCCATACTGTTTTCCAATTTTCCCAGCAGTTTTTGCCAAATGAATCAAATCCATTGATCCTCCCTTCTATCTCTTAGCCAGTACCACATTGTTTTGATGACCACTGCTTTATAGTACAGTTTAAGATCTAGGCTCCCATCCTTCACTTTTTTTTAATTAGTTCCCTTGATATTCTTGATCTTTTGTTATTCCAGGATAATTAATCTTCTTAATGAGGACCAAGAGGTACTATAAGATCCTGAAGTGTTTTCTAAATCATCAAAGAAATATTAAGTTATCTTGAATAAAGTTTTAGTGTTGAATTCTTTGAAATGTGGTAATTTGTGTAAAGTATATACTGTGAGTTAACTAGAATATTAAATTAACCAGAACAAATTGTTCCCTGACTACTCAGAATGAGTAGGTATTTGCTATGTTTGAGGCTTGTCTCTTATTTTATTTTCCTTCCTTCCTTTCTATCATCTTTCTTTCTTTCTCTTCATTCATCCTTCCTTCTTTCCTTCCTTCCTCTCTGCCCTCCCTGATTCTGTTTCCCTGCCTTTCCTCTTCCTTCCTCCCTCCCTCACTTCTTTTTTCTTTTCCTCCATACTCCTTTATCCTCTCCTCTCTCCCTAAAATTATCTTTTGAAATAATCCAAAACCTGGTGCTCTCACTAGTTGTCATAAATGCCATTTCATGATAAAGGACTTTAGGCCCTAACAGGACATCTGAAGGTCTGCAGAGCAGGTCAAAGCTTTTCCCATAATACCAGCATTCAGTGTTTTATCCCAATCTGCTAATGGGATGTGTTTATATATTCCAGGTCAAGAGCCTACAGAAGCTCTCTGTTCAGCTCTGTCAGGAAAAACACAGACAGTCACTGAGGGCCCACCTGGCTCTGGGATTTAGCTCTTAATCAGAACTATTCAGAGCACTATCCCTTGGATGAATTTAGGACATGAAGCCTTCAATTTACCTGCAGTTTTAAGCAGAGATGACTAACACATGTAGTATTTCTTTGGGATTAGTGAGGACTAAAGAGAGTCAGCTGTTTACCAACTAGCAACTAATCTGCAGGAAATGCCCCAAGCCAAGGTATTATTTCTTTTTCCAATGAAAATGAAGAAGAAAAGGAGGAAAAAATGCAAACATCTGAAGGTCTGTGGGTTCAACACATATATTCTATAAAGTTGGTATTGTTCAGAGTGGAATGTTAGTTATCATTGCTCTTTGTACAGATCTAAATATCTTAGATGCTCTAAATGCCCAAATATCATTTCACATCAAGGAAAGCATCCCAAATGATGTAAGTAGATTTCTCAGTTCAGCCCCAAGGCACAAGTCAATATCAAAGAGCAAAGAGCCCAATTCAAGGACTGATGGCTTCTTTTTTTCCTTTCCTAATGTCATTTCTGATCATCAAAGTGAGGAGACAAAGTCCCACTTCATCACTTGAAACACATGAGAGATAAAGTGTCATATGAAAAGTCCTCCTACATAGATAGGTTGCTTAACTGGACCACTTTAATACTTTGAGGATCAGTGATTTGGAGAAGGTGGCCTACCTTAGTGAAAAGAGCACAGGATTTGGGGTCAAAGGGCCTGGCATCTAGTTCTGGCTCTGCCACTATTACCCTGGACAAGTCACTTAACTTCTCTGGGTGTAAATTTCCTCACTGGTAAAATGAGAGAGTTGGAAAAAGGCTCTTTCCTAGAGCTATGATCCTATGATCTAAGCCAGTGATGGGCAAACTTTTTAAAGAGGGGGCCAAAGGAAAGGAAATACTCATCTGTCAGTCTGTTTCTAAGACAACTCTTTCGAAGTTTCATTGTATTGTATCCTACTCACTGTATTCGTCAGATTAGGAATAATGTTGCGTGGCCGGATAGAACATTTCAGGAGGCCGCATCTGGCCTGTTGGCTGTAATTTGCTCATCATTGATCTAAGCTCTAAGTCAATGATAATGATTTCATTGATATAGATATATTTTCCATCCATGGAAAATCCATGCAAACTGAAACTCCATAACATTTCCATCTCAATAGGACCTATAAGAGGTTATGCTCTTGTGGTATCCTCAAGAACCCAGGCAATGATTCACAACAAAGGGAATCTTCAAAGGAGATTCCCCTGTAATTCAGCCTATGTGTAGATTAGTCTAATGATCCTATTACTTAATGTAGAATGTTAGCTTCCTGAAGATGGAGACTTTTCACAAGGACCTCAATTTGAGAGTCATTAAAAACATAGTATGCTTTTCCGAAGACCCCAAATCATTTTGGTCCACTTTTCTCCTGTTCAATTCTCCATCCAAAGTGCCTGTGACAACTGTATTTATGGACCAGTAAGTCAGTAAGGACAAGAGACATTCTTTATAATTTTTTTCCTCAGCATGGATAGTTAAGCCAAACTCTTGATCTCATTTTAGAGGCTTTGCAGTGTTCTAGGTCTTGCTTTAATCAGCACAATCAGTTCCAAGTAGATGCATTCTATGGAGGACTTCACCATCAGTAGGAAATCTCTCTTCTATTTGGAAGTCTGCCTTGGACATCAGGTCTCTCTCTACCTTTGGCAGGGACAGGTCTCCACTTTATGCACTGGTTGATTTTTAAAAGAGGATCATTGAACAAAGAATGATAGTTTCAATATAGTGTCTACCAATGAATCTTTTATACCATGGTGGAAGAGAGCCTTAAATTCAAAGAAGCCAAATTCTTTTTCAGAGCTATAAATAAGCACGGTGGAATCTTATATTTAATGAGTTTTTGTATTCAGTGGATTTTTCAGCCAATTGTATGAATGTGAAGTGATATCATTTACAAAAGCCTGTCTGTTCCCTTCTCATATTTTCATCAAACATGCCTTTGATGAGAGTCAAATTACTTGAACCTTTCTATCAAGCTGGCCTTAGACCATGCTTCATTGTCACACTCTTATCCAGTCATCTTCCCAAGCCTTTTTACCATCTGCCTGACACTACAAACATGATTCCCCTCCTCTTCCCTGCTTTCCATATCTTGCTCTACAATCATATCAATACTACCATTGCTTCTAGAATGGGCATGTCAGTTGATCAAATCCCAGTGCCCATGAGGAACCCCCCACCCTAGATGAAAAGTCCTTTCCGGGCCACCACTCCCCTATATGTTGTCTCCCTCTTTTAGATTATTCAGTCTCTGAGAATACAGACTGTCCCTCTTTTTTGCATTTGTATCCCCAGATCTTAGCACAATGTTCAGTATATTGTAAACACTAAATGAATATTTTTTCATTTCATTTCACTTCAAATGCTTTAATTACACCCATATCTTTTCATTTTTATGTTTTCCAATTTGATGTTGATTTTTATCTTTTCTCAAAGTTAATGGCCTTTGTTCATGAATAGCTGACTTGGGCATGAGTCATACATCAGTAGCCATTTATTTCTTTTCTCATAATTATTTGTAGCAAGAAGGTCAACACTGATATGACCAATTTCCTTTAGTAATAAGTCTGTTGTTTGGTCATTGACATTAAGAGTACCAGTAGTTAAGTTACAATTTATAGATAGTCTAAAAAGGCTATTATTCTAATTCCCTTTCCCGGATTCCTTTCCCGCCACTCCACAGAAGTAAGTAGAAGGTAGGCACATATAACTTAGGGTCATTTTGTATTTTTATTTCATGGATTGTCCCGGCCAAAGAATTCACTCACCAAGTTTTGTTTGTTTTCTCTGTTCACTGGAACCAATAAAAGGGAAATTAGTTGTGATGAAGTAAAGGAATTTTTCCTAATAATTTTGGAGATTCTCAGGCCTTGGAGGCCCTTAGGCAAGTACCTAGTGAATTTGTTGGATAATAACAGCACTCTCCCATCTCCTGTGTGACTTCATAGACTACCAAAGATTATGGCAAAGAACCCCAGGCCTCAGACTTCCTACAAGCTATCAAGAAGCTATTAGGAAAATAGAGAGATGGAGCAAAAGATGACTCCCAATTCACAGTTGAAGAAAGGAATAGGGAGGTAGATCTGGAAAAGAAAAAGGTTGTTTGTGTCTCTTAATCCCAATATCCTTTTCAGGGCTGATCTTGCCCATGGACAGTTGCTTGAGTGATATATGAAAAAGTCCTTTCAGACAGGTCCCCAGCTCCTCCTTGAAATTTTACCAAACAGAGATTCATTTGGAACAACCAAACACCCTTAAGAGGTAGGGTGAGGAGTTGTCTGTCTGCCATAATCATATAATATTAGGTAAGAAAGGAAGGAACACAGATGTGAGAAGAAAGAGAAAGGAACCCTCTTGCCAGAGACCAAAGAATCACCACTTAATTATAATTAAGTCTCTGTCTCTTCTCTTGGACACTCATTAGCTGTGTGAATGCGGGCAAGTCACTTAACCTCTGCCTGCCTCAAGTTCCTCAGCTGCAAAATTGAGATCATAACATTTATCTTAGCCTTTCCCTTACCCTGGCTGGCATGGGGAGGCAAGGCCATGAGGCAAAGGCATGAATCACCCTAGAGTTCTGACTCTGTGATGATTCTTTGAGAAACCTAAGCAAGGCTTCCAAGAGACAAGCATCCTCTCTTGGGTGCTCTCAAGAGGAAACAATGAGGTTCGGGGCACCTAGGTGAATCAGTGTATAAAGAGCCTAACCTGGAGATAAAATCTGGCCTTGGACACTTTCTAGCTATGTAACATTGAGCAAGTCACTTGACCCCCCCATTGCCTAGCCATTATTGCTCTTCTGCCTTAGAACTAATAGATAGTATTGATTTTAAGATGGAAGGTAAAGCTTTAAAAAAATAAGGGAGGGGAGCAATGTTCCTTCCTACCACAAGGTCCTTTTCCTGCCAACTCATAGAATGGTTCATTTTTGACTTAGAGCTCATACATTTACAAGGTTCTTTCCACTACATTTCCCTAGACTTTTCAAGGTTATTTTTAATTCTAATCTCCATTTCTCTACCCAGAGAACACCTGTGAGATTGTCCTTCACTTTATTTTTCTCTCCTTATCTCTCCAGATGAATCAATAAAATTTTTGATTCAGCTGCTTGCTATATGGATCTTACAGAATATTAGCTGGGTTTTTTAAAAAGATGTTCTATGTCAAAGAGAGCTTCTTTAAGCTAGCTCCCAGGACAGGTATGGAAGAGAGGTCTGGAGTCCAGAGAGAGCTAGACTTTACCAGACGGGAAGATGTGACTTGGAATCCACCAGGGAAAGAAAACATGTGTAACATGAATTGTGTTTGGCTAGAGCCAAACCATAGGCATTTTGCATGCTAATTGGTGAGAAGATTGCTAACACAGCACTGTATGCCCATGTGAGGCAGAGTTGGTGTGAGAACTCTGGAGAAGAAAGACTTAAAATTCTTTTCTCCTCAAGAGAGGACATCTGTGGTTTAAGACTTTCCCCTGGACTAACTCCAGACACATAGAGAGAGTCAGCAGACTTAGGGAGCAGCAGATATGTAGGGAAAGCTGAATCCTCAATGTGTCCTTAATTTCTAATTAAGTTCTAGAGACATGGGAGAGTTTCCTCTTGGGTGAGGTCAAAATGCTCCTCTTTGGGTTTGTGCTGAGATCTTCTGCTCCCAGACAAAAGAAAGAGAGGTCCCACTCACACCTCAGAGGAAATTTCTCTTTCTAGTGTCTCTGGAGATGTAAGTTAGAATTCAGGAGATGTTGATGTTCTCCTTCAGCTTCCAAAGTCTGTCTTTCTCTCCACAAGTCTGGAGTCAGTCTCAAAGTGAGCCTGGAAGCGTGAATATCAAAAGAAGATCCTCAAAAGCTCTCAAATCACCTCTACTCTCAAATCAGCATTTTCTTCACAAATTAGGGGAGCTTCTGGCCAAATGTCCAAGGCTTAGCTTAAGTTCCATGACTAAAAGTTTGTGGCAAGGTTGTAACAATCTCAGCATTACTGTGTCCATGAGAAGAAGGAACTAGGGCTTCTTGCTCTGAAAAAGGGATGGAACAACTAAGTAGTACAGTAGATAAGGTGCCAGGGTTGGAGTCAGGAGGGCCTTGAGTTCAAATGTGACCTCATACACTTTGTAGCTGTGTGACTCCAATTGCCTATCCCTTACTGCTCTTCTGCCTTAGAATTGACCAATTCTAAGACAGAAGGTAAGGGTAAAAAAAATAAATAAAAAGAAGTATGGGGGGAGATGATTAAGAGAACAAGCATTTATTAAGTATCTACTCTGTGCCAGGCACTTTGCTAAATGTTTTACAAATATTATATCATTTCATCCTCACATAGATACTATAATCCTCATTTCACAGTCATTTGAGGAAACTGAGGCAAACAGAGGTTAAGTGATTTGTCTTAGGATTATATAGCTAATATCTGAGGAAGGACTTGAACTCAGGTTCAAGTCTAAATTCTAAACCTAGTACTCTATTCCCTGCACCATCTAGCTGGGGAGGGAAATTTTTATCACATTATGGAATCATAGGTGTAGACCCTTACATATAATCTAGACCAGGGGTTGGCAATGTATGGCTCTCGAGCCATATCTGGCTCTTTTGAGGGCCAGATATGGCTCTTTTTGCAGAAGCCATAAAGTCAATTTTTTTCAGGCGCTGTTACAGGAGCGTGCGCTGTGAGCACTGTATGGCTCTCACGAAATTACATTTTAAAAAACGTGGCGTTTATGGCTCTCATGGCCAAAAAGGTTGCCGACCCTTGATCTAGACCAATCTCCTCATTTAACAAGAAAGAATCTGAGATGCAGAAAAGTTAAATGACTTGTCCACAGTTACACAGGGAAATGGAAGAGATGATCTCTGACTCCAAATTCCATGTTCTTTTCATCGTATCCTGCTGGAACATACTAGGTGTGTAAACACTTCTCACATTTCATATAGGTGCCATCTCATCACACCTAGCAAAAGACAGACCAGTATATTAAGTTAAAAAATATGTAGGAGGCTGGAAATATCAATCTGGAGTATTTGTCGATGGCATGAGTGTTCTGAATGATGCGCAGCCCCACGTGGCCCTTTAGTCCCTTCTTTCTGGATGTGTTAGATTCATCACTCAGGGCCAAATGGACGACAATTTTCTCCTGTTTTTCTTCATCAGTCACTATATGACTTCTTGTGTAGCCTGCTAGACTGTTGGCCTCTGATTCACTATAATTGCCATCCAACATGATGGTTCTTGAATGAAGCATCCCACACAGGCATGGGACCTACGGAAAATCAACACAAAAGGAAAATGGCAGGTATTAGGCATTAAAAGGACTAAAGAAAAAACATCCAAAGAGGATGATGCTTTCTTTCTCTTAATCTGGAGTCCCTACTAACATTCATTAAGTTCACAGAATCATATAGATCCTTAGAGCTAAGAGATCAAAGCCATAACTAAACAGAAATCTCCTCTACAATATTCAGCCTTTGCTTGAAGAAACATTGAAATGATTCTCCCTTGGGTGAGATTGAGACTCTTTTGCCCTTTGCCTTTATGGTATCCATAAAATGACAGGCCTAACTTCTTTGGGCAGCACATTCTGCTCTTGAATCAATGTGAGGAATTTTCCCCAGCATCAACTCTAGTTCTCTTCTCTGGAGTCAAAAAGAACAAATCCAGTCCCTTTTACAATTCTAATTACTAAAATCATCTCCTCCTTACTGGTTAGACCTTTGTCTAAAAAGAAGAAAAATTCAACCTTATGGAGAAAGTAAGGGGATAGAGATACTCTTGGGTAGGGACTTGAAAAAGACTCAAATTCAAAGTGTATTGTCTAGACATTATATTATAGAATGTAAACTTCTTCAGGGCAAAGATGGTTTCACTTTCTTTAATGTATCACCAGGCAAGCAAAATACCCTCATATAGTAATAGTTAATAACAACATTATATAGTGCTTTAAAGCTTGTAAAAATTTGTAAAAAAAAAAAGTTCATAAAAAGTTTGTAAAGGGATTTACAGATGCGAACTCATTTGATCTTCACACCAATCTTGGGAGGTAGATGCTAAAATAGATTTCATTTCATACTTGTGGAAATTGAAGTCTCAAAGACATTAAGTGACTTGCCCAAAGCAGGATTTGAACTCAGAGGTTCCTAGCATTGAATCTAGTCACCCTATCTACTGTGCCACTTAGTACTTCCTACTTGGTAAGTACTTAATAAAGATTTATTGAATTGAACTGGGCTGTCTTTCCAACTCTATGATGTACAAAGTGTATTTCCTGCTTGCTTGAAGCTTATAGTCTAGTGGGGGACATTTTTGGCTACTAATGGAGGGAGTTATATCGAACACTGCCCTGGAGATCAGGATTTACTCTTGACTCTCTCCATCTCTGATTCATGCTGTGCCTGCAGGCCTTAATCCTTAATCCTTCAGTGCCCCGGTTTCTCCATCTGGGAAACAGAGATGATGAAATTATTCAACTTGCTCCTATTTCTGTAGAGTTTTCATTTTTTTCCAGTGGATTTTGTGAAATTTTATATGGCAAAAGTGATTAAAATCTCACATAAGATCAGAATTGGCCTGAAATTGCCTTACATTTTGGGGGAAATAGCACCTTTTGAGTTTTAAAATTTTAATCTTTTTTTTAGAAAAAGGAAGAAAAAAAATCTCCAAAATTCTATTGTATTTCCAACTTCTAAATCTCTAAACCTGAAAATGAAAAAAGTGATTTTTTCCTCAAGTTTTGAGTTAGAAATCAGAAACTGCTAAAAAAAATCACACAGTTTTCTATATTAGCTTATTTCGAGGTCTAGTTTATTGGCTTCTTGTATATTGGCTGAGGTCTAGATAAACAACCAATTTATAAAATCTTTTTTTATTCTTCTCTCTCTCTTTCCCTCTTTCTCTCTCTTCCTTCTTCCCTCCCTCTCTCTTTTTCTTCCTTTTTCCTTCTTCCTTTTTCCTTCTTTCTTTCTTTCTGTCTGTCTTTCTTTTTTCTTTCTTTCTCTATCTCCTCTCTCTCTTTCTTCTTTCTTTCTCTCTGTCTGTCTGTCTGTCTGTCTGTCTGTCTGTCTGTCTCTCTCTCTCTCTCTCTCTCTCTCTCTCTCTCTCTCTCTCTCTGTCTGTCTGTCTCTCTCTCTCTGTCTCTCTCTCTCTCTCTCTCATCCCTTACCTTTCATCTTGGAATCAATTGTGTATTGGTTCCAAGGCAGAAGAGTGTTAAGGTTTAGGCACCTTGGTCCATTCTTTCATTTAAAAAAATTTTTTTTAGTTACATGTAGAAACAATTTTTGACAATTGTTTTCTAACATTTTAAGATTAAGATTTTCTCCCTCCCTCCCTTCCTCACCCACTTCCCAAGGTGGTAGTCTGATATAGATTATAGCAATACTTTCATGCAATACATATTTCCACATTGTTCATGTCATGATAGAAGACACATATCGCACATATTATAAAAATCTCAATAAGTAAATAAAGTAGAAGATTTTTGATCTTTTTTTATCACTTTGATCTGCCTCAGACTCCAACAGCTCCTTCTTTGGATGTAGAAAACATTTTTATCATAAGTACCTTGAGGTTATCTTGGAGACTTGCTTTGCTGATAGGAGTTTAGTCCTTCAGAGTTGATCATATAATATTTCTATTAGTCTACATTGTTCTGGTTCTGCATCAGTTCATGTAAGTCTTTCCAGGTTTTTCTGAACTCATCATGTTTACCATTTCTTATGGCACAATACTATTCCATTACAATCACATTCCACAACTTGTTCATCCATTCCCCAAGTGATGGACAATGCCTCAATTTCCAATTCTTTGCCACTACGAAAAGAACTGTTAAAAATATTTTGGTACAAGCAGGTCCTTTCCTTTACTTTTTATCTCCTTGGGATATAGACCCAGTAGTAGTATTGCTGGATCAAAGGGCATGCATAGTTTTCTGGTCCTTTGAGCCAGGTTACATATTGCTTTCCAGAATGGTTATATCAGTTACAGTTCCACCAACAGAGTATTAGTGTCCCAATTTTTCCAAATTCCCTCCAACATTTTCCTTTTCTGTCATGTTAAATAATCTGATACATCCCTTCATTTTAAAGAGAAGAAAGCTAAGGCTCAGAGAAGGAAAATGACTTGCTCACCAGAGCAAATGAATGGCAGAGGCAGATTAAAAACTAGATCTCATAGAATTATAGGATTATAGGATACAAAACTGGCAGAGCCTTTAGCAATCACCTAATCTAACACTTTTCAGTCTTTCTGGTCTCAGGATTCCTTTACACTCTAAAAAATTATTGAGGTCTCCTAAGAGCTTTTGTTAATGTGGGGTTTATACCTATTGATATTTGCCATATTTAAAATTAAAACTAATAAAATTTTAAAATATGTATTTACTAATCTATTTTAAAACAATAAATGAATATAAATAATATATGCTCATGAAAATAACAATATTTTCCAAAATAAGTAAATTTAGTGAGATGAATAGTATCATTTTACATATTTTTCTTTAATGTATGGCTCGATAGAAGACAGTTGGATTCTCATATCTATTTCTGTATACAGTCTGTTGTGATACATTGTTTTAGTTGATATTGCTTCAAAAAGAAAATCTAGCCTCATAAAAATATGTAGTTAGAAAAGGAAGAAGTATCTGAATAGGCAAATAACATCCTAGTGTTGTGATGAAATTAGTTTGGACTTCATTAGATTCTTGAAAAGGCCTTGGGAACTCCCAGGAGCATGTGGATGATACTTTGAGGACTGCTGACCCAATCAAATTCCCTTATTTTGCAGAGGAAACTAAGCCCCAGAGTGGGAGTGACTTGCCCATGGCCCCTCAGCTAATAAACCTTGAAATTTAGAATTAAAGCTCAAATTTTGATTCCTAAGTGGCACAATAGATAGAGTATGAGGCCTGGAGTCAGGAAGATTCATCTTCTTGATTTCAAAAGTGGCCCCAGACACTTATTGGCTGTATGACTTTGAGCAAGTCACTCAATCTTGTTTGCCTCCATTTCCCCATCTGTCAAATGAACTGGAGAAGGAAATAGCAAGCCATTCAGTATCTCTGCCAAATGGGATCATGAAGAGTTGGACACAACTGAACAACAACAAAAAATAAATGCTACAGTAGGAGGAGAAGCAAACAAACACTAGGATGAGTGTTTTATGATTTGTTTATTTATTTAGTTAGTTAAATATTTATTTATTTATAGATATAGCTAAGAGCATATGATTTATTTATTTATTTACAGGTACGGTTAAGAGCAAAAAAAAGAAATCAAAATGTATCCTATTCTCAAGTTCTAGTGATGAAATTTAATGTAGCTCATTCAGACTAGCTTTTTCTATACATCTTAAAGCTATAAATGAACAAATCCATAATCAGAAATTTACTTATTAGGAAGTCACAATCAGACCAGTATTAGAAAAGCTTATCACTAATAGTTTATCCTAGAAGAATCATATTTTGAAAGTACTACTGTCACAGAGATACTACATGGTTTTGCCTGAGTAATAGTCACTCATTCAAGAAGTATCTATTAAGCATCTTGTAAATAAAGCACTAAGCTAAATGCTAGGGATACAAAGACTAAAGAGGAATCAGCCCAGTCATCAAGAAGCTTATTTCTGGGGCAGCTAGATGGCTCAGGGGATAGAGAGCCAGACCTATAGATGAAAGATCCTGGGTTCAAATTTGATTTCAAACACTTTCTAGCTGTGTGACCCTGGGCAAGTCAACTTAGTCCCAATTGCCTAGCCCTTACTACTACTCTTCTCCCTTGGAACCAATTTTCCGTATCAATTCTAAGACAGAAAGTAAGTGTTTAGAAAAATAGGAAACTTACTTCTACAAGGGATAACTGCACGTACATCTATTAAGCACCTTCTGTGTGCTAGCCTTTGAGCTAAGAGCTTTATAAAGACTATTTCATTTGATCCTCAAAACAGACCTGGTGAGTAGAGACTACTATTATCCCCATTTTACAGTCAAGGAATTGAAGCAGACAGAGGATAAGTGACTTACCCAAGGTCACCCAGCTTGATTTCCTGACTCCACTTGCCCTTAAGACAGATGGAAGAAGGCAGAGACTAGAGACAAGGGAGAGCAGAGACACGGAGACCAATAAGGAATCCACTGCAATAACATAGGCAAGAGAGGATGAGGTCCTCAAGTTGGGTGGCAGAAGGGGAAGACTGTGTGAAAGGAGAAAAGTGGATGGAAGCAAGATATGTTGTGGAGGTAGAATTGACATGAGTTAGCAACTCATTGGAAATATAAATCATAGATCTGTCCTATAGACAGAATTGAAGACTCCAACTTGAGGTTCTTTGAATAAAAGAAATAGATGCAATAGAACACAAAGGCCTATCTGAAAAGGAACAAGTCATCATGCCTCTGTTTCTTTATCTGGCAGAACTTTGCTTTTGCTCTCACCAATCTTGTTCAGATTATGTATGTTTAATAATAATTATTTATTATTAATAATTTAATAATTAATAGGGCAGCCAAGTGGCACTGAGCTTAGAGTCAGGAAGACACCGCTTTCTGAGTTCAGATCTGGCCTCAGACACTTACTAGCTGTGTGACCCTGGGCAAGTCATTCAAAGCTGCTTGCCTCAGTTTCCTTATCTGTAAAATGAGCTGAAAAAGGAAATGGCAAACCATTCCAGTATTTTTGCCAAGAAAACCCCAAATGGTGTCATGAAGAGTTAGGCATGACTGAAAAACAAGGGAACAATGGCTTCAAGTGTCTAAATTGCCTTTTGCCCTTTCTTTGTTACTAGGAAGATGAAATAATCATTTTGAATAATTAAAAATGTAATTTAATTCTGCTTGTATGATTACTTTGTAGATGCACCCAGTGTTTTTATGTTAAATGATTATAGCAATCTGTTAGTTTTTATTTAATTTGAATCCTCCTCTTATTAAACACCATGTGACAGACATAATTTTTCAGGTACCCTGGTAGGAATAAAAATAGCTTTGTGGTTTGAGCTTTCTGTTTATTTTTGCCACAGAAATGTTGTTCCCGTTGCTTCTCTTTGAGGACATGATAGATTTATTCCATTATGAATACTTTGTTGTCCAGTTGTTTCAGGCATGTCTGATTCTTTGTGACCCCATTTGGGGTTTTGTTGGCAAAGATACTAGAGTGGTTTGCCTTGTCCTTCTCCAGATCATTTTACAGATGAGGGAACTGAGGTAAATAGTGTTAACTGACTGGCCACGGTCTAGGCATTTTAAATAAGTTTTATTGTTGTCTTCTATATTATGCTAATTTTATTATACCAATCATTTCCCCTGAACCTCCTTCTGTCTTGAAGAGGAAGGCCCCAAAACAGAGAAATGTTTTGCTGGTATACATACCTATGGATTTGAGAGACACAATAACTTTGTCCCTGGGCTTAGCTTTATTCCAGTGCCTTTCCCCCTGCTTTTCTTCTGCATGAAAGAGCAAAAAGCCTTTAGAACTGAAGAACTGGAAAATCCTGGACTCCTTGGAAGTTTGCTGAAAGACTACTAATAAATGGATGCTGGCTGAGAATAGTTTAGCACTTGGAAATTAAGAAATGTGTTAACATAGATTTTTCTAAGACTAAGTTAGGGAAAGATACCTAACAGAGAAGCAATCCCCCATAACCAGGAAATACAGCTTAAAAATAGATTCAAACTGGGGCAGCTACGTAGCACAGTGCCTGGAACTGAAAGGATCTGAGTTCAAATGTGATCTCTGACATTTCCTACTTGGGGGGGAAGTCACTTAGCCCCATTTGCCAAGCCCTTCCCCTTCTGGCATAGGACTGATACTAAAATAGAAAATAAAGGTTTTTTTAAATAGATTGAAACTGATGCAGAGTGAAATAAGCAGAACCAAGAGAACATTGTACACAGAAAATGAAACATTGTAGGACAAAATGTAACGGACTTTGCTACTGATAGCAAAGCAATGATCCAAAATAATACTGAGGGGCTCATGAGAAAGAATGCTATCCACATCAAGAGAAAGAACTGTGGGAGTAGAAACACGGAAGAAAAGCATATGATTTATCACTTGTTTATATGGGTATAGGATGTGGGGTTTTGGTTTTTAAAAGATCACTCAATTACAAAAATGAATAATAGGTTCTGAGTGATAATACATGTATAACCTAGTGGAATTGTTTGTCAGCTCTGGGAGGGGCGAGGGAAGAGGGAAGGGAAAGAAAATGAATCACATAACCATGAAAAAATATTTTAAAATTTAAAAAAAATTAATTAATTTTTTTTATTTATTTTTTTAAAATAATAAAAATAGATTGACACCTGCAGGCAATGGTTATCTAGGACTATTCTGTATTCCAAAGACCGTGGCACCAGAGTCAAAGACTCTTCTGGAAAGGAAATTCCCCATCTAGTCAAGGTCCTGAGAAATAGACAGATGCTTCTTTATGGGGCAAAAATACTTGCTAGATTCCCCACCCCACCCCGGTCCAATAACTATGTATTAGAGTTTTTGCTTTTTCTACAAGAACTGTATCAGGAAAAGCCTCTGAGATTTAAACAAAAAGAGCCAGGCAAAGGCCACTCTTCCTCCCCAAGCAGAAGATATAGTTGCTTAGTTGAGGTCTATAACGGGTGCCACATCTTCAAGCTCT
Organism: Gracilinanus agilis; assembly: GCF_016433145.1. Classification (NCBI taxonomy): domain Eukaryota; kingdom Metazoa; phylum Chordata; class Mammalia; order Didelphimorphia; family Didelphidae; genus Gracilinanus; species Gracilinanus agilis. The sequence goes on from NC_058133.1 coordinate 333,178,488, forward strand.
TGGGACCTCTACCTGGCAAAGACCAGCAGCAACCAACTCTGAGCTGCAGCCAAGAGAAACTTCAAGCAAGATCACTTGTCTGTCAGAAATTGAACTCAGGTAGGATTCTTGAAGCAAGCAGACCTAGTGGAAGCAGTACAATGGCATGACCAGAAGACCTCAATAGTCTTGCAATGCATCAGGTACCAGTGTCCCTTCTGTGTATAACCCATAGCCACAATATGTCCCCTATGGGTATGTGTCCCTCCATGTGTTTGACCTAACCACTTGTGTGTGCCCTTCTATTCCTTACCTGTGTGTCCCCTTCATGTGGGCTCCCTATACATATCCACTATTTCCACTGATAGTATATGTATTTGTGGACAGTGTGCCCCAGATTTATAGGGAAATGTTTTATTGCTATTTTACTGCTGGAAGCCATCGAGGCTGTGAGGTTAGCATGGCTACTCACAAGCTCTGACAATCCAGCACGGCAGGTTGTCAGGAGGATGGAAATTCCACTCTCAGTTTACCTCATGTGATTCTTTTTACAGTGACATTCATTTGCATTGAAATTATTGCTATCAATATCCTTATCCAGCTCAAAGGAGACACAGAAAAACAATACAGGTTCATGGCAAGAACAATCACAGCCAAATACTACCCACTATCCAAAAATAAACCCCTGTACAACCCCTTAGAGTATAGAAATTTCCCCTAGAATCAGCACAGCAGAAAACCAGCAGTTAGTGAGTTAATGCAAGTTTCTAAAGTTCCCAGCAAGAAAATACCTGGCCTGAGTTTGTTCCCAAACTCCTACAGACCATAGAAACAGTGAAACACAAAGAAATTAAGGCAATGACAAACTAGCACAGAATCACCCTACCAGAACTGTATTCTTAGTGATCCTATAACAGAAAAAACACCATGGGAGCAAAACATTGGACCAGACTGATATTATTGTATCTTATTGGATGTAATCAACTACCATAACTATCTCCTTGATTGATGATGGGAATGAATAGTATAACATAACTATATACATAATATAATTAGTTAAAATATAATTAACTAT
>NC_058133.1:333184514-333261033 GCF_016433145.1 Gracilinanus agilis
GAGAGAGAGAGAGAGAGAGAGAGAGAGAGAGAGAGAGAGAGAGAGAGAGAGAGAGAGAGAGAGAGCGCATACTTTGGGCAAGTCATTTAATTTCTCCGAACCTCAGTTTCTCTGTAAAATGAGGGATTGACCTAGATGAGCTCTAAGGCCCCTTTTAGCTCTCCATCCTCCAGTTTATGATCTCTCTAGGTTTCAATTTCCTTGTTAACAAATGAAAGGATCAAACTAGGTAATCTCTAAGGTTATTTCCTGCTCTAATATCCTGTGAGTTGATGGATATTACTGATCTAATTTTTTCTTATTTTTATAAAACAACAATCTTGCAAATATTTTCAAGGCAAAATGGCTTTTCCTTCCCTCTGCTATAGGTCCATGTGAGCATGGCTCTCCTACAAATCCTTCAGTTGGACTCTATTTTTTCTCTATTCAACAATGAGACAATAAACTGTTGGAAAACTACCTGAACTGTTTGGGCCAAACCACTCTAACTCAAGGAGCTTTTCACATTCTAATATTTTTCCCTTCTCCCTCACATTTGGGAATATTAGCAGAATTGGATGGACTCATAAGACAAAGAAGCACTTCTCCTAGTGGCCCCTTTTAGTTAGGAATCTTTTTCCCAAGTATCCTTTCAATTCGGATTTCTTTACATCTATATCTCCCTCTTCCCCATTCTCCTCCCAATTATGTTTCTGACTCTCCAGTTTTTGCCTTCTCATCCTGGAACTTCTCTCAGTACCTTGGATCTGCCCAACCTCAAACATCTCTACACCCTGCCAGCCCTCTTCTCTTATTTGTGAGTTTTTTCCATGGCTCCCATTTTGGGGGGATAGACCCAGGTTGACCATACTTTATTTCCCCCTCAGCTGTGCTTTTGCCTCTCTGGATTTTCCACCAAACCTTCAGCCATTTATCTTCCCCACTCTGCCCCAAACTTTTTTGTCGTCTTTGTGACCCTCATTTGAGGTTTTCTTGGCAAAGATCCTGGCGTCATTTACCATTTCCTTCCCCAGCTCATTTTACAGATAAGGAAACTGAGGCAAACAGGATTAAGTGACTTATTCAGGGTCACACAGCTAGTACGTATCCAAGACTGGTTTGAACTCATTAAAATGAGTCTTCTTGATTCCAAGCCTAGTGCTCTATCCAGTGAATCACCTACCTACCTGCCTATGTCCCAACCTTTTTCAGCTTCTTTTTATGTGCTTTCTTCCACCATTAGAAAGTAAATACCTTGAGGGTAAAAACTTCCTTTTTTGTTCTTGTATTTGTGTCCTAGACCCTGAGCACTGCACCTTTTACAAAGTCAGCACTGTATAAGTCCTTGTTGCTTGTCAGTCTGTTAGGCAAAATAAGTAGAAGTCTCTTTCTCACCTTGTCTCGAAGCTTCCTCTCTTTCCGCTCCTGGACAGTGGTCAAGTAGTTCACTGCTGCATATTCTAACACAGAGAGGAACACGAACACAAAGCTAATCCAGAGGTAGATATCTACAGCTTTGATGTAGGAGACTCGGGGCATGGAGGCATTAACGCCAGTGATGATTGTAGACATGGTGAGGACTGTTGTACTACCTAGAAAAGCCCCCAGATGAGGTTAGTTCAGACACTGAGTTTACATGTTTTTTTTTCCAAAAAAAATTGTGTCTTAATCTCCCTATCCTCTTGAAGAGGTGGGAAATGATGGGTGTAGAATATTGGTTATACCATCATATATAACTGATGAATTGATTGGTTTCACTGCTTTTTGTCTTTCTTAAATCCTTTTCTTATAAGGAATAGCTATTTGGGTAGGAAGGGAGGAGGAAATGAAATGGAATGGAAATAAAAGTGAAAAAGAACAAAAAAGATCAATAAATACAAGATTCTTAAAATTGAATTTGGCTTAAATTTGGGTCTCATCACAAAATGACTAATATGATCCATGACTCACAAGTACAATATTTTTATGTGAACCCAACACGCTTGAATTCAGATATACTCAAATGACAATCAAAAAACCCCCCAAAAAACAAAGGGGGGACATCAAGATGGCTCAGTGGCTTGACAGCCAGGCTCAGAGATGGAAGATCTTGGGTTCAAATCTGGCCTCAGACACTTCCTAAGGATGTGATGCCTGGGCAAGACACTTAACCCTCATTACCTAGCCATTACCACTCTTCTGCCTTGGAACCAATACCCATATCAATTCTAAGACAGAAGGGTTTTTTAATTTCATTTAAAAAATAAAGACAATTACATAAAATAAACATTTTTATTATAGTCTAAATCTGCATCATTTCCTCAAGAAGTATAAAGTCTCTCAGCAGTTCACCCAATACAGCTCATTCTCACTCTGAGAAGCGTCAGTGTGAGTCATTACATTGTTTTGCCCCAAACAATAATTCCAGCATCAGTCTTCATCCAGAGTTCTCATTTGTAATAAGTCGTGTCTCCATCAAAGCAGTGTTTCTCTTGTTTTATTACCACTATTTAGTTACTAATAATGGCCCCAAAAGTATGAGAGTAATGATGCTGGTAGCTCTGATGAGCCTAAGAAAGGTCCAAAAGTGCCTAGATATGTTCATATAAAAAATACTAAATAATGGAATCCACTATTGTATATAATTTTCAACTTACACAAAGGGTCTTGGAACATACTGATCACATAAAACATGGTCCTGTTGTACAAATTCTTGCTCTCTGAGTTTTCAGGAGATTTTACCATACTTCTTTCCTCACCATCTCCTACATCAGAATCCTCAGCATCTAACCTTCTAACAACAAGGACATTTTACTGGCAGAATGTGCTTTACTCCCCCAAGATGGTGAGTACTTTACCTCACATTTATGGACAAGGTTAGAAAGGTTCCAGGAAGATCCTGCTCCAGAATGTAGATTTAGACGTGAGAAGTCAGCTAGTCCAACTTCATCATTTTACAGCAAGGGAAACTGAGACCCAGAGAGGTAGTGTACCTTACCCAAGGTAAACAGGTAGTTTGTGCCTTTATTTTACAGAAAGGAAATGGAGGCTCAAAGAGGTAGCCCAGTTTCCCCAAGACCATACAGGTATTAAGTGGCAAAGTCAGGACTACAGTCTAGGTCTTTCTTATTCTTCCAAATCCATTCAGCTTTCCATGGCATCATGCTGCCTATTTTCTAAGACTTGTTCATACTTAGAAAGGACACAACAATGGCATAAGAATAGCCACAGCTCAACTTCTTCAGCTACATGATTGAGTGGATAAAGTCCCAAGCCTGGAGAAAGGAAAACTCATCTTTCAGAGTTTAAATCTGGCCTCAGATACTTACTAGCTGTACAACCCTGGACAAGTCACTTAACCCTGTTTGCCTCAGTTTCCTCATCTGTAAAACAAGATGGAGAAGGAAATGGCCACTCCATTATCTTTGCCAAGAATGGAGTTCTTACCAAATCTCCTCAAGAATCAAATGCAATTGAAAAGTGACTGAACAACCATAAACCTGTACAGACTTCAAATGACAACCCCATTTTAGTAAATGTTACTTTAATATTTCATTTGAACATCCTCCCTTATTCGGTCTCATTGGTTTCAATCATCTGGTGTCTGATAGTCTAGATTAGGGGTCAGCAATGTATGGCTCTCGAGCCATATCTGGCTCCACCTCCGAGCAGAGCCCCAGGATGTGCCCCAGGGGGCCCTTCAGCCCCCACCCCACATTCCAGAGCCTTCCGCCTCCATCCTCCTTCCTCTGCAGGTGTTTATGGCTCTCACAGCCAAAAAGGTTGCTGGCCGTTGGTCTAGGTCATTGAAGGAATGTTGGGTACAACATTTTAAACCTTTTTTCTCTCATTAACCACTTGCTTCCTTCACATTTTCTTTTTCACCATGGCTCAACAGAGCCATAATTCACAATTTGTACCATTTGGGAAAAACTGTAAAAATTCATCTGGCAAAGAGTTTACATGTTTTTTTTTCATTTAATGGATAATTGACAACATCACCCTGAACTCATCAAAAGATCTTTTACCCAGTGAAACTCTGGCAGGCACAGCTCTGTGATCAATCCAGAAGGACACCCAGGACAGCATAACCATCAGGGTAGCAGGGAAATAAGTTTGGAGCAAGAAGAAGAAGATGTGACGACGCAAAGTGAAGTTAATGTACAGTCGATTGTACCACCCTGTAATCAGAAGAAATAATGTGAAAAAGTATAATTTGAGGTGAAAAAACCCCTAATCACCTTTCCTTACATACCTTCTCATTACCAAGTCTTTCACTTTCAGCAGATTTTTTAAAAAATATATACCTGAAATTGGGGCAGCAAGGTGGCTCACTGGATAGAGAGTCAGGGCCAGAGATGAGAGGTCTTGGGTTCAAATGTGACCTCAGACACTTCCTAGCTGTGTGACCCTGGGCAAGTCATTTAACATCAATTGTCTAGCCCTTACCATTCTTCTGCCTTGGAACCAATATCTAGTACTGATTCTAAGACAGAATGCAAAGGGATAGATAGACAGACAGACAGACAGACAGATAGATAGATAAAGAGAGAGAGATACTTGAAATCATATTGGATAGTTATATCTATAGTTGTAAGGAGAACTGGAATTGTATATCCAATAGATTTTCAATTCTAGACTTAAATATAGACATAGACAAAAATGTAGATATCCATTAGGCCTTATAGGCAGACAGATATAATAATGATTTCAGTTCAATATAGATTCAAATTAATTAAATCACAAGTTCAAAAATAGTCTTATAGGTATTCCAAAGAAATGAAAATATTTCTTAATATGTATTCATCTTGATTTTTCATAAGTCTATTAATTCAATCTATATTGTCGAACTCTCCAAAATAATACGCTAAATTGGGGGAGATGCCAGGTTGGCTTAAGGAAGCAATATGATATGCCACAATCATAAGAAACTGGGACTTTGTACAGTCTAGTGAAAAACAGATAATGTCAAGGAGTCTGGTCTCTAATACATGGCTCTTTGATTAAGTGATTTGAGGCCAATTTATTTATCTCTAAGTCAATTATAGGAGGGAAAAGAAGATAAAATTAACAATTTAAACCTTATTCTAATTCTGTCACCAACTTATTGTCTAACACTGAGAAAGTCCTTCCTCTGAAAAAAGAAGTCATTGAATGTCACCAAACATCAGTGAATTTCTCTCTTCTACGTTTCCATTGAGCAATCACCCAGCCTCTTTCTGATTAATTTTCCAATAATGAGGAATCCATAACTTCCATTGTTTCCTTATATTTAGTTTAAAATTTTTTTTCCGAATCTTTGATTTGTTGCTCCTTTTTTTGCCTCTTTAAAGACTGAAAGAAAAGTTGGTCTGGGAGGCAAAGGAACTGGATTCAAATCCTTTGAGCTTTAGCATCTATAAAATTAGGGGATTGGACTAGGCCGCCTTTAAAGTCTTTTCTGGGCTCTAAATCAATGATCCTAAATAAAACCCCTCATTCATATAACATCCTTTCATGAAAGTATCTACCTCATTGGAATGGGAGTGGGAGGGAAAGAGAGAGAAAAAGAATAATTCACCAGTTAGAAATTGGAAAGGCAGACCTCAAAAAGACAAAATAGCAAGTGACAGATATTAGTTACTGAACATTGAGGGAAAATTTTGATCCTGAGCAAAGGTAGCAAGTGTGAAGAAGACTGAAGCTATATAAGATCCCTATCACATTTCAACTTCTTTAAATGAGTTTGCATTACTGTGTCACCTAGCTGCCTTATTATACTTAATATGAAATACCAGTAACATTTATTATATCTATAATGAAATCACAGGTCTAGTCTTAGTCCATTAATTAAGCAAAAGCATAGGTCATGTAAACAATAAGTGCTTTAGGAGAAGGGATAAGTGTATCTTCTGGAGTAGATAAAGAAGGCTTCATGAAAGAAGAGGACTTGAGCTAAATAGATGGAGAAGAGAAGCAGAGATTTACAGGCAGGAGGAATAACCTAATCCCAAATTAGGAGGCAGGAAGAAGTCTTGTGAATTCAGGAAACAATGGTTAGAATGTAGGATTCCTGTTGAGAAGTAGTAGTTGTGCTGTGTAGACAACCTGTGTCAAGGCTTTCCTGCAATTCTCTTCAACTGAAAGAACTCTAACTAGGAATTCCAGGAGATGAGATATACACAAAATATTTTCCAACTCCTACTTCCTCCACGTTCCACCAGTCAATGACCTCAATGCTTAACCTTCACCCAAGGCTATCGCATCCAATATTACTGTTCAGTAGAATATTTAAAAGAGAGGAAGATACAGGTAAAGCAAGTAAGCTTTCTCCCTGGATGTCAATGCTTGAGGCAAAGCCCCAACCACTCTGCCCTAGTTATATTTCTAACTGAATGCTTCAATGTTTGTTTTAACATAGGAGGTGATTTTAATGGGAGTAGGTTAATATTTGGACAGCTAGATGGTACAGTAAATAAAGCACCAGACCTGGAGTCAGGAATACCTGAGTTTAAATGCAGCCTCAGACACTTAGTTATGTGACCATGGATAAGTCACTTAACCCTGATTGTCTCAGTTTCCTCATTTGTCAAATGAGCTGGAGAAGGAAATGGCAAACCATTCCAATATCTTTGTCAAGAAAATCCCCAAAAGGAGTCCTGAAGAGCCTGACTGAAGACTGAAGACATGAAGACATGACTGAAACAACTGAATAACGAGTTACTATGAAGTTGTAGTCTTATTATCTCTCTTTTCCCTTTTATTTGCTGTTTTTTTCCTTTTTTAAAAATTACATGTATGTGGAAGGTTATATTCAAGCAAGTGAGTGAACTCAAGGTGAGTTCCATGAAGTATTTATCCTGCATCCTTTACTTTATAAGATCGGTTCACTCTAATTTCCCCCCCTTTTGTTACTCCTCCAAAGTGGGTAATATTGAAATAAATGGATTCAGTGGCCTCTGTCCCTTGTAGCTCTGAGATTTCAGGATCCTATGAAATCCTACTGAACCTTGGATTTGCATGGGGCCCTTTTTTGGGAGGGAGTAAATGCTCCCTTTATGAACTCTCCTGATATTCTTGCCTTGGTGATAAGGTGCTACGGGTGATAGTTGTCTTAGAAACGCCGGGATCAAATCCAGGGACCTTAAAAATGAGCACAAAATGTTCCAAAAGAGGACAATGAGATAACAATTTCTGAGCTACCACCATGATGCCAGGCTTGAAAGGGTAGTATAGAAAACTAGTTTGAAGAGAGAAACAAACCAAGCATGCTGCATTTGAGATCACTGAAACCCTCAATGAAAGGTTAGTGAAATAGAAAGGTCTAAAATAAGTCAACTCTATAATGCATAGGGATCTCAAAAGAATACTGTTATGACTTGGATCTGCCAAGAATAGACCAAGGAAGCATATCACATACCAGAATCAGGAAGACCTGAGTTCAAATCTGGATTCAGACATGTATTAGCTATGTGGCCTTGGGCAAGTCTTTTAACTGCTCCTTGCCTCAGTTTCCCCCTCTATAAAATGTGGATAATAATAGAATCTATTTGCCAGGGTTGTTGCGAGGACAAAATGAGAGAATAATTGTAAAGCTCTTAGCACAGTGCCTAACACATAAAGTAAGCCCTATAGAAATATGAATGTAAGCTATTCGCAGTTATTAAATGGTTTGCCCAAGGTCACATAAGTGGCAGAGGGCAAAGGTCCTCTGATGACAAATCAAGAGTCTTTGCCACTATCTTACACTGTTTCCCTCTGATTATATATATATATATATATATATATATATATATATATATATTCCCTCCAAATCTACATTATGAAGAAAATTAACGACTTGAAGAAGGGGAGCCACATTTAGAGATCCACATTAAAGGTCTCGATTCACTGAGATTTTATTTAATTCAATAAATATTTATTAAGTGCTTACTATGTGCCAGACACTGTGCCAAGAGTTGAAGGCAAAAGACAGTCCCTGCCCTCAAAAAGGGCTTACACTCTAATGGGAGAGACAGCATGCAAAGAAATAAATACAAAGCAAATTCAATAGGAAATAATTAAAATGAGGAAAGCACTGAAATTAAGAAGGTTAGGGATGACTTCCTATAAAAGTTGGGATTTTAATTAGGTCTTAAAGGAAGCCAGGGAAGGTCAGCGTGCTAGGCATTGGGGACAGCCAGAGAAAATGCCCAGAGCCAAGAGGTAGAATGTCCTGTTCATGGAACAGCCAAGAGGCCAGTGTCACTGGATTGAAAAGCACATGCCATACCTGTACTGCTGTAGAAAGCCAGCCTGGATGTTGTGTGAAATTTATGAATCAGAAACTGGGACAGAGAAATCTTTTCATCCGTTTTCAGGGATTCATCCCCATTTTTCCAGTACAACATTAGATCTTCATCTGTATACGCATCTGAGAGAGAGGACGGGGAAGAAAGGGAATTTTTGAACCAGAATTATGCAACAGATAAAATATATACCAGTCTTGAACTAAAACAATGCTTCTTGCTGGAGGGTCCCCCTAGATCTGGTAACTAGAAGGTTACAAAAGGCAGGGGAGTCTAAGATGAAGGGAAGCCTGTCATTTAAGACAAGAAAATCACTTACAGCTCTCTAGCTCCAAGGAACATGTCTGTGAATCCAAGGGAAAGTGACTGAAGTCCATGTTGCACATTGCAGTGACTGTAATCCTAGAGAATACCAAAAAAAAAAAGTTTTGGTTTTTTTTTAAAGAGGAAGTTTGGGGTTGTTTGTTTTGTTAACTTTTACCCTAGAAAGAAGGAGGAGATTGATGGAGGAAGGACCATCTCTTTACAACTTTCTCAAAGGGTTTTAAAACCTAGCATACATGTTACAGTGGTTTGTAGGCCTTATAGGGTTAAAATCACTCACACACATTCTCTATTAATGAAATAATTGGCCATGGCCTGTGGGTCTTTACCACTAACTTACTATGTCATTTGGAGTAAAGGCTTTACTTTTGTATATTCCCCATCCTCCCAGAATCACAGAATTTGAGTCTTGGAGAGTGTCTCAAAATAATCTAGTCCATTCACAAAAGGAATATCCACAGCATTTTAAGAAAGGAATTATCACTACGTTATGCACTCTGCATACATTATAGAAGCGTCTGGCTTTTATTGAAAACATTTAAGAAGAGAAGATTTTTCATTTCTCAAAGCAGCCTATTCCACTTTTGGCTTGGTCCACTTGTTAAGAAGAGGCAGCGAGATGATACAGAGGATTGAGTGCCTGGCCTGGAATCGGGATGACTCTTCTTCCTGAGTTCAAATCTGGTTTCAAACATTTACTAGCTGTGTGACCCTGGGCAAGTCACTTAATCTTATTTGCCTCCATTTCCTCATCTATAAAATAAGCTGGAGAAGGAAAAGGCAAACCACTCTAGTATCTTTGCCAAGAAAATCCCAAACAGGGTCACAAAGAGTCAGACATGACTGAAAACAGCAAAGATTATTAAGAAGTTTTATCTGCGTTGTCTAAATTTGCTTTTCACATCTTCCACTCCTTGCTCCTGGTTCTAGTCTCTGGACCCATACTGATTAAATCTAAACCTTCCTCTACACAATGCCTTCAAAAGCAATGCCCTCTGGCACTTATCTTTCACATGGTAAGTATCCCCAGTTCCTTCAAATGATCCTAATAAAATATTTGGTATCAATTATGAGACATGGAGACACTGACACAGGACCATCTAGTATGGCATTCCCACATCAAAGAAGATGCTGAGGTGGCTCCGTGAATAGAGAACCAGGCCTAGAGATGGGAGGTCCTGGGTTCAAATTTGGCCTCAGACATGTCCTAGATGTGTGACACTGGGCAAGTTACTTAACCCCAATTCCCTAGCTCTTACCACTCTTCTGCCATGGAACTAATACCTCGTGTTAATTCTAAGATAGAAGGTAAGGATTCTCTTTTTTAAAAAGACACTGTGATCTAGGAGCAAAGCAGAATTTCAGTAGCTTAAAAGAAACATGAGATGCACAAATTTAGAGGTATCTCCATCCAAAATGTTCACATAACTATATGTGCCTGACCTGTGGTAGAACCTTCCCAGCCCGGATTGGTATGACCAGCCACAGTTAGACACATTGTACATTGACCCTGACATCGTGATGCCATTTTGGTTCTCTTTGAATACAATGGACAAGAACAACATAAGACAAGGACTTGAGCTCTTTCATCATTCTGTTTCTCCTTAGTCACAAAATGGCATGTATCTTGGGTCTATGATTTAATAGCTAAATATCAGGCAGTTTAGCTATTAAATGACCACCCAGGATCACATAACGAATAAGTATCAGAATTCGGATCGGAACCTAGATCTTTCCAGCTCCAATACTATTTAGCACACTATCCATTGCACAATACTACCTCTAGCAAAATGAAAGGCTAAAGAAAAGCCATCCCATGGATCTGCAGTGATCATTTGACTCTGGATCTGCCTGGTCCTTCCAGGTTCTCTAAATGTCTGCTTCAGCAAACCTGTGAACAATGTTGATTGTTAGGGGCAGCTAGGTAGCACAGTGGATTAAGAGCCAGACCTGGAGGGCAGGGGGTCCTGGGCTCAAATTTGGCCACACATACTGCCTAGTTGGGTGATCCTGGGCAAGTCACTTAATCCCAATTGCCTCGCCTTTATGTCTCTTCTGCCTTGGAACCAATACTTAATATTGATTCTAAGACAGAAAGTAAGGGTTTAAAAAAAGAAGAAAAGTTAACTGTTCATAACACAACAATGGTCCATCCATCTAATCTGCTGCTCTGGCTCTGACAATGAGTCAGACAAGGGCACTGAAGGGAGAAGTAGATTTGTCTACCTTAACATCCAATTCAGAAGAACAGAGATATGCTATCATAATTTCCTCTGCTATTTATTTATCTAAATATTTCTGGCATCCAGATTTTTTTCCTTAACAAAGAGAAGCCAGGAGTTAGCTAGAGATAAGCAAAAATTTAAATCAGGGCAGAAAGCCAAAGCTCTGTTTGAATGTTAGGAAATTTCCTCACCAGGGGCTCTAAGCTACTTTGATTGTCTTAATTTTTCTTCTGACCTAAACACCATTCAATAGAGAAAGGAACCACATAGACTTGAGTACTTTACCTTGTCTCCATACTAAAAAGTGAACTAATTGCTATAACAAGGTGTGCCTCATTAAGAATTCAAAGAGAAAGAAATAAGGAGGAGAAAGTCATAACTGGAGAAAAGACAACACCCTAAACCAACTCCATCCCCCAACTGCCCCTCACTCAGGGAGGAGACAGATAATGATTCCACTCTATTCCTCTGTCCAAGAGAGAGAAGGGAAAAGAAAGAATAAAATACTAGATGACCAGCTCTATTCTTCACAGTAGTACCCACCACTTCTACACTATGAAGTTCCCTTCAATAACCTAGCATAGGGGATAGCTAGGTAGCAAAGTGGATAAAGTACTAAGTCTGGCATCATCTTCCTTAGTTCAAATCCAGCCTCAGACACTTAACAGTTGCGGGACTCTGGGCAAGTCACTTAACTCTGTTGACCTCAGTTTCTTCATCTATCAAATGAGCTGGAGAAGGAAATGGCAAACCACTCCAGGAACTTTATAAAAAAATCCAAATTAAAAAAAACCTCAAACGCAGTCACAAGGACAGACACTATGAAAAAAGACTGAACAAAAATTAATAACCTAGGATGAATTTCTTGAACATGTTCATCTTTGTAGACTTCATCTCTGGCTTCTCCAGAAACTACTCTGCCCTAAGTGACTTTTTTCCAAAGAATGGCCAATTCACTAACCCTTAGGAGATGTTCTTGATCACCTCAAAGGGACCATATTATCTCCAAGGCCCAAGTGCCTAACCAAAGCTTTGATCAATGGCAGTATAGTAGCCAATAAAGTTTAACTGAGGCGTAATTATTGCTCGTTGAAAACCAAGTGCCTGACCAGATCTCCAGATGGTACCTGTTGGGAAAACACAGTTGAGTAGATTACCTTACCTCATGCTATAAAGAACGTGTCCATCTGGGAACACCCTGAGCATGATGTTATCCGTTGTGGTATCATGAGTGAATGACCTTTTGGAATGAACAAAGAAGACATCTGGGACCCAGATTTTCTTCACTAGCCTCCCATCAAACGTCATGCTCTTATTGGTGGTACTGGGAAATGAGAGGCGTTCATCCTTCCAATAATGCCTCAGGTAGAGAGTCATTGTAAAATCCTGTAGGGAGAAGAAGGAAAGGACACTAGGCAAAGACTTTAATCCGGTCTGATTCAATAAGCTTTTATTAAGTGCCTACTATATACCAAGCGCTACGCTAAAACCTGGGAATATAAAGACAGAGAGTTTGCATTCTACTGAGGAGACACAACATACAAACAGATGAATAAAAATAAACTTTTTTACAAAATAAACTTATTTACAATAAATTTACTTATTTTTATTTCATTATTTTTATTTATTTTTATAATAAATTTATTTACAAAACAATACAAGGAATGTTAAGAGATAAACAATTGTGGGATCAGAAAAGGCTTCTGTAGGAGGCAGCTTAGAGTCAGGAAAACCAGAGTTCAAGGTAAATACACTTGTATGTTGTGTGAGTCACTCAACCTCTGTTTGCCTTGATCTGCTGGTGAAGGAAATGGCACACTACTCTAGTAATCTTGCTAGGAAAACCCCACGGACGCTACTGGTGTGCTATGGTCCACGGGGTCACGAAGAGTCAGATGTGAGTAACTACAATAAATAAATTCACCTTACAGCTCTTTCCCATTCCAACAAAGAAATTCTCCCTGGTGCTCTTGATCACCGATCCCCTTGTGTATGATCTGCCATACACTAGCCATGGGGCATCCCCAGTCTAAAAGACCAGATCCAGCTTTGGGTCTGAGAGCAGCCTATGGGTCATGGTACAATCCACTTAAATTATTCCCATAGGTCCAGAAGTGCCTCCCAGCAGATAGACTGATGTTAATTAAGCCTGTTAAGGAAGAGTCTCGACCAGCGAGATTTGTGTCTATACCTGACCTCCCAAAGTGACTAGAGATTGATAAACATCCAGTTCCAACATCCCTTCCCCAGCTGGAGGCAGGAGACGAAGCTGTACAAAATATTACCCATAGCCTTACACTTTGCATTCTAACTTCTGTACATCTCACAAACATGTGCTTTGTTTTTCCTAGGGAGGAGAGTAAAGGTAGTCAGCTAGCATCAAACCATGCAAAAGCAGTGGCTTCTGTGCCATCATGGAATGTGGCAAAGACAGCAAGCAGAACCTTCAGCAGACATAGAGCCCTCAAGTAGCTTTGATTGAAAGCTTATTCTGGTCTTACAAAGAACTTAAAAATGAGCAGAGCTCAAGCTTATTCTGGTCTTACAAAGGACTTTCCTTCCATCAACGCTGTGAGCTATGTGTGAAATTGCAAATTGATCTACTTTATTTTGTATTATTTATTAATTATTGATTGAAGTATTGAATTAAGAATTTTATCTAATCACTGGAACCAAAATTTATAGATCAAACTTGGACTTGATTAGATAGAACTCAGTGGAAGAATTTATAAGAGTTTAGCTACCTTATTTCCATAGGTTATAGCTTTACACAAAGACGCAAAATCTGTAAGTTTTTGGTCATCAAGGAAAGGAAGAAGAAGAAAAGATGAAGGCAAGTCAACTTGATCAAACAACACTTGCCCACCATGAGACTTTCCAGGCAATGTGAGTCAACTCTATGTTTTTCCACATTACCCTGGATCCTGGAAATCCCCTCTCTGAACCAAGCCCACCCTTCATTTTCATGGTAAACCAATCACAATCTTAGTTTAGCTTGCATCACTGAGACTTTATGTAACCATGTAAAAGACCTGCTCTGCCTCTCAGAGGGGTCCTTAGCTTTCAAAAGGCCCTGGATATCATTTACTGGCAAGTTCTAGCTTTGCTAATAAATTGATCAGACTTGGAAACTTTTATCTCAGTTTCTTTTTATCACAGACTTTTATTATAACACTTGTACAAGGAGAGAAGCAGAATGATATGGTGGAAGGAGCCCTGGCTCTGTAGTTAGTCAGTCAACAAGCATTTCTTAAGTACTTACTCTGTGCTAGTACCTCTGTTAAGTTCTAGGGATCCAGAAAAAGGCAAAAGACAGTCCCTGACCCTTCAGGTAGCCCTGTCTAATTGGGAGAGACAATATGAAAATGACTAAATCAAAACAAAATGAATACAAGATAAATTGGAGATTATCAACAGAAGAAAGGTACCAGCATTAAGGGAAACTGGGAACAGCTTCTAGTAGAAGAGACTCCAGTGGTGACTTGAAAGAAGCCAAGGAAGTCAGATGAAGATGGAGAGGAAGAGAGTTTCAAGGCTGGGAGACAGCCAGTGAAAATGGGGCAGATGGAAATGTAAGTAAGCCCTCTGTAATAAAATATCTGGGTTCAAATCTTGGTTTTGACATTCACTTAATGACCTTGGGCAAGTTCATTTTCACTTCTCTGGGTCTTAGCTTCCTCATCCATAGAATGAAGGATTTAGAGGATATAATCTCTTACATCCCTCATGGTTCTAAAAACTATCTCTATTTTACAGAAGACCAAACTGAGGTTTAGAGAAATTAAATGTTCAATGGGTTGAATTGAGCTTTGAACCAAAGATTTCTTACTCCAAATGCAGCATTCTTCTGTTACTGTTTTTGTTGCTTTTGAGTACCCATTCTCCTGCCCAGATTTGTCCCAATTTGTACAAATGGCAGCACCATCTTGAGTCACTCAGTCCTTTCAGATTCTTATCGGAGCCTGAGATTGTTCACAGACCCTGAAAGGATGGCCTCGTGTTGTAAATACATACCATATCCACCTCTGAGATACTGTCCAAGCTTTCCACCTGCACATCCACGCCAACAGGAATTGCGGGGCCTGCAGAAAAACAAAATCAAACTATTTAAGGACTCATTGAGTGGCTTTCTCCACTAGTTTTCTTGGAAGTTAGGTGAATCTGGGGTCACTTAGTAATGGACTTAGAAGAAGAAAAGGGTCTCTTGTTCTGAATTCTATAGTCAGTTTTCCTAGTCAGTGGCAAAATCACTTATACCGTCTACACGAGGTTTGCCATCATTTCCACTGATTATCACAAGCCTATGTCAAAACAGATCCCTGTGGCATTCCTCTAGATATTCATCCTCAGATTATTTCATGGGTCCATTTGTCCACCCAGATATGAATTCACTTAACTATAATATTATTTAGCACACATCTCTTCGTCTTGTCCATAAGAATTTTTGTCAAATGCCTTATGGAAATCCAGACATTTTTTATGTGTGTGGTAATAAAAATAAGTATATATTTATGTATATATATAATTATATATACACATATAAAATGTAACAACACATATGTACAACATATACATAATATATAACATATAAATAAAAGATAATATATGTAAAAACATATATATCAAATGACATAGTAATTGTTCCTGACACATAAAAGCCATATATAAATATTAGCTATTTTATATGTATATAAATGGTACTGGAATCATGATCATAATATATGTGTGTGTATACCCAGTTATCTCTTCCACATTGAGGGGGTCAGGGGCACTGTGTCCCCATGATCTGGAAAATTGGCATAAAATTTTCGGCCCTCCCATGACACCAGAGAAGAACTCTAAACTTTTTCTTTCTCTTTTCTAGGGTATTTACAGTACCTTATTATAAAATTTGGGTTAGGCATATAGTCATAGGCTATATGTAGGTCAACGTTAACATTTTTAGCCATTGTGTATCTTCTGCTGGCTTTCACATTCTTTTTGCAAACTTGTACTCTACTTATTTTAACTTTAAAAAAGAAACTGGGTATTTTTATGGCATTAAAAGATAAAATATATTGATAATATACAATTGCCATATATTATTTTTTATTCATTTCTGAGTTTCTAAACTTTTTCCGTGTCAGCTTTTGCATGTCATCTCTATTTTCTACAAAACTCCCCAAAAATTCCCATCTAACTTCTTATGCCAACTTGTAATGTATTGAAACCACAAAAGGGAAAGTCATGATGTGAAAGGTGTAACTATGAAGAGAGAGAAAGAGAGAGAGAGAAGATAGAGCTATACATATGTGTATTTGTGTATATTTACATATATACATATAAATATACTCTATAAATTTTAGATATATAGGCAGACAGACAGGAAGGCAGGCAGATGGACAGATGGGAGAGAGGGGCGGTATGTATTTGTGTATATTCACATAGAGAGAAAAATACACATATAGAGTGATAGACAGACAGGCAGATAGTCAGAGAAAGAGAGAGTTATATATGTGTGTGTATATTCACATATATACATATGTCTACATACACTCTATAAATTTAAGATAGATACCTAACATTTATATAGTGCTTCCTATGTTATGTCCTAGACACTGTGCTAAGCATTTAACAGTTATTATCTTGAACTTGTTATCTTCATAACATCCCTTGGAGGAAGTTGCTATTATTGTCCACATTTTACAGATGAGGAAACTGAGGCAATCAGAGGCTAAGTGACTTGCCTAAGGATCACATAGACAGTGTCTGGGTTCAGATTAGAACTCAAGTCTTCCTGACTCCAGGTCCAGTACTCTAACCACTGAGCCACCTAGTTGCCCTTCATTTTGACTTTAGGCATAGAAACCGTTGATTTACAGTATAGCTGGAAAGAAACTTAGAAATCATTCTTTTACAGATGAGGAAACTGAGAGGGGTGGGAGGAGGTGTTAGTGATTTGTCCAAGGGAACACAGATACCAGGTGAGGAAGCCAGGGTTGGAACCCAAGACTTCACCATTGTTCTTTCCATTGTATATGCTACCTCCAGGTGCCCAACCCAATGCTAACAAGTCCTGGTAGAAAGATGAAAATGAAACCATTCCTGGCCTCAAGGAGACTACATTCTACTGGTAAGGAGACAACACAACAACACATCCAGAGCAGGGTGCTGGCCGGGGATAGGTGTTTCAGTAAGTGAAGTCACAGGGTTAGAGCTTTGTGCAGCTCTACCTCACTTAATCAAATTCATGTGCAAGTCAAGACATCACCCCATGATGCCATTGATCCTCTCTGAACACAAAGGACAAACAACATGGGAATAGTGAGTGGTGGCGTTGATTCCATCATAATTCTCAAAGCAAGAAATTTCAAGGTGAGGAGGGAGCAGAAAAGACCAAGGTGAAAGAGTGTGATTGGTTCTGGGTCTCAGTAGACAGGATAACTCTTAATCATCCCCATCGTCAAAATTGATGTCACCCTTACTTTGTTGAATTATTCCTCAGAGGTGCTGCTATGTGTGTTTCCTAGATCATGGTGGGAGGAGGGGGAAGGAGGTAGGGGAAAGGAATAAACATTTATTAAGCAGCTATTATAATCCAGGTTCTGTGCTAAGTGCTAAACAAACATTATCTTGTTTAGAAGATCCAGAAGGGATCCTAGAGACTGTTTAGTCCAATTTCCTCATATTTTAGAGTTGAAGAAACAGACCCAGCAAAATGACATGAATCATCCAAGGTCACACCAGGATTTGAATCTGGGTCCCAAGACTCCACGTCCAATGGTCTTTTCATCACATGCTGGTAGCCCTGTTCTTTATGGACAAGGCACAGAGAAATACACAGTAACAGACTTTATGCAAGTTCTTCATACTTTGTGTGAAGCCTATCTCTGACCAGACTATTGTTACCTACTACTGCTTCCTAAATAACGAAGATAAGAAAATATATAAGCCTAGAGCAAGGACACTTTTCTTCCTAAACCAAACAGAAGATCATGGAGTCAGGGGTAGCTGGGTGGCTCAGTGGATAAAGAGCCAGGACTGGAGACAAGAAGACCTTGGCTCAAATCTGACCTCAGACACTTTCTGGCTGTGTGACCCTGGGCAAGTCACTTAATCCCTATTGCCTAGCCCTTACTGATTTTCTGCCTTGGAACCAATACACAGTATTAATTCTAAGACAAGAGGCAAGGGTTTAAAAAAAATTTTTAAAGAAAGAAAGGGCACAAGATGGCAATGATAAGGAAAAATCATCAGGAATCAAGAACATAAGAGTCTACAACAAATCTTCCCTTTTAATTATTCAAAGGACATAAAACATGGTGTCCAAACCAGGAATGTTAACGAACTCAAATATTACATCAGGAATAGCTAAGACTGATGATCAGTCCAGAAGCCCAGAGCTGTCTTGGGTTTTAGGGATATACTGTCACCTCTGGATTACATCCTAGATGTTACAAAGAATGAATTTTAAATACAGGCTTAGGCTTCTTAAAATCAAAAGAGTATTAGGCTTGTCAAGAAAATCCAACGAAATATTAGATGCAAAGTCAGAAGTCCTTAATTATTCTTAACATTTCACAAGGAATTAGGAAGTCAATGTTTTGGCAGAGTCCATGAACAGGACACCACAGAAGACTTCGTACCCATTTTATAGGATCATAGATGTACAGCTAGGGACTTACAGGTCACCTAGTCCTGCTGGTGGACTTTGATGACTGGAAGAGAGAATGAGGCTAACAACTGTGTATAATTCTCCCTCTTTTAAATCCAACTCAGGCATAAATCAGAACATCACCCCATGGTGTCACTGGTCCACTTCAAAAAAAGGACAAGCTCCAGCAAGTCTAGTCCCTTCGTTTTATAGATAAGGAAACCAAGACCCAGAAAGGTGAAGCGGCTTTCCCAATGACCTATAAATATTAAGATTTGCACCTGGGTTCTATATCTCCAAAGTCAGGTCTCTTTTTATTGGTTATTAACAGAAGTTACGTACCTATTCTGTGCCTAGCGTTGTGCTAGGCATTGTGGGAGATGCAAAGAAATACAACCCAGAATGTCAATTCAGGAATTAGAATTGCCTGCTTAAATGAAGGGATGGATTATGGCCAATGAAAAGACATTGCTATTTGCTAGCTGTGTGGCTTCAGGAGAATTATTTTACCTTTCAGAAGACTTTCAGAAAAGGTAGCTTTTTTTTTGCCTCAGAATTGCTAGAAATCTGCTCATTGCTGTTCAGGCTAGATCTCAGGGGAAATAGTGACAAATAGCTGCAGAAAGCCTTGGGGAGAGAGAAAGAGACCAAGGGAAAACCCAAGAGCAAAGATGGGAAAGAAGCCCCCTGTGCCAGCGTCCACCTCACTCTCAACAAACAAGTGTCTACCTCAGCATTAACAGCAAGGGTCACAGGAAAACTTAGCCTTAAATTTACCATGTATAGAGGTGGGCAGTGATGGGGAAGGCCAGTGTTCTAACAACATGCAGAGATTGTACTCTACAGGTTGTCCCAAATGTCTTGGTGCTGTTTTAAACTAGTAAGGCTCAAAACTGCATTAAGACCTTTGGGAAACTCCTCATTTGTGCTACTGACACTGCCAAGAAGCCAGCATCATGTACTCAAAATGCAGATCTGTCAAATAACAAGAAGAGTAGGTGAAAGGGGTAGAGCAGTGATTCCCAAAGTGGGCGCCACCACCCCCTGGTGGGTGCTACAGCAATCCAGGGGAGCGGTGATGGCCCCACTTTTTTTGTATTACATTCTATTCTGAGTTCAATAAATAGTTTCATAATTTCCAGGGAGCGCTAAGAAATATTTTTTCTGGAAAGGGGGCATTAGACCAAAAAAGTTTGGGAACCACTGGGGTAGAGGAATGAATATTTATCAAGGAGAATGAAAGATTGCTTGAAGAAATAAATTGCTTTAAGAGTTAAACAAAAAAATAAAACAAATTTCAGGTGGCAAATAAGAAATGAAATCCATGTTTATTGGAACATGGGAAAATGCATCATTGAGAAGAAGGAGGAAAAGATGAAACATTGAATCTTTAGGGCTGAAATGGACTTGAGATTCTTTCCTCAGGGTATCCTAGAAGCCAGGAGGTATAGTAGAGTACTGGACCCATTATCAGGAAAACTTACCTTCCTGAGTTTAAATCAAGTCTCAGACACTTACTAGCTGTGTGACCCTGGGCAAGTCACAACCTTTTTTGCCTCAAATTTCTCATCTGTAAAATGAGCTGGAGAAGGAAATGGCAAATCATTTCAGTATCTTTGCCAAGAAACTCCCAAATGGGATCATGGAGAATTGGATACATCTGAAACAACTAATCAACAACAATGAATAAATTAGCTTTTCATGATTCACAAAACCCATCCTAAAAGTCTGAGTGTCAGCAAGAATCTCTACCGTTAGAACCTCCTCCCCCTACTTTCTTCTGGCCCCTTCCCCAACCCTGGCCACCCACAATTCAACTATGAGGCCCCCAGGTGGCTTCATGGATCCTGGAGTCAAGAAGATGTGAATTCAAATTGGACTTCAGACACTTACTAGCTGGGTGACCCTGGGTCTACCTCAGTTTCCTCAATTATGAAAATGGGGATAATAATATCACCTACTCCCCAGGGTTATTGTGAGGATCAAATGAGACAATATTTGTAAAGTAGTTGGTAAATGGTCTGTCCTATAGAAAGACTAGCTATTATTATTATTATTACTAACTAGATTGCTTGGCTGTTCACACTATTTAGATGAGATAGGACTCATCAAATCTATTCCTTATGGTGAGATTGAGGAACACTAGGCTTATCCATCCCTCCAGACCCTTAGCACTGTCATCTGACTTACTGTTATAACTTAAGGACTTCTGGATCTTTGCTATTTACCTTGCTTCTGTGCCCAACAGTGATGGCAAACCTTTTAGAGAACTTAGAGACCAAGTGCCCCAATTGCAACCCTCACATTGCATGTGAGCTGCCCCCTTGCCCCAGGCAAGGGAGGGAGGAAGCTGCTGGGCAGAGGGGTTAGTGAAGTGAGGAATGTCCTCAGTGAATGTAGAGAAGGGAAGGGAGGGGCCAGAGTGCTCTGCTCCCCTCCAACTCTGCCGCCTGTGAACCGCCCACCTTACCCCCTGCACTCCCTCTGGGCTGCTGGGCAGAGGGGTGGGTAAAGGGAGAAATGTCCTCAGGTGTGGTGAGGAGGGGGAGGAGAGCAGGCCCCTCTAAAACGATCCAGCACTCATGCCATAAGTTTGCCAACATACCTTAGGACTTCTGAGCCTGCTGCTGACCCTTCTTTTATGTATTTTATGTACTTTCTTCCCCAACTGGAGCACAGATTTTCTCACTTTTTTCTATTTGTACCTCTAGTATTTAGCGTAGGGCTTGACACAAGGTAAAATCTTACTAAATGCTTTTTCATTCATTCATTAACATTAATTAAGGGTAGCTCAGAGGACAGAGTCAAGCCTGGAGTCAGGACAACCTGGGTTCAAGCCTAGTCTCAGACACTTCCTATGTGTGAGACCCTGGGCAAGTCACTTAATTCCAATTGCCTAGCCTTTACCACTCTTTTGCCTTAGAACTGATTCTTAGTATTGATCATAAGAAAGAGAAGGTAAGGGTTTAAAAACAAAACAAAACAGAATTATCATGAAGATTCACAGATTCTGGGAGATGAGAGAATGCAAAATGCTGATTGCTGAAAAAAAGAAGCAAGGAAGGGTTCTCGGAATATCAAACGCAGCTCTGTGTCAGCCTGACAAATAATAGGATAGAGGGTCATGCTGGCTCCAGAGTGTATCTAAAACATTGCAGAGAACTTCATAAGACTTGGCCAATTTACTGATGACCACCTACTTCTGGTGATTCATTTGGAGACAAATGAAATCACCAAAAGGAATCTAGAAAGGCGCCTCTACGGATAAAGTCTTGGACAAGAAACTAAAGGTTTTAGGAACACAAGTAATGTTTCCAAAATTGCTACTGTGAGCTTCAAAAGGGAAAATGAGATGTGGGAAGTCAGTCAGTCAATAAACATCTATTAAGTGCTTACTCTGTGCCAGGCTAAGAACTGGGGATACAAAGAAAGATGAAAGACAATCCTTGCTCTCAAAGAGCCACTTTTTAATGGACGTGACAGCATGCAAACAAATGTACAAACAAGATATATAAAGAATAAACTGGAAATGATTTTAAAGAGAAGGCATTAGAATTCAGAGATATTGGGAAATGTTTGCTGTAGAAGGTGGGATTTTAATTGAAATTTGAATGGAGCAAGGGAAGCTAGGAGATAGAAATGAGGAGGGAGAACAATTCACTCATCAGGAACAGCCAGTGAAAATGTCTAGAGTCAGGAGAAAGAGTGTCTTGTCCAAGGAAGTAAACATCTAAATAATAACATGGTGGCAGAGCATGGAATTTAGAATTACAGATGAGGACTAAAGAAACAGAAATAATGGTCTTAAAGCCAGGTTTGGAATGTATTTAATGAGAGCCAAAAATACTATATTTGTCTAGAGACTTGTATATCTGATTAAAAGGGCCTTAAATTGAAAATGAAGGAGATTCCCAAGTAATTCAGAAGAGACAAAATTCTAAATCAGGAACACTAGCATTGCTCATGACCTCAGATGTCTCTATCCAATTATAAAAAGTATATATAATACACAAGGTTGAATTAAAAGATCATAAAACACGGAAGTCACTTTTACCTCTTAGTTATCACTGATATTGACTAAGACATGACACATTATTGAAATTTGAAAATGTAATGATATATGCTATTTGAAAGGAACAAATTGGATAGAAAGAATAATGGAGTATCATTGCATATCAAGAATATATACTCTTCTGCAGAATCTACAAGCTAGAAAGGGAATGAATGATGGGAAACATTTGGATGAGAATCAATGAGGAAAGAAAAAGAAATGTTATTTCAGTAGTAGTAATGATAGCCCTTTTTATATGATATTTTACAATGACCTTTAAAAATATTATCTCCGGGGGCAGCTGGGTAGCTCAGTGGAGTGAGAGTCAGGCCTAGAGACAGGAGGTCCTGGGTTCAAACCCGGCCTCAGCCACTTCCCAGCTGTGTGACCCTGGGCAAGTCACTTGACCCCCATTGCCCACCCTTACCAATCTTCCACCTATGAGACAATACACCGAAGTACAAGGGTTAAAAAATATATATTATCTCCTTTGATCTTTCCAACAACCCTCTGAGAATTATAATACAAATTCCATTGCTTCTCTTTTAAAAACAGGAAAACTGAGGCTCCAAGAGGTTAGAGTCTATCTAAGATCACATAAGTAAAAATGGTAGAGCTAAGATTTAAACTTCCTTTAATTAAAAAATCCAGGACATTTTCTATAATGCCATATTAACACACAATACAACAGCCACCTGGGCATGAAGAAAGGGAGGAAGGGAAGAAGGAAGGAAGGAAGGAAGCAAGGAAGCAAGGAAGGAAGGAAGGAAGGAAGGAAGGAAGGAAGGAAGGAAGGAAGGAAGGAAGGTGGAAAGTGAAAGAAGGGAAGGGTAGAAATGAATGATAAATTCTAGAAACTGAAAACCTGACACAGAGACAAGAAAGAACAGGATCAACAACTTCAATTATCTGGTTATCCACTGGAGCTCCCTCTATGCTAAAGTCAGAGAAGCTGATAAAACCTTGATTTGTTTTATTGATAATTCTATCCTTTGAAGACTGGAAGATGCAAGAAGGAAAAGTACTATTTTGTGCCTGATTCTGACTAATAAAGAGGAAGTAAAGGAAGTGGTTGATAGTTTTCTGAGTATGAAAACCAAGGACAGTCATACAAAAATAATACCAGGAAAGCTAAAAGCCTCAGAAATCTGGAGCTTCTTGATGAATTCTAAGAACAAAAGGAAACACACACGCACGCACACACACTCACTCACTCACACACACACAAACACTGTTCTTAAAAGCAGGGAATATAACTGAATGAGACAGCTGCTGTTTAGTCACAGAAAGATGTCAAGAGATTTCCAGTTTCACTAATCCATGGGATCATTAGGAAGCTGTTAGAGTTTTAATCCCATCTCTCTCTAAACTAAAAGGGTCATCCAAGGGGTCTTCAGCTGCTTAGTCAAATTCCTCCATCAACTACTACTTAAAGGTCAGCACACAGGAAAAATTCTTTTAAAGGAACAGAAAATGGATGGGAGCAAGGAAAGGGGAGAAGACATCCAAATAAATTTATGATTCTTCTGCAAAACCATCAGTCAAATTATCTGATCCTCCTTACAGGGTACTGAGGAGCACAACCCTAAACTGTGGAAATTATTGCTTAATCATGCTACCTACCTCCTTAAAGAGAGGTGATAGACTTAGGGTGAAGAATGAGATATAGTTTTTGGATATGGCCAATACAGGAATATGTTTTGCTTGATCATGCATATTTTTGTATTCATATGAATATATATTCACACATATGTATAAATATATAGAATCTCAATTTTTCAGAAGAAAAATAATGGCTAAGAGAGATTAAGGATCTGCCCCTAAGGTCATACAGTTGGTAAATGCCAAACTGGGATGTGAACTCAATCTCCTGACTCTAAATTTCTTTCCTTCTATCTAGAGCCTAGATATTCTTAAATTGGACAATGGTTCAAAAAGTCCCAGTTGGGAGGGAAAGTTCAGGAACCATTTCATTGACCTCCAACTCTAAACACTTTAAAAATATACTTAAACATACTTTAAGTCTGTTTAAGATGAGCATCAAGGGCAGCCTTTGAAGGAGAATTTTGTTTTTCAGTCATTTTCAGTAGTGTCTAACTCATTTGGAGTTTTCTTCACAAAAATACTGGAGCGATTTGCCATTTCTTTCTCCAGCTCATTTGACAGCTGAAGAAACTGAGGCAAACAAGGCTAAGTGATCTACCCAGGGTCACACAGCTAATAAGTGTCCAAGGACAGATCTGAACTCAGAAAGACTAGTCTTGTTGTCTCCAGATCTGGCACTCTATCCACCACATCACCCAGCTGCCTTGCTATATCTTAGAGTTGGCTTTATCTATGCTTCCAACAATTAAAATGAATTTAATGCTAGACATTACTTAAGTGATGATGACACACAGCAAGATGCTGTTCTTGGGGGGTAGACAGCTGGGTGGCACAGCCCAGAGATGAGAGGTATTAGGTTTAAATCTGACCTCAGATACTTCCTAGCTGTGTGACCTTGGGCAAGTCACTTAACCCTATTTACCTAGCCCTGGTCTTGTTGTCTTGGAGTTGCTACTAAGACAGAGAATAAGGGTTTAAAAAAAAATTTTAATGCTATTTTGGGATGTTTGCTTCAGAGGTGGTTAGATTAGATTGTGAACTCTTTGAGGACAGGGACTATCTTTGGCCTTTCTTTATAACTCCAGCATCAGCACAGTGCCTGGAACATGGTGGGTGCTTAATAAATGCTTACTGCCTGGTTAGGAAAGGAAAAGAAAGTAAGAGGACCCAAGCTGTAGTAACTAGAAAGCTGCAGGAACAAAATCCATAGAATGATCGTGCAATAACATAGGCAGTGAGAGCTTCCATAGCCCAGCAGAGACAAAGAAGAAACCCAGCAAAGGAAGAACTCAGGTCTTCCCCTCCACCCTGCTGCCTCTAGAGCTGATAATTCACACTACCCCACAGGAACAGGCTTGAGTTTACCAGGCATTTGAAAATCTAACTTCCTCCTAAAGGAGATAGGGCTATTTTAAGTATTAACTAAAGCAGCTTATTCAAAGACTCAGCTGCAATGCTCTGATAGATGGCCGAGAAAAAAGAAACAAACTGAAATGTGAACATAATCTGTATATATTAATATTGCCAAATAATCTTGGATGACTTCAATTAGAAGTAGCTACGTGGATGCAATGGATAGCACATTAGACCAGGAGTCGAGAAGACTTAAGTTCAAATCTAGCTTCAGGCACTTATGAGGTACATAAGCCTGGGCAAATCACTTCACTGCTGTATGCCTCAGTTTCCTCATCTGTAAAATGGGAATAATAATAACACCAACCTTCTAAGATTGCTGGGAGGATTAGATGAGATGTTTGTAAAAGCCCTCTGCAAATCTTAAAGCACTCTATAAATATTAATTATTCCTATTATTATTACTGTCCAGTAGCCCTGGGTTGGAATCTTGGCCTCACCATTTAATACTTTTGTGACCTTAAGCAAGTCACTCAATTTCTCTGTTTCAATTTCCTCTTAAATAATAAGGTTGGGTTAAATGGTCTCAGATGAACTCTTCTTATGATCTAGGAAGGTACTTCTTAAAAAAAAATCTTCTAGTGTCAGAGGTTAATTTTGCTTGAACCTTTGATATTTCTGGCTAGGACTTTGTTGCTGTTATTGTTCAGTCGTTGAAGGAAACTCTGTAGTTCAAGATCACATTTTTGTTATTTCCTTTTCTGACAAAAGTGAAGCCAACAGCTCAGGAAGAAGGTAATATCTTTCTAGTTTCTCCTGACATTTCTTTTGGTAATGAAATTAATAGCTCTTCTCTCTAAGCCCTCTCCTGCTCATTCTAAATACTCTTCTGTGTTTAGATCTGCATGATTTTTTGAGTTTGGAAATAATCACAATAAGTTCCAGCGAAGAGGGCTGCCTGAATAGGAGCCAGACAGTCAATTCCCACACATCTACTCTGACAAAATCCTGCCATTCCTAGCACAGATCAAGAAATCCAGTGATAAGCTCTTGTCACTTCTTTTCCCCCCAGAGTCACACGAGATGTCAGTCAGAAGCCCAAGAGCAGTAGAAAAGAGAACACAGAGAAGACGGGGGACAAGAGAGAGCCAGCAAAGCTCTGGGTTGGGGGGTGGCAAGAACAGTCCCTGAGAAAGTCCTAGGGTGGTTTGAAAGCCCCAGGGAGCAGCGGGCCAGCCTCAATTGGGTTCTTCTATTGACCCTTGCTTCCTACAACTGGTTTCACAGTGCCATACTCCCCCAGTCTAGGTGAAGTGGTCAAAAAGTCCTTATCTGGGTACCCAGTTTATATCTAAAGAAAGATCCATACAGGTGTGACGGAGATGTTTGGGAAAACAACCCCTTAATGAGATCGGGTACTGAGAATAACATGTAAAACAATAGGAGTCGATTCAGTGCAAAGCTTCATTGAAAGCAATGGTGAAAAGGGGGAAAGGAAGAGAAGAAAAGGGGACCTGACATACAACTCGGGCATATATGTGAGTATAACTCATGCAAGGGTAATGCCGCCTTGAGGAAGAGCACAGAGACACTGGCCCATTCAGTAGAAAAGGGGGTACTCCAGCAGGGAAGAGTCTCTACAAAGTGCTCTTCTGAAAAGGAAGTTCTCGTGCTATAATTTTGGATGACCTCCTTGGAGCCAGCCAACTTGCATATTAGGGGTCAGGAGAAAATGTTATTTGCGGGGTTTGTTATCAAGGGAAAAAACAAGCTAGCAGCAGACAAATATTATTTGGAAGATGCAGTTATACTGACCTTCAAAAAATGTTATTGTTAGCATTTTTCCATGAGTCCATTCTGTAAGTTCACAACCTCCCTCAAGGGAAGACTGTCATGATGATCTCAAAACCATCAAGATTTATCTTATAACAATGGTTTCCAGGAATATTAGCTACAGCCTCCCCTCAGGAGAAATTGTCAAGGTGGTCTCAAAACCATTAGACCCAAATTTATAATGAATACAGTAGATTGGGGGTCCATAAACCAGTTCAAAAGATCTTGAACTCTGTCCTAACTCCAAAATCATCATATATGTCAGGCAAATATCAGTGATATTAAACTGTTGAATTATTCCACTTCTACATATCTTAGGGGTGTGCAAGTATACGTTTAACAACCTGCTTTATACCAGAAAGATTATGTAAATTTAATCTGCATTACCAACATTCTCTCCATCACTTTCTTAGGTTTGAACAATCAACAAAACAATAATCAAGGCCTGATTTGTATTTTGCTGATTTCCAAGGGATAAATGTTCACACTGAAAAACAGCAGTTGATTCTCTCAGCCCTGTTATGAATTGGCTCTAGCACACTACTGTTAACATCTTATCCCCACATATTGAAAAGGCACATACCACTTGTCCTTCAATTCAACAATCCAACAAGGAAGAAAGAAGGAGAGAAGGGGAGAGAGAAAGAAAGAGAGAAAAAAAGAGAGAATGTGAGAAAGAGGAAAGAAAGAAAGAAGGCAAGAAAGAAAGAAAGAAAGAAAGAAAGAAAGAAAGAAAGAAAGAAAGAAAGAAAGAAAGAAAGAAAGAAAGAATGAGAAAGAAAGAGGGAAAAAAGAAAGAAGAAAAACATGCTCTTTTGGCAACTTACATTCTATTAAAAATGCTCAGAAAAAAATGTTTTAACAAATGTTTTTAATGGGGCAGCTAACTCAGATCAATAGAATGATCTGGGACAGGTCTGAAGGGCTTATGATAAAGAATGCTATCCACCTCTAGAGAGAGAAAGAACTGTTGGAGTCAGATGCAGATCAAGCAGACTCTCTTTCACATTAGTTGATTTATGATTTTATTTTGGGGTTTTGGTTTTATATGAGTATTCTCTTACAACAATGACCAATATGGGAGTATGTTTTGCACAATCATATATGTATAAACCAGAACAGATTGTTTACCATCTCCAAGAGGGGGGGAGGGAAAGAATGAAGGTAGACAATTTGGATCTTATAGTTTTGAAAAATGTATGTGGAAAATTGTAATTGCATATAATGGGGAAAATAAAATGTTTTAAATAATATTTTTTAACCAAAAACAGTTTTAAAAATTCATCTGCCCCTCTCATAATGCCTTCTTCCACCACTTCATCGAGCACTGAAAATGAATTATTTTTAATAAAAAATGGGTCAGGTAAGTGGCTCAGGGGAAAAGAGCTCCAGGCCTGGAGTTGAAAGGACCTGGGTTGAAATCTGACCTCAGACAATTCCTAGCTAGGTGACTCTAGATAAGTCACTTTGGACTATTTGCCTAGTAGCCCTTATTCTTCTGACTTAGAGTAGTTACTAAAATAGAAAGGGGTTTTTTAAAGTAAATAAAAAGAAAAGGCTCATAGTATAAGATTTTGCCCAAATCTAAGAGGAGCCCATTATTTTCCACCCCCAACTCCTGACTACATACAGCCCTTCCTAACAAGGCATCATTATCTCTCTTAGTTTGTTTCCTTCTCTGGAAATATGGATGGATGATAATAATAGCACCTACCTCAAAGGACTCAAATGAGATAATGCATGTCAAGTGCTTTGAAACTTTAAAAGCTCCATATAAAGGTCAGCTGCAGCACAGACAAAAAGGGAGGGAAGTATTCTACAAAATTAATGAACTGATGTGCAGATAATAAAGGGAGTAAAAATCCTACCTCCAAAAGCTGGCCTCATGGTGAAATCGTGATCATCGACTCTCAGAAGTTGTTCAGTTTTTCCTTTCTGTAATTTAGTTATGTCATGAGTCTTCTTAGATAAGTGACTGCAAAGACAAAATGAAACCTCTTCCATTGGACACTATTGGGCACAAACTGAATGAGATGAGACAGTGATAAATTATATACTGCAGCAATAAGTCCTTTAGATATAACCTTTTTTTCTATTATGATATCTATTTAGACAGGTCAGTACAGACTGGGCAGGGTTAAGTTGCCACCAAGGTTCTCCTGGACCACCTACTCATTATCTCTGGCATGATTGTGCCAAGCTCTCTGCCATCACTCAAGAAGGGATGGTTGAAATCTAAGTGAATTGCGCTAGGTGGTAGGTCAAAGAATCATATACATCTCCTCCCTATAGGTCTAACATAAGACCCCTGGTATCTGGGTAATTCCTTCTCAAAGGAAGCTTAACTGTGCAGTCTTTAAAATCCACTAATGATACTAGAGGAGAGCTAAGTGGTGCAGTGGATAGCCTAGAGCCAGGAGGATAGGAGATCAAATCAGTCTCAGACACTAGCTGTATGACCTTGGGCAATTCATTTAACCCTGTTTGCCTCAGTTTCCTCATCTGTCAAATGAACTGGAGAAGGAAATGGCAAACCACTCCGGTTTATCTTTGCCAAGAAAATCTCAAGTGGAGTTGTGAAGAGTTGGACACAACTAAACAACAAAAAGTACCAACATTGCCCTTCCTGTTTGTAACCCTTAGTTTTCTTTTGTGTATTTAAGCCATGGATGAACACAACTAAAATGACTGAACTATCAACAATGGTCATGGAGAACAGATCATGAAACATAGACATCCTGCCTCTTGTCAGAGAAGTGGGAGACTATGGAGGCAGAATGTAAAATATACTGTCAGACACAATTATTATAACATGTTTTTTGTTGAAGCTGTTTTTCTTTATTAAGAATGAGGGTTCAGCTATTCACATCTAGAGAAAGAACTGTGGAGTAGAAACACAGAGGATATTGACTTTAAATGATCAATCGATTGCAAATAGCAATAATATGGAAATGGGCTTTGAACAATGATACATGTAAAACCCAGTGGAATTGCTCATTGGCTCTGGGAGAGGGGAAGAAGGAAGGGAGGGAAAGAACATGAATCATGTAATCATGGGAAAATATCCCTAATTAATTAGTTAATTGAATTTTAGGGAAAATAAATAAATAATAGGGGAAAAAAGGAAGGTTCAGCTATTCACAGCCATAGAAGGAACTGTCAGAGTCTGAAGGAAGATCAAAGTATACTATTTTCACTATATTTCCTTTATGAGTTTTTTTTCTGGCATGTGCAACATGTGTCTTCTTTCATGGCATGAGGAATATGGAAATATGTACTGTATGTCAGCACTGGTATAACCTATATCTTAGGGAGGGAAAACGAGAGGAATGGGGAGAAAGAATCCAGATGGCAAAATGTTAGATGACAATTGTTAAAAATTGCTTCAATGTGTAATTTAAAAAATTACAATTAAAAGAAGAGAAAGAAAGAAAGAAAGAAAGAAAGAAAGAGAGAGAGAGAGAAAGAAAAGAAAAGAAAAAGAAAGAAAGAAAAGAAAAAGAAAGAAAGAAAGAAAGAAAGAAAGAAAGAAAGAAAGAAAGAAAGAAAGAAAGAAAGAAAGAAAGAAAGATGATCATTCTTATTCTGTTTTACCCTTATAGGACATGAGGGTCATTTTGTGCTAGATGGTAGGTCAGAGCATCATATATGTCTCCTCCCTATAGGTCTAACAAAAGCCCCCTGGTATCTGGTTAAAAAACAGGCATGGATACCACTAGCAAAGCTGAGCAAATCGAGAAATTTGTACTAATCTTAAGGAAATCACAAGGGATACCTGATAAACCTAAAACTTGAATTCAAGTGCTGATCCAGCTGAGGAAAGAGATGCTTAATAGAATCACTGAATATCAAAGCTGGAAGGGATGTCCCTTGGAGATCCAACTGCCTCATTTTACAGATGTGCAAACTGAGTTCCAGAAAAGTGACTTGGCACATAGTCACATAAGTAGTGGCAAAGCTGGAACTAGAGCCCCAGCCCTGTCCACTCCCAGGTTCTTTCTACTATATCAGATGACAGAGCTTTCATTCTCTCTTCCCTCTCATTCTTCTTCCCATCTCGTCCCGACTTCTTTTCTTTCTTTTCTCTCTGTTTTTCTATCTGCTTAGAAATGAAACACATTATTGCATTCCCTTTTCTCTCCCATTTAAAAGAGCTAGTTATGAGCACTTTATGTAAGATTTCTCTCTCACTTGGTCTGTGTAGTAACTCCATGCAAATAACATCATCTTGTAATATTAATAGACTCCACTGTTGTTGAAAGCAAAGTAATATAGTGGAAAGAATATTGGACTGGCTCTAAGTTGCTGCTTCAACACTTACTAATGGTCAAATTCAATGGTGAAAGAAAAGAGGTATGTATGCATGTGCGTGTCTATATGCTACAGATTTATATATATATATGTATATATATTCATACACATTTACACATAAAATATATATGTATACCATAGGTTTATATTTTATATATAAAAAGGTATGTATGTGTATATATACATATATATATATATACACACCCTACAGGTTTATAGATAGATGGATGGATAGATAGATAGATAGATAGATAGATAGAGAAAGAGATTCATATATAGGCCCATACATATATACTATAGATTTACATATACAGATTTGTATTTTATATGTACAGATTTATATCTATATATAAATGTATACATGTATGTATATATACACACACTATAGGTTTATATATCGATAGATTTCTATATAGGCATATATACATACACTATAGATTTATATTTATATATAAAGATATATATGTATATAGAGCTCTGGACCTATAGTCAGGAAGATCTGAGTTCAAATGTGACCTCAGAAACTGATGACCCTGGGAAAGTCATTTAATCCTGTTTGCCTCAGTTTCCTCTTCTGTCAAATGAGCTGGAGAAGGAAATGACAAATCACTTCAGTACCTCTGGCAAGAAAATCCCAAAATGGGATCATGAAGAGTCAGGCACAACTGAACAACAACCACCACCATATCCATATAAATGTGAGGTGCTTTTATCATTACTGTTGACAGATAGTGATATGCTGCAATTCAGAATAATAGAAGAGATCACTGGACTTGGAGACAGAAGAGACCTCATCTAATCCACCTCTGACATGCACCAGCTGTGAGGCCAAGGACAAATCATTCAACCCCTCTGAGTTTTGGTTTTCTCATTTATAAAATGGGAATAATAATAAGAACTACTGGTTCACTGGGCTTTGACAAAGTTCAGATGAGATAAATATATCTATTTCTAAGCAGATATAAATAATTCTTTCCTTCTTATCTTCTTCCTCCTTTCATATCTCCCCTATATTAGGGCTAAGTGAGAATTATGTCAGGTCCTTTCAATCTCCACCCCCAATCTCAAATCTTGGACTGAAGCTAATGTTTCTTTTTTTTTTTTTAAATAATTTTAATTTTTAGAAAAGTTATCATGGTTACACGATTCATGTTCTTACTTTCCCCTTCACCCCCCCCCCAGGTGATGTTCATTTCCACTGATTTTAACATGTGTCATTGATCAAGACTTCTTTACACAGTATTGATAGTGACATTGGTGTGGTCATTTCCAGTCTACATCCCCAATCATGTCTGCCTCAACCCATGTGTTCAAGCAGTTGTTTTTCTTCTGTTTCCACTCCTGTAGTTCTTCCTCTGAATGTGGGTAGCGTTCTTTACCATAAATCCCTCAGAATTGTCCTGGGTCATTGCATTGCTGCTAGTACAGAAATCCATTACATTCTATTTTATCACAGTGTATTGGTCTCTGTACAATTTTCTCCTGGTTCTGCTCCTTTCACTCTGCATCAATTCCTGGAGGTCTTTCCAGGTCACATGGAATTCCTCCAGTCTCCTTGAACTTCACTGTCTGTCCTTATCTGTCAAATGGAGACTACCTACTTCCAAGGGTGGCTGTGGGGACATCTCTCTGAAAACCTTAAAGCACTAAAGAAGTGTTAACTAATTTACTAATTTATTATGATTACAAGTTGGTTATTCAGCCATTTCTGACTCTCCATGACCCCACTTTGGGGTTTTCTTGGCAAAGATTCTATTGTGGTTTACCATTTCCTTCTCTGGTTCACTTGACAGATGAGGAAAGTGAGATAAACAGGATTAAGTAACTTGCCTAGGATCACATAACTAATAAATATCTGAGGCTAGATTTGAACTCATGAAGATGAGTATTCCTGATTCTAGAGTTAGTATTCCATCCACTATGACACCTAGCTGTTCTAATGATACTTATAATCTTAGAAATTAAAGCTGATAATTTTTTTATTTATTTAGAATATTTTTCCATGGTTCCATGATTCATGACCCCCCCCCTCTCTTTCCTCCCCACTCCTGGAGCTGACAAGCAGTTCCACTGGGTTATACACATGTCATTGTTTAAAACCTATTTCCATATTACTCATATTTGCAATAGAGTGATCTTTTAAGGTCAAAACCCTAATAATATGCCCTTTGAACCACGTGATCAGTCATATGTTTTTCTTCTGTGTTTCTGCTCCCACAGTTCTTTCTCTGGATGTGGATAGAAACTTCAGCTTGTCTCTCTAAGTCCACGCATCCTCCCTAATTGAACGTTTGGGGTTTTTTTCATTTCTTAAAGATACTCCTATAGTTCTGTTTGGAACCAGGAGAAAATCCAAAGAAAACAAGGTAACCGAAGCATTTCAGATTTATTAGAACAGTTAGGAAAGTTTATGCAAATGTTAATTAGCATGTTTTAAAGAAAAAATAACTTCAAAAGATTAGTAAGAAGAGTGACATTGTTTTACATATTTTTGCAAATCTCTTTAATGTCTGGCTTAATAGAAGACAATTGAGTTCTCATATCTGCTTCAACATTCAATCTGCTGCAATATATTGTATGGGATGAAGAATATGAAGAAAATCTAAACTCACACAGATGTGAGTTAGAAAAGGAAGGAACATTTTAATAGGCAAATAGCATCTTAGAATTATTATGAAAATTGTTTTGAGCTCACCGATTCCCTTGAAAGAGTCTTGAGAACTTCAGACTCTACTTGGAGAGCTGCTACTGTAGCTCATGGTCAGTACTAAATCTTTTCCAAGAGGGCGGGTCTCTATCAAAAGTCTCTTTTTTTCTCTCAGTCCTCGAATGCCAGGCTACTAATACACTTGCAGCTGCAATTATGCTACCTCCCATTTCTGACATGCTTTAAGTTTTACAAAAACTTACCCTCACAACCACTCTTGGAAATAAATAGTGCGAGTATTATAATCCCCATTTGACAGATGAGGACAGTGAGGCTCAGGGATGTTCACAGCAACTTGTCTTTTGGGATAGTCTTGCCCATCTAGGCTCCAGTGAGAGCAAACTTTTTAGCAATAAGGCATCTTAGGGAAACTTGGCTCTAATCAAAAGCTTACAATTAGGAGTTAGGGAAAAAGACCTAAGATGATTCCCACTCCTAAACCCTAATTAGGGAAGATAAGAAAAAAGAAAATGGAATACAAACCCTACTATGTGCCAGGCACTATGCAAACTGATTTAAAGATATTATCTCATTTGATTTTCACAACCACCCTGGGATATAAGTGCTGCTATCATTATTAGTCCTACTCTACAGAAGAAGAAAACAAAATTAAACTAAAGTAAAGTGATTTACACAGGGCTAGTAACTGTAAGGTCTTCCTGACTCCAGGCCCTATACTCTGTCCATTATACCAGCTAGCTAGCTGCTATGAGGCTATGAACTAGAGATCAGGGCTCTTATCACTCTCCCAAAGGGCCTTTCATTCCCAAGCACTGAGTGAGCATTTTTACTTTAACCTCATTTATAATTATTTCCTGTTCAGAAAGTATAATGTTCTTTCAGCAAGAATTTGGTTGGACTCTTTCCATTTTTGTCTTTAGATACAGGTAAAGATATAATTTATAGAGATCCCAACTAGAACATCATTTATATAATTCTCCAGTTGGAGGGAAGGAGAGACAAAGAGAGAAAGAAACAGAGAGAAAAAAAGAAAGCAAGAAAGAGAAAACAGAGAGATGAGAAAGAAAACAGAGACAAAGAGAGAACCAGAGACAAAAAAAGAGAGTCAGGGACAGAAATGGAGAAAGAACAGAGAGAGCGAGAAAGAGCTAGAGACAGAGAGCACTAGCACTAGAAGGGAGACAGAGAGAGAAAGAGAGAGACACAGACAGGGAGAGAGACAGAGACAGAGACAGAGACAGAAACAGACAGAGAGACAGAGAGAGGAAATAGAGAGCAAGAGAGAGACAGAGAATACTAACTTTTCCTACATTGTTCTGTGTCCCATTTATTCCAAGGTGAGGCATTCAGAATAGATTTAGTAAGTGAAAGGAGGTTTGGACAATCTATAAGGAAGTGCCTTTACAGGAGAATGGGGGCAAATGAAATTCCTAACTGCAGAAAAGGAAATCCTTTCTTACACTTTAAAAATAGATTCATGTTACAAAAGCCATTCTGGGTCCAATTTCATCTCTTCCTTAATTCGACTGATATCATTTGAATTCTTTTGAAAATGTGCGTATGATGTTAAAGTAATAGTACTATATGCAAGTGCTTCTAGAACTAATTGGCCTCATAGGATAATTCTGCTAACAGGGACCTGGGGCCCAGGCCTTCTGACACAGAAATAAGCAAAACCTGGGCATTACATATAGTCTTCAATGGCAGAGATGCACCAAGACTTCTGATGAAGAGCTCAACTAGAGGGCTTAACAGATCATAGAAATTAAATTATAAGTCGGGGAAGCTAACTGCCTTTATGCATCTCAGAGAGAAAATCCCTCTCTACCAGAACACAGTTTCCACATCAATTTAGAGGGGAGGATTAGAGTAACTGAGGTCCCTGAACTCCTATGACCCAGAGGAAAGAGGTCAAATTTAAAACCTGGGGTTATTAATGAAAGGTTTTTTGAGGAAACCTGCTACATTAACAACCTGGTCCTTTGGGCTATTTAAAGGAAAACAGGGCACATCAGGGTTAATTCTTTCACAAGAGTCACCAGCCAGACAACAGTCAAGAATAATCTTGGCACTATGATGATCTCTGATTTCCAGGATGTCATGAGTTCCTACTGAGGTCAAATCACAGAAATTCTGCACAGGATGTTAAATTCAGCAGATTTTGTTCTGAGTGTGTTTTGGGGTTTATACGGGGCATGTTTGGGGAGGGATTTTTGGCCTTGAACCTAGTAGGTGGTTAATAAATGTGTTAAGATGAATAAGAAGTATAGCCTTGACTTTAACAGGACAGAAGGGTTTAATGCCATATAGTCAGGGGATTAGGGTGGAACTGAATTCTGTAATAAAAGACAATTAAGTTCCTGCTGGAAAAGACAAAGTTCTATAGTTTCTCTTACAAGTCTTTCTCAGAAAGGTACAGTATTAGGAAAGGAGGGGAAAACCCTTCGTATAAATATTAAAAACAATGAATGAGAGTTGAGTGTTTCTTGATGTTTGAGAAAATAGATGATGACGTGATTAAAGTATTTAGTTAACAATAAGGAAAATATAACAATGAAAGTGATACTCTCATAATTAGAATCTATTAGGCATCTCTAGGGATGAGGTTTGAGGAGAGTAGAAATGCCTGCTCTTTGGCTTACTGGGGATGGAGAGGTGCTTTGGCCCTGTTGCAAAGGAAGTGCACCTGAAAGAGGAATCGTTTGGATGTCTGTTGAGAAGGGTCTGTTAAGTCTTAAAAAAATCATTAATTTTTAAGACATTCTTTTTCCATGGAAGATATGATCTAGAGACAACCATTGTGAGGACATGCTGAAAAGTATAAGAAATCAAGAAAGTCACACACACATCCAGTTCACCTGTGTATACTCCACCTGTTTAGAAAAGACTAGAGTGCTATAAGAAATGAAGAGGATAGTTTCAGAAAAACTTAGGAAGACTAGTATTGAAGTGATGCAGAGAGATGCAAGCAGGACCACAAGAACAATTTATATAATCGCAGCAACATTGTAACAGCAAACAACTTTGAAAAGCTTAAGAACTCTGATCAATACAATAATCAACCATGATTCCAGAGGGCTCATGATGAAATATGCTACCCACCTCCTGAAAGAAAGATGATTGATTTGGAGTGCAGAATCAGACTTTATTGCTCTGACAATTTGGGAATTTATTTTGCTTCACTGTGTACATTGTTACAAAAGCTTTGGGGTTTTTTCTTTCTTTTTCAATATGGGGAAGAGAAAGAAAACAATAGATTTTTGTTCATTCTTTAAAAATAAAAATTTAACTCAAAAAAGAAGAAAATAAGGCAAGTAAGTGAATATCCACTTTCCCCTCTGTCTTCACCCTCTAAGCTAGGAAGGTTTCTAGTTGTCACCCCCTACTACAATGGCTAAATTCACTTGCAAACAATCTCTCTACTAATCAGGATGGCTCTCCCATTACAAATCAAACAATTAAAAAACATTTGGGCAACAATCAACAGAGATGCAGAATGAAAAAACTTCTAGGAAAAGGCAGGGTTGAATGAGGCAAAAGGAAATGTTGGTGTGCCAGAGAATGGGGGTAGTTAATTTGGAAAAGCTCTTAGAAATAGATGCCCTCCAGGCTATGAAAGAGAAGAATGAGGTTTGTCTGTTCCAAGTATTCAGAACAGTTTGATAGGAAGATTTATAGGAAAAGAAGGGACAAATTTAAGAGAAAATATCAAGATGAGTAAACAAAAGAAAGCAAACTGGGGTAAAAAAGTAAATGAGAGCAGACAGGGTAGCATCAGTGCATAATGATCAGTGCATCATGAGATCATAGATTTAGATCTGGAAGGGTAGATCTAACCAAACTCCCTATGTATGAGGAAAATGAGACAGACATTAATTGACTTGTTCAGGGTCACACAGGTAATAACTATGTCAAGTTAGATTTGAACCCAGATCTTCCTGACTTCAAGTTTAGTGGTCTCTCCACAATACAAGATTTGCATCTGAATGGAAGATTTGAAGGCTAGGGTCAAAAATGTGTATGCAGTCCCCAAAGAGATCATAATATCATGGACTTGGAACTGAAAGAGACCTCAAAGACCATCTAGTCCAACCCATTCACTTTACAAATGAGAGAACTGAAGTCAAAAGAGTTTAAGTAGCCTGCAAGTAGTAAGCAGCAAACCAAACCCAACTTCTCTGACTCCAAATCCAGATTTACTTTGATTTCATTATCTTGCCTCTCCAAGGAGAGCCTCAGCAGGGTTTTTGGTAAGTGGAAAGATGTGGACAATGACTTTAGCAGCAGAGTGATGGATGGCTAAAGTGAAGGTCATTGAAGTAGGAATTTGTTGATGAGCTGTAGTAGGTGAATATGAGAGGTTTTAAAGGATGGAGGGAAGAGGGAAGGAAGGTTAGAAAGAAGGAAGAAGAAAGGAGGGAGGGATGGAGGAAAGGAGAGAGGAGGGAAGGAAGGAAGGAAGGAAGGAAGGAAGGAAGGAAGGAAGGAAGGAAGGAAGGAAGGAAGAAAGGAAGGAAGGAAGGTAGAAAGGAAGGAAGGAAGGTAGAAAGGAAGAAAGAAAGCAAGAAAGCAAGGAAACTTGTGAGCTGTTCAGGAAAAGGCCCCAGAGGTATAAGAATTCATTTTACTTCTAAGTTACTAAGTGATTAACTTCCAAAATCTCCTATTAGGTAAATTCTTATTTGCCTATACCTGGGATTACTTTTCCCCTCTCACATCTCCTTTTGCACATACTGATAGACCTAGGATAGGCCACATGCAGGAAATTTAAACAATGAATCTTGGAAATATCTATGAGGCATATAAAAGTTCTCCCAGCAGGAGTTTGAGAACCCCAAAAGAGGAGAATGCCCTCAAAAGTCTCAATGTGATGAACATTATATGAATCTGTCCTCTCTATCCACTTCTCTCCACTCACAAAACCACCACCCTAGTGCAGACCATTATCACCTTCCCATAAACTATTGCAATAGCCTCTCCTTTTGGTCTCCTTTTCCTCAAGTCTCTTCCTTCTCCACTACATCCTCCTAACAGCTGCCAACATGATTTTCCTAAAGCCCACGTCTAGCAATGTCATTGTTCTGCCCCAGAAGCTCCGGTGCTTCCCTTTTATCTCTAGGATCAAATATAAAGCCTTCTATTTGGCATTTAAAGATGTCTACAATCTGGCTCCACCTTACCTTTCTAGCCTCTCCTTCACATACTCCACAGTCCAGCCAAACTGATCCTACTTTTCTCACACATTCAATTTTATCTTCTATATCTGTGCTTTTCACACTAGTTGTCCCTCTGGGCTAAAATGCATCCCTGCGTTTCTGCCTCCTATAATCTCCAGTTTCTTTCAGAGTTCAGACCAAATACAGGCTCCTACATGAGGCCTTTCCTGATCCCCTCTTCTCAATTATCTAGTATTTATTTACTTTATTTTATTTATTCATTTAAAACACTCATCTTCTGTCTTAGAATTGATACTAAAAATAGGTTTCAAAAGAAGACAGTGTAGCATGTTTCATGGGACTGTACTTCATGTATTTATTTTTGCAATAAGGGGAAGGGGTATTGTGGTATATAATGGAAGAAGAAGCGGTCCTTAGATTCAAATCCTGTATTCAAATCCTGCCTCTGTAATATACTAGCTATCAGTGCCTCAGACAACTCTCTAATACTACGAGTCAAAGAAAAGTTGTTGATTTGTATAGGTAGAAGGGATGCCCCCACAAGGAGTTTCCTTCACTGCTGAAATCACAAATCTAAACCTTCCCCCTCTTCCCCTTCTCACTCTCCCCTCTAAAAAGAAGCCATATCCTTTTTGTGTAGGATAAGAGGGAATACAATCGGCATATTGAAAAACAAAGTTTGACGGCATGATTTAAATACAAACCAAAAGTAACTATATATATATATATATATATATATATATATATATATGTGTGTGTGTGTGTGTGTGTGTGTGTGTGTGTGTTATATACTTTTAAGGATTATCACTGAAAAATGTTTAGATATTTATTACTAAAGTCTCAAGGACTGCTGTTTTGCTTACTTAAGAACAGAGAAGCTCAAAGAAAAAAATTGTCACCTTCTAGGAAGAAGGATTCAAGGCATTTAATGAAATAAATTCATTTTCAAAGATACTATCAGTTTAGTTAATAATTAAGATGAATTCATCAACATTTCTATCATTGTATATGGAACCAATATCAACGGTTATCCTCGTTAATCCTAGCTGTTGCCTGGTTCTTTCAGAATATATTTAGAAATAAAGTCTCCACAAGCTTAACAGATCCTGAAACTACCTAATGCCTAATGGAAAACCATGTTAGATGGATACCAATTTTTTTTTTCTAAATCCAAATCATTCAACTCATATTTGTAAAAATTGGGACCCAAAGGTGGTTAACACAATTCATTTAATTTATTTTGAATTCTATGCTGATGACATTTGTCTTCCCATCACAGTCATGTCAACTACCCTCCCTACCTTTGAACCCATTTTTTCTATAAGAAAAACAATTAAAAACACCCAGATGGGGTAAACTCACTTCCTATGCAGGCTCCCAGCCTCAGCTACTTTTCTCAAAACTTTTTCCACCCAGCACCAAACTTACATTCATTCCCAATTTCGAATATGCAACGTTTCCCTTAACTAAGTTTAGCAGACTTGGATTGTTCAACTTTTCCCCTAAGGACTGAAGTGATCAAATCAAACGCTATTGTCACACCAAAGGCCACTTTCAAGGTGTTTTCCTTCTGTGTGTGATCTTCCAAAATGTCTGTCATGGGATGGGAAGATAGATGTGGGGTTGGAAAATGCACAATTCCTCGGTAATGGAACTCAGCTGCAATGACTCTCACATACAGTAAAGTCGAGAAAAGAAAGTATAATCTGAGAAGGAAAGTCTTTATTCCCCAATACCTCCCTCGTACAGTTTTCAGAAGTTCCCCTTTAAATCAGTAGTTTTGTCTAGGTAAAGCAACAAAATGAATGAATGAATCACTTAACTGTTTCCCTTTTTGTATTTGTGTCCCAAGTGCCTCGCTCAGCGCCTGATACATAGTAGGCAGACGATTAAGAAAAGTTTCTCATTCCTGCCATTCTGCTTGCCCAGGGATACTGTATTTGAGCCTGTTTTCACAGAGCGATGGGAAGTTAGCCTTCTCTTTGACACTGATTTAGAAAACCAGCTCTGGCATAGATTAAAAAACACGGTTCTGGGAAACGGCAAGAGGAGCTTACTTGGTGTAAATTCACTAAGAATCTGGGCAGCGTGAGGGAGTGATGGTATCATTAGATTGGTGTTAACATTCCAAAGCTTTTGGGGGGAAAATAAAAATCCAAATCCGGCAAACTACCTGGAATTTGCAGGTTAACTCTAAACACAATTCCAATTCCATCGCAGAATGGAAAGATTTCCAAGAAACATTTCTAGTCAGGAAATAGGCTTTTTCGGTAGCAAGAGAGGTTAATGAATATTGCATGGAATTCTTGAGAGTTTGCACTAGAATTTTAAAACCCTCTTCAGGTTCCTTACCTTAGCCTGGGCATTTCCAGTTGTCCAGACCAGTGTCTTCTCCTGGGATTCCTGCTTTCCACAAGAAGAACGAGGCAAAAGAGGAATAAAAAGAGTCTGGCAAAATAAGGCATCTTGGGGAAGGCAGTGAGGAAACAGGCTATTGTCCAGTCACTTCTTGCAGGGCAAATGTTCCTTGGTTTCCACATTGACTCAGCTGGAAATCCCAGGTTCTTTCTGAACCTGGAGGATCATTATTAGGGAAGGCTGCCTT
This sequence comes from Gracilinanus agilis, assembly GCF_016433145.1. Taxonomy (NCBI): domain Eukaryota; kingdom Metazoa; phylum Chordata; class Mammalia; order Didelphimorphia; family Didelphidae; genus Gracilinanus; species Gracilinanus agilis. The sequence goes on from NC_058133.1 coordinate 333,226,525, forward strand.
TCTGAATCAGTAGTTTAGTCTGATGATCAGGACTTCTCTCTCTGTCTCTTCTCTCTTTACTAATCACTCTCTCCCTCTCTGCTGCTTGGTGATTGGCCATTAAGAAATTTCTCCTGTCAGTCAAACTGTGCTTCCACTTGGTCCTGAAATTCAGCCTTTTGATTGAAACTGTTATTTTTTTTTAAAGAAAGAAAGAAAGAAATCCCTTCTCTGTGACAGCTTTTTGCTTACATCATTAATCTCCTTCTCACAGACTACATAAAACCAAGCAAGCTGTCATTTTCATCTGGAAGGCTTGTGAGAGTTCAAGATGGATTGAATGGGAAAGGTTTGGAGGTATGTGAATGTACAGGCAAAAACAATTAAATTCTTGAACCGACCGGTTTTTATGAGACTTATTTAGCAAATTACTCCTTGATTTTCAGTCTCAAAGGGACCGTTAATAAAAGGGAATCCCTTGCATTTTAATACACATTTCACACCAGAAAGGAAAACTCCATCTTTCCACAAAATCATTAAAAACTCCCTGCCAATATTTAAAGAGCATAGCTAAAATACACAAAAGAAACTAAAAGATACAGACAAGAAGGGAATTCTTGGTACTTTTTGTTGTTCAATTGTGTCCAACTTTACCAACCTCATTTGGGATTTCTTAGCAAAGATACTGGAGTATTTTGCCATTTCAAACAACTCCAGCTCATTTCACAGATGAGGAAACTGAGGTGACAAGATTAAGTGATTTGCCCAGGGTCATGTGACTAAATAAGTGAGGTCAGATTGGGCTCAGGAAAATGAATCTTCCTGACTTTACTTTTATTTTTTTTTTAAACCCTCACCTTCCATCTTAGAATCAATTCTGCATATTGGTTCCAAGGCAGAAAAGTGGTAAGGGCTAGGCAATGGGGATTAAGTGACTTGCCCAGGGTCATACAGCTAGACAGTATATGAGGCCAAATTTAAATCCAGGACCTCCGATCTTGAAACCTGGCTCTTAATCCACTGAGCAACCTAGCTGCCCCCTCTTCCTAACTTTAGGTGCTGCCCTAAATGTTGGCACTATCACGTTGAAATTGATGTATATATTTAAAAATTAACATTTTTTCTTATACCATCATCGTTATCCCCAGTAGTTTACTGTATACTTTTTTAAATTTAAAGCTGAACATGGTATTTTTCCTGGTTTCATATACAATACTCTTTCTTTTTCTGTTGTATATAATAATAGCTCACAAGCTGGTCCCCTTTCCTATCTTTTACCCCTTCTTGCACTTTTCTCCCTTCTTCTTGTTCCTCCATCTCCTTCCTCTCCTGGGTCCCTGGAATGCTTCCCCTCCTAACTTCCATCTCTTGGCTTCCATGACTACCTTCAAAACTTGGCTCTCATCCCATCTTCTGCAAGAGGCTTTTCCTGATCCATCTCTCTCTCTCTCTCTCTCTCTCCACTGTTCTACCTAGCTGCCCTAATATGTGTATATGGAAATATTCATCCCCACTGACACACCAGTGCCTTCCTTCTGAAACCAGCTTCCACATACTCTGCCTACATCTCGTTTGTGCATAGGCGGTTGCATGTTGACTCTGCCATCAGAGAGTGAACTCCATAAGAGCAGAGGCCATGGTCTGACCTTCCTTTATACCCCCAGCACTCACCACAGCACCTGGCATATATTATTTAATTATGCTCAATACTTGGCTGACTGATCAAGAATCCTCTCTACAAGTCTAAATGATCACCCTAACGCAAATATTAATAATATGGAAATAGGTCTTGATTAATGACACATGGAAAATCCAGTAGAATTGCTTGTTGGTACGGGAGGGGGGGGTGGGAGGAAGGGAGAGAAAGAACATGAATCATGGAACCATGGAAAAATATTTTTAATTAATTAATTAGAAAATTTTAAGACTGAAAAAAAAAGAATCCTCTCTACAACATATTTAACACATAATCACCTAGACTTGGCTCAAAGATATCAGGTGAGGGGAAAACCACTACTATATCTCCAGGTAGCCCATTCCACTGTTGGATGGCTCCCATCGTTACGTCTCCTAAGCCTAAATTGGCTTCTCTTCAGTTTCCACCCCTTCATTCCTAGTGCTTTCTAGATCCAAGCAGATCAAGTCTAATCCCTTTTCCACTTGAGGGTCCTTCAATTACTTGAAAATGGCTATCATGCCCCACCACCCATTCCTTCTTCTCATTTCCAGAATTTATCCCTAGTTCTCTCAGTTCCATATGGCATGATCTTAAGACAATTAATCCTTCCAGTTGCCCTTCCCTGAATACTCTCCAGTTTACCAATATTCTTCAAATGTGCTGCCCAGAACTTAAAACACAATGCCACAGATGAGGTCTGAGAAGGTCAGAGTAAAATGGGACTCTAAGGGGAATAAGCATTTATTTAATATCTACTCTGTCCTAAATGTTTTACAAACATTATCTCCTTTGATCCTCATAACAACCCTGGGAATGAGATGCCATTCTTATCTCCATTTTACAGATGGGGAAACTGAAGCAGTGGCTAAATGACTTGCTCAGGGTCACACAGCTAGTATCTGAAGCTGGCTTTGGTCTTATCTTCCTAACTCCAGTCCCAGCTCTATCCCTAAGCTACCTAAGCTGCCACTGTGCCTTAGTCCTAGCCACTAGTCTTCTCCCAATCCCACCTAAGATCTTATTTTCTTCTTTGCTTGCCATATCATACTAAAGCTTTTTAAATTTTCATTATTTGGCTAGCCTTCTCTATGTCTAGCTTTGCATTGAAGTCATTGTGTATATGTTGTTTTAGGCTCTTATAAATTTCTTCATGCCCCTGAGATAGATGTAGGTGAAAAAAATTCTAATTATCTTTATGGTGGTCCATTTCCTTAAATTCACCATGAGCACACAGCAAGATAAAAGAGCCAATCAGGAAAAATCTGTTTCATTTGGGGATGACATCAACTTTATTTGACTACAAAGACTGTCTGAAAAGAATCTTTCCAATGAACAGAAATGTCTTTATTTCCTCTGCTTTCATCTACAGAAAAAATATCAACATCATTATACAGTAATTTAGTTTCTCCAGATCATTTGATTAAATTGTCTGTAAAAGACCTAAGAATTGAACCATTCTTAGCATCCTCTACACCCCCTTTTCTATTTCTCCACTATTTAAGATTGCAATCATCAAAGTCTAATTTGCAAAATTAGGGAAGTGATTGATCCTATATGCTACCCTTGTCAGACCCTATACAGAGTATGTTGTGTTCAGATAAAGGCTCTGCCAATTTAGGCATAACTTTTGAGTGCCTCCAGTGGAGGGAAATCAAGAAGACCATTTGAGATGGAGATTAGTTGAATATTTGAGCCTGAAGGGGAATGTGAAAAATTCACACAGCTATCTGAGGGTTTATCATGTAGACATGGGTTTTGATTTAGTATTTTGGGTCTCTTAAGTGTAGAATTAAGAGCCAGTGGTGGATGCTCCAGGAAAAGGTTTTGGTTCAATACAAGCAAAAAAAGGGAGCAAGGTAGCTCAGTGGATTGAGAGCCAGGCCTAGAGACGGGAGGTCCTGGGTTCAAATCTGGCCTTAGACACTTCTTAGTGTCTAAACCTGGGCGAGTCACTTAACCCTCATTGCCTAGCCCTTACTGTTTTTCTGCCTTGGAGCCAATATACAGTGTTGATTCTAAGAAGGAAGGCAAGGGCTTAAAAAAAAATACAAGCAAAAACTTTTTTACAATCAATCCTGTTCTAAAAGTGGTATAGATTCATATCATTCAGAAGGTACTGAATTTGCTATCACTGGTTTTGTTGTTCAGTTGTTTTTTAAGTCATGTCTGAATCTTCACGGCCCAATTTGGGGTTTTCTTGGCAAAGATATTAAAGTGGTTTGCCATTTCCTTATTATTTTAACAGATGAGGAAACCTGGTTAAGTGACTTGCCCAGGGATATACTGCTAATAGGTGTCTGGAGTCTGGACTTGAACTCAGGAAGAGGCGTCTTCCATGACTCCATGCCCTGATCCACTGCACCAGTTAGCTGCATTAATCCTCTCAAATAGTCCTATTCATGCTACTCAAAAGGTTCTGAGTTTGCTACCACTTGGAGAGATATCTTGAAGTTTAGAGTGGAGGAGTGTCTGTGGAGTTTTGGACAGATAATAAGGAATTAAACTGGATAACCTCTTAGATCCCTTCCAACTGAGATTTTGAGATGTGGAAAAACCAGGAATAGGAATTTGAGATCTGAAGGGTAGGGCTATTAATGTTTCCTAAAGGGAAATCCTTCATATATACATGTTCTAGAAAACTATTAGTGAATGAGAAATCTTCAGGATAGCACAGGCATTCTATCCTAACAGACAGCATTAAATCTCCTTTGCTTGGATACTGTATTTCTGCCTGACCACACTGAAGTGTCCTATTCCCCAATAAAAAAAAAAAGAAAGAAAGAATAAAGGAGATCAACTAATACAATTCTGAAAGATTCCTGATGAAAAATGCTATCTACCTCCTGAGAAAGAATTAATAGAATCTGAATGCAGATTGAACATACTATTTTCACTTTATTTTTCTTGGTTTTTGAGGGGGTCCCCCACAATATGACTAATAGGGAAATGTTTTACATGACTATACATGTATAACCTATATCAAATTGCTTGCCTTCTCAATAAGAGACAAAGGGAGGGAGCAAGGGGAAAATTTGGAACTTGAAATTTTTTAAAGGTAATTGGAAAAATAAAATATGTTTAAAAATGGGATCAAATAGATAAAACATCATTTAAAAAGGAAAATAGTAAAAAGAAAGTTACTATAAAAAATATCATTAAGCACCAAGTAAGGGCTTTCGCTTAAACCACAAAAAGCTTCAGTTCTTGGGCCTTGGAGCAATTGAAGCAGTTTACCAAATTTTGGTTACAGATTTAGATCAGAACCACCCACAGGAAAGAGGATGAGTCCCCTTCAGGCCAGGGGGTATGCATGACACGATATGGGGTCATAAAAAGTCAGACAAACAAACATGAGGAGCAGAATGGGGTTTTAAACCCTTCCTAGGCAAGATAAACGTGGGGAGTAACCGTTAGATCTATTTTGGCCGAAACAGTGAGTTAATAAGAGAAGTAGCATGACACGAGGGTGGAAAGGCACTTGAAGGCCATTATCCATGAGGGCTTGAAATGCTAGGCTATGGAGTTTTTCTTTTATTCTATAAATGAGATCCATCTGAGGGCTATGCAAAGTGATTGACATGGCCAGATCTACAAATGAGAGATTTCAGCAGCTGTGTGTGTAATGAAATAGTGAAGACTGAAAACAAGTTATGAGGTTAATTAAAATAATCTAGGCCAAAAGTTGAGAACCTTATGGAAATGTTTTACATGACTTCTCATGGATAACTGATATCATATTTGCTTGCCTTCTCAATGGGTAGGTGTGAGGGGCCAGAAGGAGAGAAAAATTTAGAACTCAAAATTTGAACAAAATGAATGTTAAAAAAATCTTTTAAAGAAAATATCAAAAGAAAGGGCATTATGAAGGCCTGCAGTAGAGAGGTATAAACGAATGTGAGGAGACAAGAGTCAGATTCAAGAAATAATTGTGGAAAAACTTAAAGTACTTGGGAGCTGATTAAATTAGGAAGTGACTGATTTTCAGATGTGATTTTAAAAACAACGAAAAATTCTCTTTATTCTTCAGAGCTGGAACTTCGTTTTCCACAAACCACAGATAATGGGAAATTGCCTCTTTTTTCAAAAACAGAGCTGAAAATGTTGATGAAAGAGTATTTATTTTTAGTATAATAAAACAAAAATAAGCAGCATTGAAAACAAAGTGCTAAATAAAAGCCCTCCCCCCAAATGAGAAAAAATAGCTTCCAGAAAATTCTAAATGAAACAAACATTGAATACGTTTCGTTTAAAATTTGCTGTCTTTAACTGGTGAGACAAACTTGGACTCTGTGACTACAAATCGCTATGGATGGCACAAATCCAAGGGCAAGGGAGAGAAAGAAGCAGAGTCTGATTCACCACGTCATCCACCATATGCAGCCCCTATTCTGCAATGAGAGAGTAGAAGTACGGTTCTCCTGAACACAGATAGGGGTAAGATTTAAGAAAACCCTCCCCCCACCCCTTACATTGTGCCCAAATTCCCCAATAAGGGGCCAGGAAGACAACTCAAGGATCCTCCTTAAGGACTTGTGAGAGATGAAAGGAGGCTGGGGAAGGAATGTTAATTCTCCGAGGTGTCTGTTGGAAATTAAAGAGGGAAAAAAAGGCAGGGGTGACAAGGCTGACAGTCGGGTCAGATTACCAATACTTAATAATGAGAGGGGAAAAAACCTTTCGTGAACATAGTTTGATATTCAAAGAACAACTGAACAACTTCAAAAATTCTTAAACATATCGATGGCTATCTCATTCTGAACTGTTAGAAAAGCTTCCTTCTCTCATGGCAGTTAGGGATTGCCATGGATCAGATGGGGGTAAGGGCAGAGGGAAGGTGGGCAATGATTTATTATCAGCCAGTGGCCATCCTGGCTACTGTGGCAGGGAGAAGGGCAGTGAATGAGGCAGGGGAAGACAAGTGAATTCCCATCTCACCAGATAACAAGGGCCACTGTAGTTAAGTTAAAGGCCCTATTTGGGAAGTGCTTTTAGCATAGTGACTTGAAATTCAGAAAACATTTCACCAAAGAAACAATGTCAAAAGGCTCTGCATCAAAAGGCTATTTAACCCTTAATGCAATTTAAGAAAAATTTATTAAGTGCCTACTATGTGCAAGACACTATACTAGGACTTGGGATACAAAGAATTAATAAGACATGGCCCCTTTACAATCTAATAACATAGCTGAAATAATATTGGTCTGAATATAGGTCATAACCTTAAAATAAGATGGGGAGAGAAAAAAATTACATGCATACACACACACAATGAAAAACAACACTAACTATAGGTCACATACGTTATGTACAGGCCAAATTTGAGGGGAAAGGTGCAGCCTATATTTAGACCAACATGGTATAGGGATCTTTATAAAGACCTTGTGCTCTCTAAAGCTTAGTAATTTAGGTTGCAGACATGATAAACACAATCTGTAAATATCATTGCAAAGCAAATTTATTAAGGCTCAAGAAAACCACATTACATAGATTTATACAATGTGTTCTCATTTTAAATCTTACAACAAATGAAAGCTAGTAGCTATCGTGGATGAAAAGATGATCTCAAACTGTAAGGAGAAAATTAAACTTGCCGTTCAATGCTACTTACAGATTGTTTCACAATTACAACCTAAGTCAGTAAAGTTTAAAAGTTATAAATTTAAAAGGTTTAAAACTGCATAATGAACTTGATTAAGACCTTATATCAGTTACATTCTGATTTTAAAAGTCCTTTGTGGGCTAGTTTCAGAATCTAAACACCATATTATTTTTTCCTGGTGAGAAAAGGTATTCTAAACAAATGACTTCCAAATGAACTTTTAGAACACAGCCCTTTCTTCAGTTGGGAGCTGCCTGTAGTAAAAATACAATCAGCCAGGCAACATGGTGCACACCTGTAGTCTCTGCTGCGTGGGAGATTGAGGCTGCTGGTTGGCTTGAAACTGGGAATTCTGAGCCACAGTTAAGATTAAAGATGAACAGGTGTTTGCACTAAGTCTGACACCAATATGGTGAGCCCCCAGTGAGCGGAGATGGAAAAACGAAGCAGGTTAAAGCTTCCAAACCAATCAATTGGCAGTGGGATCGGGCCCTGAGTAGCCACTGCACTTCTAGCCAAGTGAGATAGGGAGACCCAGTCTCAAAAAAAATTTTTTTTAAAAAGAAGAAAAAGAAGAAGAAATACAATCAAAGCTCTTCAATAATACTGCTGCCCCAGTGATTGCCTGCAATGCTGCCATTGAGTTAAATGTATTAAAGAATAAAGATAATATTTCCATGGCTCTGTTTTCCCACAAGGCATTGTAATAACCCTGGGTAACTTGTATGACATATTCCTGTAAGTGAATGTACTTTATCTTACAGTTAAGTCTTGGGCTTGGATCACACTGACTTCATCTTAAATACACATTTTTCTCACATTTTTCTATCACCTGCTTTTTCATAAAATATGGGCAAAACATTTCTTCAATACATTATGCATATTTTGGAAAAATTAAAAGATAGTAGCACTGGGTAAATGATTATATTCCTTATTTATAAGTATTATAAGAACATGTTATATGTAACCTTCAATTTAAAAAGCAAGATATACAACTGATATAATCAGAGACAACATTCAAATCTTAAGATCAACTTATATAACTTCAAAGGAAAAAGAAATTATTTTCTGGCCTGGACCCTCTCTTTCACTAAAACCAAAGATCTGTGGGGATTTGAAACTATTTGGAGAATAAAAGAAAACGTTTACAAAGCATCATTCCCTTTTCTTAGCCAATTCTATTCACAAATGTGGTAACTTTTTCTCCTCAAGTGCTTTTGTTTTGGAAGTAATTTTTCACCTTTACTAAAACATGGTTTCTCACATGCACATAAATTTCATAAAATGCCCAATTCTACTTCACCTCCTATGAATGACATTTAAGCAGGACACTAGAATCCAGGTTTTGCTTCTCTCTTCAGTTCTCCTCTGCTCTCCAATTATTCTGCTCAAGCAGATGTCTAGAACTTAACACTTGGAATTTAAACACCACTTTTTATCCAAAGTTTCAAAGGACTTTACAAAAAAATTATTACAAATTTATACATAAGGAAATTGAGGCATAGAGAGCTTAAAGGGATTTTCCAAGAGTCATAATGCAGGCCAGTGGTGGGATATGGGACTTCTGACTTCCAGTTCCTTGAGATAACTGCTAATGTACTCTCTATGGACATAATTAGCCTCAAAATCTGCCTAAAATATATACTGACATTTGTAAGGATCAAAAAAGGAGGTGAGGGACAAATACAAAAATTTGTTTGTAAACAGTTCTTATATCATACCCACTGCAGAATGTTTAATGAAGCATTTGAGTCATAGCTCTTAAGACAAAAGCAATGTTATAACTCAAAGTCAAATATGTACTCATTGGCCAGATAGATTCGTCGGAATATGAGAGCTGCCAATGCTAGAGTCAGGATGATGATCAATACAGCTGATCCAGTGTGATCCGTGTTGGGGTTGGCTCTTGGCTGCTGGACTTGAACATCAGGTGAAGTCGATGTTCTTCTTTGACTTTGCTGCTGGGCCCGGCGCTGTCGAGGGCTCATGGAGGTATTCTTGGAAACAGTTTGGGGAGGCTCTTGTAGGGCTGTTGCAGTAATGTTCTGTGAATCATACTAAGAAATTTTAGGAACTGTTAATTGAAACAGGTAAAAAAATACACACATGCACTACGTGTTGGAATATACAGAGAACTAATATGGACAAGAGCAGGGCTACCAAAAACCATCATTCCAGACTTGTGAAATTAGCGTTAGGTTTGCACCTGACTGGGTAGGGAAACAAACAAATTTCTACTTTTAATTTGATAGGTTGAAAAGGTAGCAGTTAATGGGTTTTTTTTTCTGTATTATATAACGATTTGTTACAAATATCAATATTATTCAATCTGCCCTATGTGTCTCGATTCTTTTGATTATGACCAACTAATCCCAGGAAAACTGTAATCACCACATTATTCCCTTATATATATATATATATATATAGCATTAAGCTCCTCTTCTCATAGAATGAGGAGAAAAGACTCAATGGTTTTTTCAGAAGCAATTCCCTATGTCATCTATAGGTTCCAACACTGGCTCTTTTTTTTTTTTTTTTACTAGTAGTATGACCCTCAAGGAGACCTTAAGTGAAAAATTGAAAAGTTAACTGAGGAAGAAATAGTATCACCTTAAATTGTGATACTTTTCTTCTAAGAATCCACAAAAGCTTAACAGACCATATATCTCTCTTATAATATCCCTTATTAGAAACATGAAGTAGGTATCCTGATTTTATGTGTGGGAGGAAATTACAGACTAAATATAACATGAAGGTAGACAATAGTGAAGACATTAGTTTCTTATATGTCCTGATCCTCTGACTATAATATCCTAGGATATTATTTTTGCTACCTAAAGAAATTAAATGAGCACAGCAGTAGCATTTTAATAAGTATCTATAAATCCTAATATGCCTAATAGAAGTAAATAACTAGTAATGACTGCTTGAATTGAATTATGGCAAACCACTTAGAAAACATTCAAAATAAAGTGTTTTGTTCTTTTTGGTTGGTCAACAGGGTCAAAATAAGGACATGTGTAATTCTTCTTAAAATAGCAAAATTCTTTAGTTTCTAAGAGGAAAAAAAAATTTGTGTGGAACTAACAAGCCAGAGACTAGAATAAAAAAAGATTAGATAGCCTAAGATCAACCCAAATTAAACCAAACCAAACCTTTCTTATAAAACTTGTTTGACTAATTAAGAGTTTAAAAAAACCAACTTTATCAATCATCAAAACCTGGCCTAAAATTCCATGCGTCCTGGAATGACCTCCAGGAATTAATACAGAGTGAAAGGAGCAGAACCAGGAGAACATTATACACAGAGACTGATACACTGTGGTACAATCAAATGTAATGGACTTCTCTACTAGCAGCAATGGAATGACACAGGACAATTCTGAGGGACTTATGAGAAAGAATGCTATCCACAGTCAGAGGAAGAACTGTGGGAGTAGAAACACAGAAGAAAAACAATTGCTTGAACACATGGATTGATGGGGATATGATTGGGGATGTAGATTCTAAATGATCACCCTAGTGCAATTATCAATAATATGGACATAGGTCTGGATCAGTGATTCATGTAAAACCCAGTGGAATTGGGTGTCCCCTACCGGGGGTGGGGGGTGGGGGCGGAAGGAGAGAACATGAATCATTTAACCATGAGAAAATATTCTAAATTAATTAATTAAATGAAATTTTTCAATTAAAATAAAAGACCTGGCCTAAATGAACAGCTTATGAATTAGTGTCCAATTCCCAGAGGGAAGGGACCTCAGTTTTAAAAACACATTTGGATATGTGATATAGGTCATCTGATCATTTAAAACATTAATCTACTCTGGACATTATAAAGGTTCATCAAATGCAAAAAGATGGAGATTTTATCTAAGTTTAAGGTTTTAACTGGGCTCAGTCATTTCAGCCATCTATACGTGAAAGAATTCTGATCAAAATTGTACTGATACAACTAAATTTTCAGCAATTGTTAACTCTTTGCTGCTTTAAATAAGAAAAATATTTTAAAGACAAAAACCAACAATAATGCTTTTAAGTCTTAAGAATATGGAAGGCAATCAATTTACACCTCTCCTGCAGACAACCACTTGCCCTTATCTAACTCTCCACTTCACCTCAGCCCCTGCTACCACTGCCCATGAAAGCTGTAATGAACAAATCTAGGATTATTGGAGAAATTATGTTCAATTGTAGAATAAGGGAAACCCTAAGAAAAGTAGGAACATTTTAATTGATCCTGGGGACAGTCAAGACTAACCTGCCTTCATAGTAGCCCACCTGCCACCAAATGCCTTCTACATACCACCTTAATTTTTTTACTTTTGTTACACTCATAAACATTCTATGAACAAGAGATTAATCTGGATTAATAAATATCCTTCTTTAAAAATTCAAATACTTCTGGCATTGTTATAGGGCTATCAATTACTCATAAATGTCACTTAGCCTAAAACTACTTTTCTCTAAACTCCTAAAACCAAGCTGTACTAAAGGAAAGATTTTAAAAAAAATTTTTTTAAACCCTTACCTTCCATCTTAGAACCAATACTGTGTACTGGTTCTAGAGCAGAAGAGTGGTAAGGGTAGGCAATGGGGGTTTAGGTGACTTGCTCAAGGTCACACAGCTAGGAAGTGTCTGAGGCCAGATTTGAACCTAGGACCTCCCATCTCTAAGCCTGGCTTTCAATCCACTGAGCCACCCAGCTACCTCCTTAAGGAGAGATTTTTAAGGAGGCAGGGGAGTACATGATGATCAATTTTTCACCATGAAACAATTGAGAGAGGGCAGACCTCGATGACATTTTGAAGTAGAGAGTGAGAGTGTTCAGATAAGCTTGAGGGCATTATATATAACCCTTAGGAAAGTCAATGACAAACTGAAGAAATAAAAAAATAAAAAAAATAAAAAAACGAAATCAAGTTAAGAAGACTACAAACTAGGCCAAAGGAGAAATCTGTTTAAAGACCTGGGGAAGTTAAGCTGGAAAAGAGAAGTCTAAGAAAGAACATGAATGCACCTTCAAGTCAAGTCTTAAGAGGCAACACAGTACAAGTGGAAAGAATGTTGATAATGGTAGTACCAGACCCAAATTTAATTATTGCTCTGCTATCTGCATGACCTTGGGTGAAGTCACTTTACTTCTCCAGCCTATGGTTTCTTCATTTGTAAAAGGAGGAAGTGGGGCCTCTCAAGTCCCTTCTAGCTCTACATGTATGATTCTAACTAGTGGAAGTTGTCATTTTTGGAAAGGAACTAGATATGTACTTCTTGGCCCCAGGAACAGTCAGAGGAAATTGAAGAGAGGTAGATTTTGGCTCAAATAAAAATAAAAAGTATTTCCTACCAGGAGCCATATAAAAACAATAAGCTTATGCAGAGGCTCAAATGACCATTTGTTTTGAAAGCACCACATCCTTCTTCACATTCAGATTTACAACACTGAAGTACTCCTAGAGTCAGCTCTGATAACTTCCCTCTCTCCCTCAACCTCTGTGTGAAAACAGTTGCCATGTCTTGACTATTCTTCCCTCACCATATAGCTTGTATCTATCCTCCTCACAACTTAAAAGAGCTAATTCATAAATCCTCAACATCTCTCACATGAATAGCTTCCTAACTGGTATCCCTGCATCCAGTCTCCTCTAATCCACATTCCATAAAGGATTCATATTCCTAATTCATATATTCCTATAACACAGATCTGACCCATGTCCTCCTAAAATCTTCAATGAATCTCAGTGCCTTTAGGATAAAATACTAACTCAATCTGACATTTAAAACAATCCACAACAGACTCTGACGTCTCTTTCCAGTCTGATTTCTTATTGACTCTTCACAAACTATCTAGCCCAATAAAAGTGCCCTGCCAGCTGTTCTCCATACATGGCATCCCAGTTTTTTTCCTTCATATAGAAAATCTGGCTTTCTTCAAAGCACAACTCTAGGATTATATAGGGATATTCCTAATCCCCATTTAGGTCTGTTTGAATTTACTTTTTACATACTTTGTATTTACTAGTGTTCCCATTCTATCAGCCCAATAATAGCTAACAATTACATATTAAAAAAAGTTTTGCAAAGCATTCCACCTATATTATTTCATTTGTTCTTCACAACATTGTGAGGTAGGCACTATTATTATTATTCCTATTTTACTATTGAAGAAAGAATCTGAGAGAGACTAAATGATTTGTCCAGGGTCACGAAGCTTCTAAATGTCTGAAGCAAGATTTAAAGTCAGGTCTTCTGGACTCCAGCAGTCTTATCCACCAGCAGAACCTCCTAGCAGCCACCAGTAGAATAAGCTCCATGAGGGCAAGGATTGTTAATTTTTTTTTTTTTGGTCTGTGTTTCCCCAGAACCTGGCATGATGTCTATCATATACAGGTATCTAATAAAAACTTGAACTAAACAGAATGCTAGAGAGAAGTTTCTCCTTCAGGGGTATGATAGACTCTTGAGACTTCTGTTGTGTTTTTCAAATCTGTGATTCTTTGGGTCTACTAGAAAAGGCACTATAAGGTAAGAGAGAGAGGGGCGAGAATATACCAAAAATAACCTAAACCTACCTCAAACATTTGCCTGGAACTAGCACTGCTCCCAGGAAAACAAGAAAGAAGCACTTCCTTTCTTCCCCTCTGACCAGTGTTCTGCTCTCAGACTGCAGAAGAGCCAGTACCATTAGAATTATGTCATCTGAGGGCTGAAAGGTACCTCGAGATCATTTAGTCCGCTGCACTCAATGTAGACTTTAATTTTAATTTAATTCTAAAGTAGGTTCTTATGAGCTAGCCTCTTCTGCAGAAATCTGTAGTTCTAAATAACCAATTTATAAATGGTATTTTGGAATACAACTTTACATAAGTTAAGTACTATTTGCAAAGACATACTCAGCAACCAAGAAGAATCACTATCTGTGAGTTTTAGAAAATATAATACCTCACATAAAGAACCTTAGTCCCTGAGAAGATAGTTGGTAGAGTATAGAAGGGAGAATAAAAAGTGACAACCTTCATTGTTGGAAGGGCATTCTTATTCTCTAAATTTCTACAAGGCTAGAAAAAGTATGTATCAAGATGCAACAGATGGCCTGATGTTTTCTAATGTGTTTAAATTTTTTTTTACCAATCCTTCACCCCCTCATTGCTAAAAACATAGCTTATCTGGGATTTGACAATAAATTCTCACTGAATTTATGTTGCATTTATATAGTACTCTCATAGCAGCTGCCTGGCCCAATATCAGGTCTTAGCTGCATCCATAATGGCTGGATTATATAATCATCATCATGGAAAACTTATATAAAAATGATAAAATAAATTTCATTTAAAATTATAGAAGTTTCAGAGATTAAAATATATTTTAATGTTAAGATTATATATATACTTTAAAACATGCTTCTAGCTTAATACTTTCTGACTCTTGTATTCTTTTTTTGAATGTCTCTTGTGCCAATCAGGTCTTAAAAAATAGAACATCCACAATCGATCAATAAGAATATATTAAGGTGGTAAGAAAGAAAAATGGCCACAGAGAGGACAGTCTGTGCTGTTTGTGTGTCTGGGTAATATTTGTTGCTCACCTATAGCAGAAGCAATTTTTAGGAAAGTTGTAGCTGATCAAAATATTTCAGATAAGTGGATTACTGACAGTACTGCTGTCTCTAAGTGGAATGTGGGGCATTGCCCAAATGCAAGAGCTAAAAACTGCCTAAGAAATCATGACATTAATACATCTCATAAAGCAAGACAGATTACCAAAGAAGATTTCCTTACCTCTGAGAGATTTGAATAGGAAGGATAATCAAGTTAAAAACAGCAAAGCTAAAATTGAACTTGTTGGGAGCTATGATCCACAAAAACAACTTATTATTGAAGATCCTTATTATGGAAAAGACTCTGACTTTGAGACTACATATAAGCAGTGTGTGAGGTGCTGCAAAGCATTTTTGGAAAAAGTTCATTAAGGCTCAAATTTATTGCTAAAGGACAACAATGATTGGCATCAACTTAAAAAATTATGTATGTACATAAGTTGATGTGTTATTAAAGAGTAATAAGGTACCACAGCTGGAGTCATTGTTTCTTCAATTTATTTAACCTTCACATGTTCTAATGTTGAAATAATTAAAATTACTCATTATTTTTGAAGCAAAATTGATTATATCAATTTAACTGTCAAACTAGTCAGACCTCCCAATCTGTTTCTCAAATTTAAAAAAAATGAATTAATTAGTGGAATGAACTAAAATTTGTATGTCAAAACTAAGAAACTTCCACAATGCAATCATTTATTAAGAATATTTAATAGATTTGACTATGAGACAGCTTCATTTATATCTAATTGGGATCTTTAACAGGTAAATGAAAACATTTACCTTTATGTCCTACAGTAGAAAATACCTGAGGTCATTGTGAAAGTTTAAAGAAAAGTCTAAGTTAGTACTTCAGCAGTCTTTGATGAGTATAACTTAATAAAAACAAATAATCATTTTGGTTCATCTTTACTATCTTTTAAAATTTGGGCTGTCCTTTAAAATAAATGCAACATCTGCCTTAGGAGTTTGTAATGTGAATTATACACAAATACATACTTTAAGGTGAAAAAAAATAATGGGAGAGTAGGTAATTAATCTTTAGACCTGATTAATCTCTTGACCTTTATATATGCTGCTCCAAAAATGTTAGTACAATATTAAGCCATTAAAGCTTTTTGGACCTGCTACACATTAAAAAAAAAAGAATATATTAAGTGCTTACTTAAGTCCTGGTCACTATTAAGCACTGGAGACACAAAGAAAACAAACATAACAATAGCTAGCATTTATATAGCTTTTTGAGGTTTTCAAAGATCTTTATACACATCCCATTTGATAAGAGACCCTTCCCTCAAGAAGACTTACATTCTAATGAGCAAGACAACATGAATAAAAAGGAGATGACACTAGATGGTAGGGGCAGTGATAGAGAACCTATGGCACAGGGGCCAAAGATGGCACACAGAGCACTTTCTGTGGGTAAACTGCTGCCCCCTGCACCTCCAGAATTTGTTACTAGAAAGGCAGAGAGACTCAGGCAGAGCTGCTCCCCTCTCCATCTCCACCATGCCTAACTGACATTTTCTCCATTCTCTGCACCTCTGCCCAGCGGCCCAATGGGAGTGCTTTATCCTACCCCTGTGTGAGATAAGTGGGGGGCAGGGAGCATCCGGCACTGAGGGTTGGGAGTGGGGGCATAGCACTTGGTCTCTGAGGTGGGGTGGAGCACGGCACATGGTCTCTAAAAATGGTTTGCCATCCAATTTGGAATTATGCCCACAGAGCTCTAAAAGACTGCCTGCCCTTTGATCCAACCATACCATTGCTGGGTTTGTACCCCAAAGAGATCATAGAGAAAAAGACTTGTACAAAAATATTTATAGCCACACTTTTTGTAGTGGCAAAAAACTAGAAAATGCCCTTCAATTGGGGAATGGCTGAACAAATTGTGGTATATGCTGGTGATGGAATACTATTGTGCTAAAAGGAATAATAAACTGGAGGAATTCCATGTGAACTGGAAAGACCTCCAGGAATTGATGCAGAGTGAAAGGAGCAGAACCAGAAGAACATTGTACACAGAGACTGATATACTATGGTAAAATAGAATGCAATGGACTTCTGTACCAGCAGCAATGCAATGACCCAGGACAGCGCTGAGGGATTTATGGTAAAGAACGCTACCCACATTCAGAGGAAGGACTGCAGGAGTGGAAACACAGAAGAAAAGCAACTGCTTGAACACATGGGTGGATGCAGACATGATTGGGGATGTAGACTGGAAATGACCACACCAATGTCACTATCAATACTATGTAAAGAAGTCTTGATCAATGACACATGTTAAAACCAGTGGAAATGTACATCGGCTATGGGGAAGGAGATAGAGGAGGGGGTGAAGAGGAAAGTAAAAACATGAATCATGTAACCATGGAAAATTTTTCTAAAAAATAAAATATTAAGAAAATTTAAAAATTTAAAAAAAAAAAGGTTTGCCATTACTGTGCTAGGGGAACCCTTCAACCTTTCTCACCCACTGAGATTATTATTCATGTTTGTTCCTTAAATTCTCTACCTATCATGGTGAGGTACTCATTCTGGGGCCTAAAGTCTATGTCTAAGTTCTGGTAGGTGTTACCAAATTGGAAATAACTTTTGAGTTCTGGCCCAGAAACAGACTGTGTGTAACTGAAGACCAAAGATCAGCCTAATATCAGTGTTGGGCAAACTATTCCCCTCGGGCCAGATCCAGGCCATAGTTTGCCCAACACAGGAAACTGAATGGGGAGAAAAAAGATCATTTAATTAAATTCAAAACATCATTCTTTAAGTGCTTACTAGGAGAAAGGGGTTAGGTTAAGAGACAAAAATGAGGAATTTAAGTTGTTTTCTAGCAGTCATATCTCTCAGTAACTTCCCGAAATATTAAAATGATCATTGTTTCTGCCTGAATTTCCTTATTATATTTGATGTATAATTCGTGTGTGTGTGTACTTCTTCAATACGGGCATAAAATTCTAAATGCTATAAAATCCTAATAGAATTTGAAAATTCAGTAGACTTCAGTAGGGAAGATACTCACAGAATGGTAAATAAATAACTATAAAGAAATGGCCCAAGTTCACCAAGGCTTACTTAAAATTTGTTCCATATTTCCCACCTCACCCCAACTCCTATATACTAATTTTGTGACTAAAGACTAATGAATTGCCAAGGATCAGATAGGGAGGAGGTCAAGATAAAAAATATAGATTTGAGTCATTTGACTAGAGATTATTGAAGTTACGATGAGATCAAAGAAAACACTTCACAGAGGAAAAAAGTACATAAGGCAAAACCATGGGACATTTAGGGATAGGAATAAAAAAAAAGGAACAAGAGAAAAAAAAGAGTTTAGAAAAATAGGAAGAAAACCAAAAGAATATTAT
Organism: Gracilinanus agilis; assembly: GCF_016433145.1. NCBI lineage: Eukaryota > Metazoa > Chordata > Mammalia > Didelphimorphia > Didelphidae > Gracilinanus > Gracilinanus agilis. The sequence goes on from NC_058133.1 coordinate 333,244,750, forward strand.
GTCCCCAAGATCAAGAGAGGAAAGATTTGAAAAAGGAGTATTCAACAGTATTAAATGCTGCAGAAAAGTTGGGAGACATCTGGGAGACAAAGAGGACTGAGAAGGAACAACTGGAATTAGTGTTTAAGGGGTCAATGGTAACATTCCATAAGGCAATTTCAACTGAATAAAGAGAATAGAAGCCAGGTTTCTAGAGATTATGGAGTGAGAAGTGATAAAGACATAAAAAGTTCTAATTCTTAACCAAGCAATAAACTTTGTCTTTAAATTCCCCTACAAAATATTAGAAAGTGTTATTTTAAGCTCAAGAGACTCTTTGTCCTGGTAACAAGAGTGTAAAATAGTTCCAGGAAGGAAGGACAGCTGCAGTCCATTTTGATGTTTCTTTCCTTTGAAGATGGCCTGTTCCTGACCTCTCTTCAAACTATAAACTGAATTCAGAGGACTTTTACATCCGTGTGGATATATAAAAACCTTTGCCTGAATTTTTACTCTTTAGAGAAAGCAAGCTAAGTCTAAATTTCAGCCTCATAGTTCTCTTCTTTGCATTTATAGTAAAGAATTTGTTCCCAAGCATAATTCACTGTTAGTGGAATTTTTTTCCTCTACAGCTAAACCATAAAAAATAGAGGCAACGAGTACATATTAACCTCGTGAGAAATTTGGCAGTGAAAATAACGATATAAAAGACAATAGTTTTAAGGGAATAATAGGATTGAGGAAAGGTTATTTTAGAATAAGGGAACCTTGAATTGGATTATGGAAAGCGAGAGAAAATGAAAAATTCAAAAGAGAAGATAACTATTGCAGCTAATCTCCCCCCAAAATGTGGAAAATGATGGGATAATCAACATTATCAGAAAAGTTTGCCTAGAGAAGATGCTATACCTTTCGTGGAAAAAAAAATTAAGCAGGAGATAGAGTTAAAAAGAGTTTTTGAGGTTGAGGATGGAAGTTGTTAGAACTCATACTGCATCACCCAAACATCTGTAAAATATGCTGCTCAGCTTAAGGGAGGCAAAATTACAGCTGAAGACTTGAAGAAAGTAGAAAAGTTTAGGAATAGTAATTACAGAGAACTGGCTACAAGAGATGAATAAAAATACTACCACACAGCACTGAAGACTACTGAAATCAAAGAGTATGAATCTGTAATAGTCAATCAGCATAGTTGTAGAACTTTCTTTAGTCCTGCTTAGCAATCTATAAATTAATAGTTGAGGTTATTGTGGTTATCCAGGATTGAGGATTGACAAGGCAAAAATGGTAAGATGATCAAGGGGATGAGATAGTAATGAGTATAATTTTTAAACAGATGACAAGGTTCAAGTGAGAAGGGAGACAAGTGGAATCAAAATGGGACTGGTATAACAGAGAAGGTTCAAAGAATTAGAGGTTACAATCAGGACAAAGAACAGGTTCAAAAGACATGAGAGTGAGATAAAAGAAAATGAAACAATGCTCAGAAATGAGAATTTCAGAACTCAAGATTTTTGAAGGAAAGAAGTTTTAAGTAATAGTTAAATCTAAATATGGGTATGAAGTATGAGTAACTGAAGTTCAGCTGTAGTTGAATTTATATATTTATTCTATCCTCAAGATCTAGGGCTTAAATCTAATAAATAGCTTGTTAGGATTAAAAATGCAATCTCTGGCCATGGAACAGAATGAAATTTAACACAGAGATCATGGCCTTAAGCCTTATTAAAAGCACAATGCTTCAACCAAGTAAGTGAACTAGCCACAAAAAAGGAAAAGGTTTGCCTATTTAAAAGCATAAAGGATGAAACAACACATTTCATATTCTTTAGTTCTGTATACAGAGCCCAGCACACCCAAAGATTTAAGAATTAAAGATTTTTGGAGATAGTTTAGTCTAATATCATTGAACATAAAAGTAGTTAATGGCAGAATTAGAGCTAGAATCCAAATGTAAGTTCCAAATCTATGTTTTTCCTATATACCCACATACCAATAATTAGTAATAATAGTAATAGTAATAGTAATAGTAACATAAGAAACAATAAAGTCCATACCGATGTACTGGCTGTTGTATCCTGGAGTGTTGTTTCAGGACCATCTTCCTGTTGTGGCTCATTTAAGGGGAAAGAGTGGTTTAAATCTGTCAAAGAAGGCTTTACAGATGAATTGACTTCAGCCTAAAAGGAAAAAGATAAACATACAGATATGAAGAAGAAAAACTGCAGACTAATCCATAAACTTAATTTTATCTATCTTGAATTCTCTTTAGTATTTACTATCATATTTGGGGGGATACAAAAGAAATATGAGATATGATCTCTACTCTCCAAGAGTTTACAATCTAACTGGGGAAACAAGAATGACAAAGAGGAAACAACCAGAAAACTATTAAATGTTAATCTTTCTGGTAATGTCTCTAAGTACAACATAGAAGCAAAATATAATCAGTGTGGAGTAGGGTAGCTGAGGAAGGCTTTAAGGCAGTGATTTTAAGGTTTTGATTAGATACATAATTGAGCCATTGGACAGGAAAAAGGCAAACATCTGTTATACCAAATTAAATTCCTTAGTCAACAGCTATTTACTTAACTGAGGTTTCAATAATATCAATGTTTTTTTTAAAAATCTGATCAAATATTTCAGGTCCTCCATTTGGATAGATTCACCTATCCAAACTCATCTCTTAAAATTTTCTTTTCTTTTCTTTTTTAAACCCTGACCTTCCATCTTAGAATCAATACTGTGTATTAGTTCCAAGGCAAAAGAGTGATAAAGGCTAGGAAATGAGGGTTTAGTGACTTGCCCAGGATCACACAGCTAGGAAGTATCTGAAGCTAGATTTGAACCCAGGACCTCCCCTCTCTAGGCTTGACTTTCAATCCACTAAGCCACCTAGCTGTCCTCTCATTTCTTATAATTTTCTAAAATAATTCCATTACTTTAGCTCCACAGTCTTGTTACTAAATGCCTAAAATGATCTCCTTCATAATAAGTATTCAGTTGTACAATATAATTACCTGGCACCTTAAAGAAACAATCTTGTTTAACTTATATGTATCTGCCAAGCTCTTTTGTTCCTAGGACAAATTAGAATTGTGCAATGTTTATCATAAATTTAGTATTTAGGTGTGACTATCTAATAATAATCATTTTACCACTCCTACATTATAACAGAAAGGGAAACTTGAGTTTAGAATTCAATTTTAGATTTCCTAATTCAAGTTTTTTAAAGACATCTTATTTTTAAATTGTACATCTGTCTAATATAAGAATATAAAAATTCTCACAAAAGGTCATACCTCAGCATTTTTTAACAGGTTAAATATCTGGAGATAATTCTTCATTATCTTACCATGCCTCCAATCTTCCCAATAATTATGTTCAAACAAATGTCTATATAACAAAACAAAATGTGACTTCTGATCCACCCCAAAAAGTACCAACGTAGCTACTGAATAACATCTTGATGGAACCTGCTTTGTTTTTGCAGAATTATTCCTGGATATTATTTGGGATTCTAGAAGAAACAGTATCCAGAGGCTAATTCATTAGAGAATCATAAGGCTCTTCACTTCCCACCATGAACTCCTTGTTCAAATCCTCAATATCTGAGTGAATGTGTGAATCTTCAATTTGTTCCTCATCATTATTTATAGTCCAAGCCTCTGTCAGAATTTCTGCTAGATCTTTAATGTTCTTCTTTGCAGAGGAGACATTCTGAACATCATTCCCATCAAGAATGCAGTTACAATTATATCCAAAATAAGGTTCAAAATATGACTGCAAAAAGGAGATTTGGTGCTATTGATAATAGATGCCAGAGTGGTCAAATTATAACTCGGCTTTCATCTGCCTGCTCTACCAGAAATAACTGCTTTGCTGGGTTAAATCAAAATCTACAGAATTCAAACTCCTAGCCATTGATATTGAAGGTCCAGTTTTAAATAATACAAAGGATAGCAAACTTAAAAGATGGAAGCTCAGTTTTTGCCTAAGGAGCTTTTAAATATCTCATAAGTTTTAATGGTGGTAAGGAAAATAATAAGAGTAGAGAAGATGAAGGTGAAGACGGAATTCAGATAAATATAAAAAAAGCCCTATTGAAAAATAAAAAATAGAGGCAAACTTGAAAATTGCCTTTTTTTTTTTAAACCCTTGTACTTCGGTGTATTGTCTCATAGGTGGAAGATTGATAAGGGTAGGCAATGGGGGTCAAGTGACTTGCCCAGGGTCACACAGCTGGGAAGTGGCTGAGGCCGGGTTTGAACCTAGGACCTCCTGTCTCTAGGCCTGACTCTCACTCCACTGAGCTACCCAGCTGCCCGAAAATTGCCTTTTAAAACTATGGCTGAGGGAAAATTCTTTTTTTGAGATATTTTACTTTACCAATTACAAATAATAACAATTTTCCACATAAGTTTTCTAAAGCTATATGATTCAAATTGTCTCCCTCTCTCCCTTCCACTGAGGGAAAATTCTTAAACAATGGATAAGGGAAATTATAAAAGATGGAAAATTATACTAAATTTAAAAACTTCTGTGTACTAAATATAGCTAAAATGAAAAGAGAGATGGTAGTGGGGGCAAAATAAACTTTGTATCAAACATAGATTTCTGAGATATTCAAGAATGGACTCGACTATATAAGACACTCAATCACTTCCAAATAGATAAGTGGTCAAAGGACATGAGCAGTTTTCAAAAGAAGAAATTCAAAATATGAGTAACCATTTGGAAAAATGGTCCATGTCATTAATAAGAGAGATACAAATTACAACTGAGGTCTCACTTCATCTCTCCAAATAAGCAAAATGATAATAGACAAAAATAATGTTGATGAACTCAGGTTGTGGGAAGTCAGAAAACACTAAGACATTGTTGATGGAGCAGAAAATTGATCTAACCATTCTGGAAAACAATTTGGAATTATGTGAATAAAGTTAATTCAAAGTTCATAACCAGCAATCCCACTAGTAGCATTTATCCTAAGGACATCAAAGACAAAAAGAAAGGTCACATATATAACAAAATATTTGTAGAAGCACTTTTTCGTGGTAGTAAAAATTTCCCAAGGAAAAAAGTGTCTGATGAATGGAGAATGGTTAAATAAATCAAACTATATGAATGTAATGTTATTCCATTTTACTGTAAGAAATGACAAAAATTCAAAGAAAAATTATAAGATTCATGTGAACGGATGCCAATGGAACAAAGCAGAATAAGGAAAATAACATATACAATGATGACAAATGAAAACACAAAAAGGTAGCTGTAGCTAATTCAGATTAAATACAAAGACCAATAATGACTACAAAAAGCAAAAACAGTTTTTTCCCACCTTTTGGTAAAGGAAGGGTTTAGGGAAGAGTGCAAATGCTGACACACAGTTGTACTGGTCTGTATTTGAGGGGTTTGGGGAAGTTAACAGAGAAAGGGAGTTATCAGAAAATAATTGTAATATAAAAAATAAAAACATTAATAAAACTTTTTTTTAAAACAAAGGGAAATTCAAGCTCAGGCTACCAGAGTGATAGAGATCTTAAAGTCTCTACATGCTAAGCACAGGACTGGTGTATTAAGAGATATTAGGTGAATAGTGTGAAGAATTGGCAGAGCAGATGGGAACAAAATGTAGATGGAAAAATAGGGTAGGAGCTATGTTAGAATAAGAAGGGAGGAAGATTACAGACTACTTTGAAGGTGGAAGTTTTCCCTGAGTTTATAGGAATGGATCAAGTAGGTAACACAGCCTGGGAAAGAATAAAGAGAATAGGTATCTTGTGAAGAAATGGACAAGCAAGTGTTCTAGGCAACCTGGAAGTAGGATACACTTATACAGTTCACTTCTCTTGGAAGATGTGGAACCTTTCTTGATGTCTTCTATATACTACTTATTTCTCTCTCCTTTTTACCTTTCCCATCATGCTTTCTGTTTTTCCTCCATCTTTCTATATTCTCAGTGCCTTCTTCTCTCTGGGTCAGTTCTTTCTCTTTTCTACTTTTATCTCTCCTTTTCTGTTACTCTATCTTCCTCTATGTCTCTCTGTGTTTGTCTCTCTTATTCTTCTCCCATCCCCTCTTTGTCTTAGGCTGGCTGTAATATGAAACTAAAGTCTATTTTCTAATATCATTTACTCTTCAATCTTGCTGTACAGGTTCAATATCCAGCAAGAAAAGCCTATATAATAAATTGACAGTAGCACTTAAGACAAGAAATAGATATTCCTTTTTCCAACTCTGTGAAAAATGTCCTGAATTATATTTTTATTACAAATTAATATTACTTTATAAAAATTATCTCCCTTGGCTCTCACTTAAAACATAAATGCCTTAATTTTCATGTAAATTGGATTCCCCCAACAGCATCTTAAAAAACACTTATATAGTCAATATAAGTTACATAAGGAGAGAAGCAATCATTTAATTTTACCAAAAATAAACTTCCCTATTCAGTCCAATTCCAAAAGCCCCATCTATTTTACCACTTTTCAGTCTTCATCTTCTATATAAATTACCTAAAGCTATTATTTCTGACATATGATATGGTCTTTGTAGGCAGAGATTGTTTTCATTTTTGCCTTTGCATTCCTATCATCTCTGGCACATTGGACATTGGCAAGTAATTCATGCTTGCTCATTACTGACTGTGTGCATCACTGTGGAAAATACCAAAGAATGTGATGATAATAATGCCACTTTACTTATTTAGAACACTTTCACAAAACATAATTTCATCAGAAAAATGAAGTAAGGTCGGCAGGACAAATGTTACCACCATTTTGCGCATGATGAAATAGAAAAGTTAAATGACTTGACCAAGATTACACAACTAGTTGTACTAAATTCTAATTCTGATCTTCTCACTAAGTCTAGATCTCTTTTCTTTTTCTTTTTTCCAGAATGTACTATGTCTTTTATTCATGTTTGTTTGTTACATTAAAATTCCCAGGAAGTTCCCACCCTCACTTACCTTCCAGCACTACAGAAGGCATTGCTTAATAAAAAAAAGATATATGTATACAACTATGTTTTGCTTTTTCTATTTACCATTTCTTTCTCTGGAGGTGGACATACACAAGTCATTCTTCAAACAATATTTCTTTAGCTGTATACAATGTACTTTTGGTTCTGCTAATTTCACTCTTTATAACTGCTTGCAAGTCTTTCCATGTTTTTCTAAAATTAACCTGCTCCTCATTTCTCAGTGCAGTAATATTCCATCACAATCATTTGCCACAAATTGTTTAACCATTCCCTAATTGATGGGCATCCCTTCATTTTTCAGTTCTTTGCCACCACAAAAAGAGCTGCTATAAATACTTTAGAACAGTGATGGGCAAACTTTTTAAAGAGGGGGCCAAAGGAAAGGAAATGCTCTTCTGTCAGTCTGTTTCTAAGGCAACTCTTCTGAAGTCATTGTATTGTATACTATTCATTGTATTCATCAGATTAGGAATAATGTTGCGCGGCTGGATAGAACATTTCAGGGGGTCTCATCTGGCCAGCAGGCAGTCAGTTTGCCCATCACTGCTTTAGAACATAGGTTCTTTTCTTTTTCTCTAATCGCTTTAGGAAAAAAACCTAATGTTACTGCTGGGTCAAAAGGTATAGTGTTTTATAACTCATTGGGCATAATTCCAGATTGCCCTCCAAAATCGTTGATCAGTTCACAGTTCCACCAACAGTGTATTAATGTCCCCATTTTTCCACATCCCCTCCAATATTTGTCCCTTTCCTTTTTTATCATTTTAGCCAATCTGATAAGTGGGAGGTACCTCATGAGTTGTTTTGATTTGCACTTCCCCAGGGCTCTTTTCATTTCAACTTAGCTAGAGATAAAAGCTGAACCAACTAATGATCAAGTAGGGCAGAGACAGAAGTATGGGCTAGCATTATTTGAAAAATTAAATTCTAAAAGTACAGGTGTAGTTATTCCTAAAGGATATAAATACACTACTGTGGAACCATAAGAAATATCCTTCTTCCTGACAGGAACACAGGAGGGATCCTTGCTAAAATTAATTATGAAGTCTACCTTGAAACTGATTTGTCTAGCAAGTTCCTTGGCTTCTTCATCAGCCTGGCTTGAATCACTTCCTGATGATAAAGGCAACAGGGCAATCTTCATTGCTGAGCCACATCCCTCACAACAGAAATCTTGTGACCTGATCAGAAATAAAGAATTCTAAAATGATTGTTATCAATTATTGAATGGAACCAAAAATAGTTAAGTTTGACTCCAATTCCCTTTTTACCAAGGCACAAACATTGTATAAATAAACTTTTGGTTTAAAAGAAAAAATATGAAAAGCCTACCATATATACACTCATATGCCTTATAGCAATGATTCCCAAAGTGGGCGCCATCATCCCCTGGTGGGTGCTGTAGCGATCCAGAGGGAGTGGTGATGGCCACAGGTACATTTGGGGGTGGTGAATAACTGTAAGGGGGGCAGTGATAGTATGTGACAGGGGGTGCTAAGTAATATTTTTTCTGGAAAGGGGGTGGCAGGCCAAAAAAGTTTGGGAACCACTGCCTTATAGAGTAGAAAACCAAAAAAATATTATGAGTCTGAGACATTTATTTATCTATGGTTAGTTTTTTAAAAGTTAAATGAATCAGATATGTTTTGTTCTTATATATAAATGGACAGAAGTTTGGTAAAAAGAAAAAAAATCAAATATATCCCAGTAAAGTTATTTCCATATCCTACATTTATAAATTTTGATGTATATTATAAGTCACCAAATTAGAAAACTCAAATATTAACATGTTTTCAAGACATCTTTTTTTAACTTCTTAAGCTATATTTGGTTACCTAAATTTAGATTCAAAAAATTAGCAAACATCATTAAATATATTTTTTCCAATTAAAATACTTTACTGACTGATAAAGCCAATATAATCCAAGATCTTTTCTGTTCCAAAACAAAACTATTTAGTGTAACTATATATACTTGTGTGTGTGTATATATATATGAAAATATATATAGCCACCTTCAATCAGATGATAAGTCCAACAAAAGGCTTTATTTTTCAAAATCATCAGTAAACACATTCTCACAAATAAAATACTCTTGTATTTACACAGTTACATTCATGACAGTATAAACACAAGTTCATGCCAAGAAAAATATAATTTTTTTTACCCACCAGTAAAAACCTACCTTCTAGTATAAAAAAATTTCTGAAATAAAGTTTCAACTATGTTAGATCCCAGAAGGTCAAAAATAATTCAGGATTTTCACAACATTAAAAGAGCTTGCTCTAGGATGATTTCAGAAAGAATTGGAAAAGGCCTTTTATTGACTGATATGTGTATCTGTTTTTAAACTACATATTTAATTATCTAATTGAAAAACAATATGGTTTTGCTGATCTAAAAACAAAGGGTCTAATGATGTAAAGTCCCTTCTAGCTTTAAATTAAATGATCTATGGCAGACTGAGCAGACTAGGGGCAATCAGAAGACCTGGGATATATCATGAACTACCACGTAGACAGTAAATTAATATTCACTGAATTGAATATTTTATGAGGTTGTCATCTTATGTCAAAATCTGATACAATATTTTGCATATTGTAGGTGCTAAATGGGGTCAGAGCCCCCTGGGTTCAATATCACTTCTGATGATTGCTACCTATGTGACCTCAGATATGTCAGATAACTTCCTTTCCTTGGTTCCTTGCCTATAAAATAATTGTTTGGGACTGACACCTCTGGACCTTTCCAGCTTTAAGTCTATGATCCTACAAATTAGTTTCCCCATTATGCATATGGTATTACAATTTTCTCATGTCATGGTGTTGTCTTAGTAACAAGACATGTCTTATCAAAATACTTAAGTATTACAGTCATTACTTCCCAATTCAAAAATGTTTGAATTTTTGCTAAAGCTTTTTTTAGTATCTAATAAAAAAACTATATACCATTTCTGGATGATGATGATGATGATGATAGCATACTAGACTTGAAATTTTTTTTTCACAGCCTTAGAACTGCCCTTCTTTTCATTTTACAAAATCAATTGAAATGAAATCCTGACATCAGAATTTCTTTAGCCTTTGACTGAGGGGGCAGGTGAAATTGAAGAGCAAAAGTTCATGTATTTATCAGCTTAACTATGTCTTCAGGGTTCTACTATATTTGACTGCAACTTTATGAAAAAGTTCTTACTCCTGGAAAGAATCTAATGGCACCTCACTGAGAAGATCTGTCAATAAGACATCATCAGATCACTTACTGTAACTTTTCTATGAAGTTAATTAAATAATAATTTGAGATGTAAGAATGAGTCAGGACATGGAGTTAAAATGAAGTTAAGAAAAAATCAAGCAAAATTTCTTCAAAGTACATGCTTTGTAGATTTGGAAAACAACTTGATACTAGATAAGGAATGAAATGTAAGCTACTCACTTTTTGGCAAGTGCTCTTCTTTCCTCAGGTGAGTAGTCTAAAGATCCTATAGCACCCTCTCCTTTTGTTGGCATAAATCCAATGATGGCTAACAATGCTGTTCTGACTGAAATGAACAACCCAACATTTAATTTATGTGAAGTTAAAAAGCATTAAATTCCCACCACTGGAACAAAAACTTAACTTTTTAGGCTCACATGATAGAATACTTAAGTAAAACAAGACAGCCCTAGCACTCCCATCCAGTATTTGTTTAACATCAAATGTGCACAACTGAACTGAATTTTTTCATTTTTTTGCTATCCAATATTTAATTTAACATTTATATGTGTGTGTGTGTGTGTACACACACACACACACACACACACACACACACACACACACACACACACACACACACACACACACACACANACACACACACACACACACACACACACACACACACACACACACACACACACACACACATATGGGGCAGCTGGGTAGTTCAGTGGATTGAGAGGAGAGCCAGGCCTAGAGACGGGAGGTTCTAGGTTCAAATATGGCCTCAGACACTTCCCAGCTGGACAAGTCACTTGACCCCCATTGCCTAGCTCTTACCACTCTTCTGCCTTGGAGCCAATACACGGTACTGACTCCAAGACAGAAAGGAAGGGCTTAAAAAAAATTTAGCATAGCTATCACTTCAACCTCAGAAGAAAATTATTAACTACAAACTGACTAAAAAGTTCTTTAAACTAGATTAATTACAACAAAAAACTGGTACTTACTACTCCATGAAGGCTGCCAAGTTTCAGGATGGTGCCCTGAGATGCTCAAACAAATTTTCTTGCCTACTTCAAACCTTCCATTAGCCTTAAAGATAAAATCATTTATATTTGTCACAAACATGTTTCAAATAATATTTCTCTAACTCTTATCTTAGCAGTTGCTTTTAACAATTTTTAAAATATTTAATTGGAGTTGTAAAAATATAATGAATTGATGAGTATTTATTTAGCTCCTAACTCAGCATCTATTGCTATCTATGTTAGGCTCTATCTAGGGACACAAATAAAAAATATGGTTCCTGCTCTATGCTAAGCTGAAGATGTAAATTTGGGAGACAGAACTAGAACTTTGAACCTCAGATACTTTAGAAACTGGGAGCAACTTTCTACCATTAAGTCCAATCCCTTCCTCTATCTTAAGGAAAAGGAGATAATGAGGCTCAACAGGGAAGCAAGTTATCCATGTCAGCACAACCAGCTAATGGCAAAACTATGTAAAAATCAGGTCTCCTGATTCCTGGTCAAATATCTTAAATACTTCTACTATACGTTAGTCATCTATGAAGAGATGCTAATTGAAGTTGCACTGCTGGATGAGCTGAGGGAATAATTAGATAAAAAGCATTGAGCTCAAGACAGAAAACCTTGTGGCATAACAACTGGTAGCATTTGGCAAGAAGCAGTAGCAGCAGCAAAGGAAGCAGTATAGAGAAACAGAGATTACAAAAGGTACACTGACAGGAGTCCATCAACCAATCAACAAGCATTTAAAAACTGGGTATCCTGATTCCTAGCCCAGTGCCATTATACTCTTCTGAAAGGTCTGATCATATCTTAATTTCCACATTAAGCTTCCAAACTTAAGAACTGATAAAGAAGGGGAAAATGAAAGGAGTGTCTTATTCAAGTTACTATCTTCATCTTTACCAGATGTTTAGAACTTTACTTTTAATATATATTCTCTTTAAGTAATTAATATAAATCTTTATTTTTTAACATATTTTTCCATGTTTACATGATTCATCTTGTTTCCACCCCTCTCCCCTTACCCCTCCCAGATCCGAATAGCAATTCTATTGGGAAATTAATATAATTCCTAATAGAATATAAGTATTTTTACTGAACTCTATAACAATTTGGACAATTCTCATCTTCAATTAATTCGCAATATACAACCAACTGCTGCTATCAGTGTTGCTGAGTTGCCCAGCCCTAGAATATCCATACTATCTCCCTCTTTCTTCTCCATACCCTCTCCTCCATCCTACCCACTCATCAATGCACTCAGAGCTTAAATCTTAAAGGATGGGTTCAGGAGGAATTCAAAGTGGCTAATTCTCAAGGCCACAGTTAGTACCATAATTCAGCTTAGTTAAATAATCTTTGGTAAGTTGACATGGGAAAATAGTCATTAATACTGGAAAGAAAATACATTCATAAGTTTCACCTCTCATATACTGAAACAACCTGGGTATCTCATTGATTGTGAAGTGCCCCCAAACAACACTGATTACTCTTGTACTATGTCCTGTGTCCTAACCTATGATTACTCTTGTCCATATTCTCCCACAATGGGAAAGTCCCCTTAATTTGCTGAAAGTCTTCCTTGCTTTCTCCTCACAATTAAGGGGAACTAGTAGAATATTCTATCAACCATCATCCTTCATTATTACCACGTGATTAGGTCTTCTCTTCTTATCATACAGTTCCTGGTCTTCTTCAGAGTCCTTCACAAGTTATATGTTTGTAGCTTTTTCATGCCCCACAGTCTATTTCTTCACTGCCTCCTATGTGATACTCATTGTTGGTTTTTTGGAGGCAATTATATTCCATGTCTTACAGCCATATATACAGCAGTACCAGTAGAATGTTAGTATTTTTAAAATGGGCTTTTGCTTTCATGCAATTTCCCCAAAAAAATCCAGCCTACTTTTCTCTCTTCAACTTTGAGGCCAACTTATTATCATCTGTATTAACTTTCCCAGAATTATATACTGATGAACAAACTCTTTAGGATGTTCACCCAAATGCAGGGTGAAATTTGTAATAACAGACTTTATTCACTTGTTTTATTCTGCATAAACAGACAGGCCTAACTCCTTCAAGTGATCACAGATCTTTTCCAGGAAAGCCCTACAATTTTCTGGGGTTTCTCAGGTGAACACATTATCATCCACAAAGAAGAACCATCCACAGGGAATCCCTCTCTGACTTAAATTCTGACCTAGACCTCTCATATCATCCTTATCAAGCATAGGTTTTCCTCTTTTATATTTTCCTGATTCTTACTATCAGAAGGCTGTTGGAAAAATGTCATTTGTTTTTCTATCTTTCAAAGAATCTTAAATGATTTTGATGTATTGATAGGAGAAACTTTGTTATAAAAGAGACAATAAGGCTTTTTGTTCTACCGAATTAAAATTTTTTTTATCGTAAGTAATCATTTGACCTTATATTTTCTATATCTTTCAGTTAATTGGGAAATGGCAAAAATATGATCCATGGCTCACTATAGCTTGAGAAAACTTGCTTATTTTCAATTAGGAATTTCATCAAGACTCATCTTCATCAAAAACCTTCAGAATCATAAAAAATATATATCATGACAACAATGAAATGTATGGAGAGAATAAAAAATGAAATTGAATTCTAATGATTAAACCTGAAAAGCACCTTCCTCTTCATTGGAAAGGTGGATAAGTATAGTTGGATCATACAAGTGTGTAAAATTAAGTACAAGATTACAAAGGAAGGAATGAGGTTGTAAAGGTCCTTAAATGCCAAGGGATTTTATACTTCATCCAGGCAGCAAGAGGGAGCCAAATGAATTTATTGAGTAAGGAAGTGGCACATGAGCTGAACCTTGACAAAGGTAGCATAAGAAAGAGGTAAGGAAAAGGTGTGCTCTGGGCTTAGCAAGAATATAAATGGTAGACAAAGAGAGGTAAGGAAAACTCTTTCTGATGGTCCCTCTGGCTATTTGTTGTCCAGTCATTTCAGCGGTATCTGACTCCTCATGACCTCACTGGGGGTTTTTCTGGCAAAGATACTAGAATGGTTTGCCATTTCCTTCTCCAGATTATTTTATAGGTAAGGAGCTGAGGCAAACAGGGTTAAGTGACTTTCCCAGAGTAAATATGTGAGGCTAGATATAAAATCAGGAAGATGAGGGTTCCTGACTCCAGGCTGAGCATTCTTATCAATTGCACAATTTAGCTGCCTCCTCTGATTATTTAGGTAGTTGGTAATAAGGGCTTAGAAACAGAGAAATCTTTTTTTTTTTTAATCATAAAGGTTTTCAATAGTTTTCTATGACTTGGGAGAAAGTGGGGAGAGGACTAAGCCTGGGATTTCATTGGTATAAAGATCTCCAATGATGGAAACTACTTCCACCAATACAGATCAACAATTTGTTCAACAAACTTAGGGAGCTGCCAGTCTCTCACACAGCACTTACATAACTTGCCCAAGTTCATATAGCTTTATGTGTCAAAAGCAGAACTTGAACATATCCTCTATCCATTCATTCTGCTTCTTTATGATGTTTCTTTTGTTAAACCAACTCCTTTGACTTCTGGGATCATCTCCTGCTGGTTCACTGTTTATAAACAAACTAGATCTGAAGAACAGACAAGAGGTTTCTTTATATGGCACTAATGATATAATGATATATTATTAGATCCCTCAGTTTTAAAAGAATTTCTTGGGCAAAACTATGACCCTAAGGGGTCACAGTCCATGGTCAGGGGACCTAGAACCCAAGGGCAGAATTCAACTAGGGCTCCAGTGTATTACATAATGAAAACAACTACAATGACCTTGCTGATACACTCTGGAATATTAAATCAGAGCATGCCAAAATTATGTTTGCCAAAATACACGTGATATATGCTTTGCATAAATTTTATTCAACTTTAAATCTTCCTAAATTTAAAATATTTATTAAGCTTTTAAAGAAATCTACATCTCACCATGTAATACAAAAATTATGTGGACTACTTATTAAAATAATCAAGATATCCTAATTACTCAACAAACAAATGAATTCTTAAAATCTAAGTGTACTTACCGTTAATAGAATAATGCTGGGTGGTTTCATAGGATATTCCGGTGGTAGCACTATTCGTCCATGATAAACTCCTCCATCAAAATCAGAATCTGGGGGACCCCTAACAGTGAAGTGCCATTCAAAAAGGTTATCCTAAACAAAACAATCATATATATATGACTATGAAACATTATCAAAAATACATGGACAAGTTCATCCAAAATAAACATATCAAGGTGCTTTTACTAGATAATAAAAAATATGCATAATAGTCTACTTCTAGGATATACCAATCCATATTTGAGATTAGTGTTTAACAATGAAAAGGTACTCAAGTTCATCCTTGAACCAAAGATACCTATAACCTTTATTCTATAAAACAAAATAGTGATACTTACCATTATTTTTTTAAATTCTTCCTTCTGTCTTAGAATCAATGTAAGGAATAAGAGTGTTAAGGGCTAGGCAATAGGGGTTAAGTGACTTGCCCAGAGTCACACAGCTAGAAAGTGTCTGAGACCAGATTTAAGCCCAGGCCTGACTCTCTATCCACTAAGCCGTCTAACTGCCCCAATAATTATCATTACTGGAGATTGCTAATGTAGTACCCAGGTTCTGCTGTCCATGCCTGATAGGATAGTCACCAATAACAGAATGTGTAAAGGTAGTGACTCCTTCCAATTGCTTCTCTATTATCTGACTACCATCTATAACATAACCTAGCAAATGAAGAAATATTTGTAAACTGCTTAACATCGTGTCTAGCATACAGCAGGCATTTAATAAATGTTTACTCCTTCCTTTTCCCAACATAAAAACCTTAAGAATGAAGTCAAAGGGGCATGGACTTCAACAGTGGCATAAGAGATATCTTTTTGTTGAGGTTTAGGTAAAGAAAGATGAACTGTTTGATACTAGTGAAGGGTGATCTATGTGATCTATCAATAATCAACAAACATTTGTTAAGTGCCTTCTTTGTGTACTTAGTTCCTAATGTCACAGAGTTTACACTCTATCTGGAGAGATTAATATGTGTATGTGTGTGTATGTGTGTGTATGTGTG
>NC_058133.1:333261425-333275784 GCF_016433145.1 Gracilinanus agilis
TATATATATATATATATATATATATATATATATATATAGGCACCAAGTAATTTGGAGGTAGTGGAAATTAGGAGCTAGAGAGATCAGGAAAAGTCTCGTATACACATTAGCATCTAAAGAAACTTGAAGGAAGCTATAGATTCTAAAAGGTAGAGAAGTACAGAAGGAATGCATTCCAGTCATTAGGGATAGCAAGTACAAAGGCACAAACAGCAGAATAGAATGTCATGTGAAGAGTATAGAGATTATCAAGAGTCAGAATCCTTTCTTAAATTATAATCTTGCCTAAGAGCTAAATGGTTGTATTCTAGCAAAGCCCTCACCTTCAGTTACCAATACATGAAACCTAAATTTACCATTCCAGAATGAAAAGAGACAACATTTGATAATATTTTAACAACTAATACAATTTATTTTTCATTTAAAGTAAAAAAAGCTTCTGAATCTGCTGCTATAATTTCATGATACATGCTACCAAGAACCTTTTCTGGGCCCTCTTCTCTCCATACACTACTGGTGACTTCATCAGATCTCATAAGTTTAATTGTAATTTCAAATATAATTCTAAGGTCTATAAACCCAGTCCTAATCTCTCGCCTACGCACCAATTCCAAAGCATCAACTGCCTATTAGACTTCTCCAACTGGATAACCTCTCTCAAATTCAACTTCTCAAAAAGAGACTCAATATAATTTTCATAAAAATCAGTCCCTCTCCCTAAACTTCTCTTTTTCAGTCATAAGCACCACTATCCTTATGGACACCAGCCAAGTACAGAAATTCAGAATTATTCTCAATTCCTCCCTCTACTTTACCCCAAATATCAAATCTGCCAAGTTCTATCCATTCTATCTTCATGGTAGCTCTCTCCATCCTAGGTCAGGCCCTCATCACCTGGCTCTTGGATCACTGCAACAAGTATTCCCTCCTCTCCAGTCTTTTCTCCATCCAACTGCCAAAGTGACTTTTCTAAAACTCAGTTATGACCATATCATTTTCCATTCAATACACTCTAGTAACTTCATATTACTTGAAGAATTAAAACAAACACTTCTTTTGGCATTAAATTCCTTTCAACACCTTTTCAGGGAAATACATAAATTATTCCCTCTCAAATACAATAAAGTACAGTCAAACTGGCCTTGCTTTTTTTTTGGTTTTTTTTTTTCTCATACACGATTTTCTATCTCCCATCTCCATGCTTTGCACAGGCTATCCACCATGCCCAGAATGCATTCTCTCCTCACTTCTGCCTCTGGGAATTCCTAGTTTCTACAACAGAATCTTATGTAGAATTTCTTGACTTTACTTAATGAGATAAAAAGTCTTACTTTAGTTTAGTCCTTTTCTTTTAGCCCATTTGGCTTTCCCCTTAATAATGTTATTTCACAGAATCATAGAATTTGGGAATTAGAATGAATCACAACAGTAATTTAGTCCAGCCCTTCACAAAAGGAATCCCCACTCTCATATATCCATCAAGTGATCATTAAGTCTCTGAAGACTGGCAATTATTGGGAAGCCACCATCTCCTAAGGCAACCCCCTCCACTTTGGGACAATTCCAATGTTAGATTGGAGGTCTATGACCCTGGATCATTCTGTGATATATTTTCTCTCTCTCTCTCTTTCTGTATATATCTTTATTGTTAAAAGATTCTACGAAATATATTCTTAAGGGGAAAGCTAAACATATAAAAAGTACTAAACTAAGACTTATCTCAACAAGCAAAGCCAAGTAATTCTGTATAAAATGCTATTAAAGAAAAGTAAACTTCATTCAGTTATTAAAAATGTTTATTAAAACACTAAGGAGACCTAAAAATGTGAAAGAACTTACATAAAATCGAACATTTCGGGCTTCAAGTCCCAATCCTGCACTTATGAACTGTGTGACCTTGGATAAGTCATTTAACTGCCAAGTCTATTATTTTCCTCTATAAAAATGAGTAAGACACTACTGATCTCCTAGGAGTGTTAGGTGGAAAGTGCTCTGTAAAAGATTAAGCCCTCGATAAATGTAAGCAACCTGGATTATTACAGTTACAAGAAAACTCACCTCTAAAGGCTGAGCATGGTAGTGATCTGTAGGATCTTTCAATTCTGCTGCTTCTTTCATTAAACGTTTGACAGCTGAAATAAAATTTTGGAAATTAATACAAGAATCTTTAAAATACCTCAAAAAGTCTCTCAGTACTGAAAATAACTACTGGACCTATGCAAAGAGCTCCTGTTTCAATTGAAAATCTAGTTTAGCTTATGACAATGGGATCAAGTAATATCATGTAAAGGAGAAGGATAGTCATGAACTTAAAATTAAAAAGGATCATACAACTTTCTTATACATCTTAACACATTTATATCAGGAATGAAATGTCATAAATTACTAAAATGTGATTTCATCAATATGGACACTCCCATTCTGCAAAGATGAAAATGAGAACCACACACCTTCTTACATAATTTTCATGATTTTCGAAGTTGGAAAAACTGATTGGCCAACATTTTATTGATTCTTCTAATTTAACAAGTAAGCACCCTAATTTAACCAAGTAGATTCTCAGATTTTTTTAAAACATACTTCTAGGGCAATCTTTTTTTTTTAAAGCACTTGCAGTTTGGAAGAATCTTCACTAATTTTGCTTTCAAAAACTCAAGGTCTCTTCTACTACATGAAGAGACATCAAAGAGAGCAGATTTTATAGAAAGTCTCATAATATATTCCTCCCTTAATATATCTATAACTAAAATTAACTTATTTTACTAAGAATACTTCTGAAAATTAACACAGAAAGAACTAGACAAAAAGGATATAAGCAGGCAGTTTTCAGGAGAAGAAATCAAAACTATAGTTATATTTAAAAAACATTCTAAGTCACTTTTGCTTAGAAAAATGGAAATTAAAACAACTCTAAGGAGTAGCTATCAGATTGGTAATATGACAGAAAAATTATAAATGCTGGAGGAGATACTGGAAAATTGGGACACTAATGCACTATTGGTAGAGTTGTAAACTGATTCAACCATTATAGAGAACAATTTGGGATCATGCCCAAAGGGCTATAAAACTGTATATGCCTTTTGACATAGCAATACCACTACTAGGTCTGTATCCCAAAGATACCCCCCCCAAAAAAAGGAAAAGGACCTACACGTACAAAACTATTCATACCAGCTCTTCTTGTGGTAGCAAAGAATTAGAAAATTAAAGAATGTCCATCAATTGGGGAAGGTTTGGTATATGATTGTGATGGAATACATACTATTGTACTCTAAGAAGTGATGAATAGGATGCTTTCAGAAAAACCTAGAAAGATA
This sequence comes from Gracilinanus agilis, assembly GCF_016433145.1. Classification (NCBI taxonomy): domain Eukaryota; kingdom Metazoa; phylum Chordata; class Mammalia; order Didelphimorphia; family Didelphidae; genus Gracilinanus; species Gracilinanus agilis. The sequence continues at coordinate 333,264,743 of NC_058133.1, forward strand.
TTTCTGAACTCATGAAAACTGAAGTGAGCAGAACCAGTAAAACTCTGTATGCAACAACAAAAGTATACAATAACCAACTGTGAATGACCTAGATATACTCAGCAATACGAAGATACAAGACATTTCCAATGGATTTATATGAAAAATGCTATCCAGATGCAAAGAAAGAACTAATGGGCCTTTCCTCATTCCTTTCCAAAAAAGCCAACTAAAGGGATAAGTCATACTTCTTCCTCAACATAAGCTTGGTCTGAAATCTCCAATAGGTGATCCCAGTGATTTGTACATGGCTCTGTAATGTTTGATATTTTTATCCATGACTTGAATAAAAGCATAGATGATATTTTTATCCAATTTGCAGATGATACAAAGCTAGAATGGATAACTAGCACACTGCATGAGAGGATTCAAAAGGATCTTGATGGGCTAAAGATACCATTCAATAGGAATAAATGAAAAATCTTGCACTTGGGTACCAAAAATACTCTACAACTTTAACATGGAGGAAGCATGAATAGAGAGCACTTCTGAAAAAGATCTAGGGGTTTTTGTGGACAGCAACCTCAATGAGTCATCAATGGTATGTGGCAAATAAAAAGGCTTGGGCTGCATAAATGAGGACATAGCTTCTAAAAATAGAGATAATCCCATTGTGCTCTCTCATCAGACTTCACTTGGAGTAATCTGTTCACTTCTGGGGAGCATCATTTAAAAAGGGCCTTGATAAACTGGTAAATATCCAGGAGGGCAACCACCATGATAAAGGATCTTGGGTCTATAGCATATGAGGATAGGCTGAACATCTTTAGCAGGGAGAAAAGAAGACCCAGGAGAGACATAACAGCTATCTTCAAATATTCAAAAGACTGTCCTGTGGAAGAGAGATTTGACTTGTTCTATTTGACTCTAAGGGCAGAAAGAGAAGTAATTTGTAAAAGTTGTCAAGAGACATGTAAAACCCAGCGATGTGCGTCAGCTAGGGGAGGGGGTGAGAAAAGGACAGAACATGAATCCTATAACTGTGGATTCCCTCTTCTTAAATGCCTTTAAGTGGAGAGGATTGAGGATCACTTCTTAGATATAGTAAAGATAACTTTTAGTGGATTAGAGATCCACTGAGATACAACCCCCTTCTCAAATTCTGTAATTCTGTGGCCCTTGCCAAGCAGAAAAACATGATATTCAAGAGTATTACTGATTTAAAATACTCATTTGCAAAATCTCTGAAAAGAGGATGGTGCAAAGATTATAATCATAATCTCACAAAGGAGACACAGTGAAGGGGAAAATAAACTTTAAAAGTCTAGGCATGAGACTCCTAAATCACCTCAAGACTACTAAAGATGAAATTGAGGAAAATGACAACAAACAGATGAAAAACAGAAAATATTTGTCAACATTCCTAAAAAAAATTTTCATCATCACTAATGGGAAAAAATTATCATATTTGAATTTAATCATCTCAGTCCTCAATATGCTGTTTTAAACATTGAAATGGCACTAAAGAAAAGGAAAATGGGAAATGCTAAGACCAGACCATGTATAAACAGAGACTGTCTGTGGAAAGTTGACATAATTTTGAGGAAGTTGAAGAATAAATCCTCAAGATATATGAAAGTGGAAAAATTCTATCCCCATGAATGCCTGGGAACAATCATCAATGGCAATAATACTAAAAACATATCTTCCCAAGGACACTTGCAATATAACTACATAGCTATACAAGCCTATTTTCTAAAATCTACAAAATCTCTTCAAGACTGATCAATACACAAGTTTCTTCATTTTTTTTGTATCATGGAATCCTTTGGGAGTCTTGTAAAACCTATGGACGCCTCTCCTCAGAATATTTTTAAATGTATAGGATTACAAAATAAAATAATCCTACTGAGATAAAAATGTAATTTGTTTCCCATCCAAGTTCACTGATATTCTGAAACCTTTTCATAGATCCCAAAGGTGTCCCTTAGGTTAAAAACTTCTGATTTTTACAAACATATTCAGTGTCCCTGATGAAAATAAGGAAACAGGAAGGCTTTTCAAAATGCTTATCTATAATAGACTATTTTTATATCACATAATTGACTGAAAAATGCAGCGATTGCAAGATCTCATTATGCTTATTGCTTGGAGACTACAAAAATACATGGCTCCATGGAACAAAACACAACTTAAAAGATTCTCTTCCACCAAGGTATTGCCATGACTGGAATGAACTGTCATCATATCAACTTTTAGCATCCCTACCTTCAAAGCAAAGTTCAGGGACCCAAAGGCTCCCAGTTGTTAATGGTTTTTACCTCTTGAAATTACTTTATTTTATATATATTTTGTATACACGTCTATAAACAAATTATCTCCCCTTCCCACCCCTAGCCCAAATATAAGTTGTCAGCAAACATTTATTATACCTACTATGTGCTAAAGGTTAGGCAAAAACTCCCTCAAGGAATCTACAATCTTATGGGGGAGAAAATACGCAAATAACTATGTATAAAACCTAGAAGTTCTTGTAACAGTCTAGTTGTGAGATAATGGAGGCAGTATCAGAAGAGAGGAGTATATGAGAGATGTTATGAAAATAGAACTGACAGAAACTGGCAACAGATTGGATATGGGGGCTGGAGTTGAGAGTGAGGAGTCAAGAATGACACCTAGATTTTAAGTGTGAGTAAAGAAAAATAGTGATATCCTCCACAGTAATTGAAAAGTTTCAAATAGAAGTAGAATTAGAGGGATATATAATGAGTTCAGTTTAGGAGAAGCTGAGTTTAAGATGTATATGGAACATCTACATTGAGATGTCCAATAACCAGAGATAATAAGATTGGAAATGAGAAAAAAGATCAGGACTGATGAAACATATGTGAGAACCATCTTCACTGAGACAATAATTCATGGGAACTAATCAAATCATCAAGCAAAATGGGAATGACAGAAAAGAAAAGAATTTTGTGGTCACTGCCTGGATAAAGATCCAGCAAAGGAAACTGAGGAGTTGTTAGATGGGTAGGAGAACCCATCAGTGCCATGAGAACCAAGGGAGATGAGTTAGCAGGAAGAGAAGATAGTCAAAAGTGTCAATTGTAACAGAAAAGTTGAGAAGAATGAGGCTTGAGAAAAGGTCATTAGATTTGGCAATTAAGAAATCTTTAGAGAGAGGAATTTCAGTTGAAAGATAATGTAAGAACCCAAATTTCAGAAAATCCATAGAGTAAGAGGAAAGAAGTGGAGGAACTGATGGTCTCAAGGAATTTAGCTAGGAAAAGGAGAATATATTCCTAAGGTACTATTTTTTATCTCATATCTCTATTCCCTAGCATAATGCTCTATACACAGTGGGTTAACATGTTAAATGTTAGCTAAGTTATCACAGCCAGAATCAAATTTATTAAAATTCCAAATATCCACAAGGACTTCATGAAGAATCTATAATAATTCCATTAATCAATCAATGGATATTCATTAAGCACCTATTATAGTCCAAGTAATCTTCTATGTGCTTCGAATTCAAAAACTCCTCTGAACAGTCCCTGTCCACAAGGAATTTGCATTTTAACTAGGGGACAACATGAATATATAAGAATATAGGAAATAAATACAAAATCATTTTGATGGGTGGGGGATGTACTAGTAGCTGGGAGGCTCAGAAAAGGCTTTATGTAGAAAGGGTATTTGAGAAGAGTTCTGAAGAGGAAAAAAAAACTATTCCAAGTGGAGATGAGAAAGGAATCCATTCTAGATATGAGACATAACCAGTGCAAGTGCAGAGGCGGTAGGAGGCCAATCTGTCTGTACTGTAGAGTACAGAAAAGAGAGTATCATAATAAAGCTGGAAAAGTAAGTTGGAGGTAGGTTGTAAAAAGCTTTTAATACCAAAGAAGAGTTTTCATCTGATTCTAGGGGTATTAAGGAAGCACTAGAGTTTATATACAGGGACAGACATAGTCAGAAGCATACTTTAGAGATATCAATTTGTCAACTATGTATAAGATAGAAGAGAGAAGGGAGAGACAAAGTAGGGAAATCAACTGGGAGTCTATTGCAATAATTCAAGAGAGAGGAACATATGAGGAGAGGAATAAGATGTGAGAAATAATGTGAAGATAAAATGAAAAAAAAAGACCTTTAGCAACTGTCTGGATATGTGGGATAAGGGGAAATAAAGCATAAGGATGACTTGAAGGTTGTACACCTGGGTGATTGGTACGATGGTAGTAACCCAACAGAAATAGGAAAGTTTGGAAGAAGAATATAGTCTTACTGTCCTTTTATATATGTCAGGACTAGGTGATAGAACGTGTAAATTTAACTACTTTAATCATTTCTGATACAATAAAATTCCTTTATTAAAATTAAAAATTATAACTCCTAGTAATTTCATCGATAGCAATCATAGAACTCCAGAAGAAAATAGCCTCTCCTCCTGGACCCTTAAGAACAATGTGATTCCAAAGAAGGCTGACCTCAACAGTAACACAGTTTGGAGAGAAACATGTAAAGTAGAAAGATTTGCAGTATCAGCAAAAGAATTAGAAATAACTAGGCACTAGGTCAAAGTCGACCTCTGCGGGTCTAAAGAAGTTCAGAAACTTAAGAGTTTCTAGTTCTGTTCCAAAGTAAAAACTTAAAAGTGTCAAGTGCTAAGGTGTTAAAGTATCAAGTCAATGTGGAAAAGTTGGATGAATATGTATATATACTCTGAGAATGAGAGAAACATCTGCTCCCCAGATAAAGTAACTTCTGAGACAAAGGAAACCGAACTGAGGTCTGCTCTTTTCTTCCCTCCCTATTGGTGACAAAAGGATGAACAAGAATGATTCATTTTAAAAGGGGTGCCCAAAGATTTCCTGCCAGTACAGGAATTATGATAAGACTAATCTCAGCCAAATATATTCCCCACAGGAAAAAGCCTGACTTTTAACCATTCCTGTGACCCAAAGTTCTATAGAAATGTTTATTATTATCATCATTATTTTTACTGCTACTTTTGTGAACCTTGGTAAAGTCACCCTCTCTATGCTTCAGTTTCCTTATCAGTAAAATGAGTTGGATGGACTAAATGACCCCTAAAATTCCTTCTAGTTCTTAATCTATGATCCTATGATAACTGCATCTGAAAAATTAAGGATATCTACAAAAGTCATTTAAAAAACTTCAAAGTCCAGTGAAAATATAAGCAATATGGTAAAAATAATAATGATATGAATGTTTACAAAATAACAAAATTCTAATGTCATGCTTTTTATGTTGCTTCTTAGTTTGTGAGTTAAGCAAATGGTACTCCTTGAGCAAGAAGTCTTAAATTACATTCTCCAAAAAGAAAGAAAAAAGTTTAAAGAGAAATTCCAGCATTCAGTTTGATCTGACTAGTCAATAAGTAGTGGCAGCTGGCAGAATTAGTCAGCTTTCAAGTCCTGAGGATGTCACCAGACAGGGACAACTTTTCAGTAGTATAAACAATTGTTAAATTATTCCCAATTCTCAGGCTGAAGACAAAATGCAAACAAAATGTTTCTAGTCTTCCAAAAATGGCTTTAATTCAAAAGCTAAGACCTTCCCAAAAGCAATAAAACTCCCGGGCAATAACATTTCTGTTCTCTCAGCTTCCCTTTTCCATATTCTGCAAAATGGGAATACAGATCAAAGAAATTAAAATTACAAAACTACTATACACATACTGTGACTTTATATATAGTCAATAGATATTTTAAAGCAATAAAACTTAGAAAAATGAGACTGGAAAGAGTTACACAAAAAAAAATCCTATTATTTTGTCAGCATATATATATATATATATATATATATATATATACACACACACTTTTTCTTACCAAAATGTAACTACTTTGTAGACTATTATTTCATGAGATTCTATTAATTTTTGTTTTCCTCATTTACATCTGTTGAAATTACTAAATTTTGAGAAGGATTAAGAAAATGCCTCACTGTTTTATGTGAACTTTTCAGTATTTTCTTCAGATTAATAAGTCATATAAATTTCATATGGTCTCTTAGTCCAAATAGGGTCTTTAATCAAAAAAGCTAGTATGTTCTTTTCTTCCTGAAGCATCAAAAAAAAAAAAGACTAAAATGAATGGGTCAGGAAAGGTCTAATCTAATTTGATATTTTCATTAGTGGGAAGGGGTGAAAGAGAATCAACCATTATGTTATTTGCTCATAAAAGATTTGAAGATATTTTCTTCAAATAACTCTCAATGTTTTTTCTATTAAAAAATAGTTAACTTTTTACATATTAGTGTATCAGTTCTCTAAATTCAGACAAGTTATCTGTTGTCTTTGTACTCCTCTTGATTTAGAGAACCAAGAGTAAGGAATCACATGAAACCTATGATATAAATCTGAGGACTGACAAAAGCTCCTATATTTTTCAAGAAAGGTTTACCATTTTCTCAGGAAACCAAGGAAACTGAATATGCCATATCCCTTATATGAGTATGTAAGCTCCCTGAAAGCAAAAACTGTTTGTCCAACACAGAACTTTACACATCATAGTTACTTAATAAATGTTGAATGAAATGATTCAAAGGCAGCCTGATAAAGTAGAAAGAACACGGAATTTATAAAAGGAAGTTCAAATCCTAATTCTGTTTACTTTCTTTGGAAACCAAGGATAAGTCACAAACTTTCTGGACCTTAGCTCTTCACCTGTAAAATGAGAAAGCTATTTCTAAACCCCTTTTCAGTTTCCTGATCCTGTGACAATATGATTCAATCTAATACTCTGACTAGGTAAGCTTACTCCATATCCCCCCAATCTCCTGTCTTTGCAACTGAGAAGAGGAATTTACTCACCTGGGACATGAACAAATTTATCCCTAATAGTGCTCTTCCTTCCACAATTTATGTTGTATTTATTTTATTATCCCATCCAAACTATCTAAATTTCACCAAATTCAAGTTCTTTTGTGCAGAAAGTTCACAGATCCACTACTGCCAACATGTCCTTTTATTCTCCTTTTTAAAGTACAGCTCTAGCAAACATCATAAGACTAAATGTAGAGTAACAAGCATTTTCATTAAACTTCCAATATTTTTAGCTATTTACATCTCACCTTAAATGTCATTCTCTACAAACTTTATCTTCAGACATTAACAAAATCAGCTTTTTTCACTTTTTATCCTTTTTTCATAATTTCAAAATGCCTACTTGAGAAAATGCAACCAAAGGTGGAAGGAAAATTACAACTTCAGCCAAAGAAAGCTCTCCATCAGCTACCCTGGATTATGGATATCTTAAGACTGACTATGGGAAATTTTATAGACCTGTTAACATGACTTGGGACCACCTACCTAAAAGTCTATATATAGTTACAGTCACTTATATAATACTGTTTTCTGCTTTTTTTCTTCTGATGATTTGGACAAGATATGGTCCCCTATCACCTACTCCCAAACATAATCCTTCCCTAACCCTAGCAATGGCACCAACAAAAATGGCTCTCAGGGATAATGAGGCTGCTGGCCCTATTCAATTTAATGTCCAATAGCTTTTTTTTTTTTTAATGTTCTACACATTCAAAAGAAAAGAACATTCAGAGGAAGAACTGTGGGAGTAGAAACACAGAAGAAAAACAACTGCTTGAACACATGGGCTGATGGAGATATTACTGGGGATGTAGACACTAAACGATAACATGTACAACTATCAATAATATGGAATTAGGTCTTAATCAATGATACATGTAAAACCCAGTGGGATTCTGAGTCAGCTGCTGGGAGGGTGGGAAGGTTTGGGGGAGAGGGAAAGAACATGAAACATGTAACCATGGGAAAATATTCAAAAGAAAAAGAAAAAAGAAAACAAGGTCATCCACAAAAACAACAAAAAAAGAGAGAAGAAAAGGAAAAAAATATCTAAGGCACACCTTTCTCCTAGGTTCTAGAAATAAAGATTGTAGTCTTCCTAGCACCAACAGGAAGAAAGGGTGAGGTAAGGACAGAGAAGGGAATGAATAACAGCTGGTTAAGCCATTAATATTTCTTAAGATTAAGTTAAACTTAAACTGTGTATTTTTTCCCCATTTCACTAATTGTGCCAATGCACAGGTAGAATAAATGGCCCAATACCTAGTGAACAATCAACAAACCCTTATTAGAGTACAGCTCTTTCATAGATGTTAGCCACCTTTTTCATCAGTGTTCTACATCAAGGTTACTGTTCTGAATTCCTTCTCCCCTGATGAAAGGGAACATATACAGACATCTATATAGTTATATACAGAGCACAGGAGGTACCATCTACTGGAAATAATTCTGGACTTGGCAGTTAGGAATCCTGGATTCTTGTTTCAGGTAAGGTATTAACTAATTATGTGACCTTGAGCCAGTGACTTTATTTCTCTAGGCCTCTTTTTCCTCATCTGTTAAAAGGTATTTATAGGGGCAATTAGGTAGTCCAGTGGATACAGTGCCAGGCCTAGAGTCAGGAGGATCTAGGTACAAAACTGGCCTCACAAACTTCCTAGCTGTGTGACCATTGGGAAAGTCACTTAACCCTGTTTGCCTAGTTTTTTTCAATCCTATTTTGCCAACAGGACAAAAAATAAGGGTTAAAATAGATATACTGATAGATATTAGAGAGCCTGTCATGAGTTAGAAAGAGTTAGGAAGTCCTGGGATATCAAGCCTTGACTCTGAAACATAACCTATGTGACCCTGGGCACATTACTCAGACTCAAAGTTGGTTTCCTTATCTACAAAATGGGGATAATTACTGTAACTACCTAATATAGAGTTGAGGATAAAATGAGGTAATGAATTTAAAACATTCTGAAAATCTCAAACACAGTATGTGAATAATAATTATCATGTGAGCTATCATTATAAAATGGAAAATTCCATTGTTTATCTTTGTTTTGTATTCTGACAGTGTAGGCATTTAAATTCTTGTTAATCTATTCTTATCAGTGGAGAATGTTCCCTCATTCAAAGTTCCCAACCCCGAAGAAATTACTGGTCCAGACTATCTTCCAACTCCTCCCCAATCCCAAACACTGTATGCTTTGAGATTTGGGAGACAATCTAGATCTATGACTTCATGGGGATCTGGAATTTAAGATGAAAAAATTCCCACTACCACAACACATAGGCACCTGACAGTATTGGGAGATTTGGTGGTTCCCACTGGGTCACACAGATAATAGGAGTTCAAGAACCTAATTATCTTGACTCCAAGAATAGACAGACACAAGTAACAAGTACATATATATGAAATAACTTGATATAGATAACCTCTAAGGAATGAGACTTCAGGATTCATCTACTTCAAATATGTATACTGTATTCATACCACTCGCCATAGATAGCAAGTTGTAAGACAATCACCGGAAGATAATCTATTTAAAAGTGCCCTAGGGAGAGTAAGAACTTTCAAGGTTGCAAAACCATAGTGGGCTATTAAGACTATTAAACCAAAGGAATATTTAAAGATGGAAAGGACCCTAAAGTAGTTCTTAATCTTTTCTATCATGAGCTCCTTTTAAATAATTGAAGGAAACGCCAAATTATGGTTAAAAGTTTGTTTAAATATAGATGCAATGTGTCTCCCGTCGAACTTCATGGACCCCACCTCACCCAAAAATCGATTTGACTCCAGGTTAAGAGTCATTGATCTAGGACAACTCTTTCGTTTTACAGATGAGAAAACAGAAACCCAGAAAGAATAAGTGAGTTCCCCAAGGTCATCCGGGCAGGTGGTGCTGGAAGATCCACATTTTCATGAGATCACAGCTTTAGAGAAGGAAGGGACTTTTGCAGTCCTCTAGTGAACGGCTCTTACTTTACTGCGCTGAAAATTGACCCAAAGAGGTTAAGGAAGTTATCCAAGGTCACAAAGGCCCAAATTTGAACCCAGGTCCTCTGACTTCCTCCTCATCTCGGCGTTTTTCCCAGCATCTCCCGGCATCTCAGATCCAGTTGATGCGGAGGGGAAAGAAAGGGGAGGAGGGGGGGTTCTGTCATATAAACACCCCCACAGATCCTACTTCGGTCTCCCCTACTTCCCCACAGCACCCTCAGCTTCAAGTACACCTCCCCCCACCCTGACCCCATCAAAAGGCTTAAGTCTCCCGGGAAGCGTCCAGTCTAGAGTAGCAGCCGGAGACGGCGCGGACGCCCGGCCGGGGTGGGGGTGGGGGTGTCCCACAGTCCCTAGGGTACTGTCCCTTTAAGAAGAAATGAGAGGAGAAGAAAACGAAGGAGTGGGAAAAAAGTGGTGTGAGGTTGAAGTCGGAAGGTGGGGGCAGGGAGAGAGAGTAGGAACCCGACTCGGGGCCAGGCCCCTCTCTCCAAGAGTCCAGGCAGGGCGGCAGGAGGGCGAGTGGCTGGTTCTCTGGGTTCCGGGGCCCGAGCCCCAGCTCGCTCCGGGCGGTCTTGCCCAGCCCGGACAGCGGCCTCGATTAAAGAAGGTTGCCCTCGGGCGGTGACAGGTGGCTGGGCGGTGGCCCAAGGCCTCCCCCACTGCCAGTCGGTCTGTCCGTCGATCCGTCTGTCCCTCTGCTGCGCATGCGTGAAAAGGAATAATTGGGCAGCCGCTCCCCTCCCTACCTGGGCTCTTGAGGTTGTAGCGGGTCTCCATGGTGGCCTCGCCGCCCCGCCGCCTCCTCCTCCTAGGCTCAGCGCCCGGGTGGTAGCCCCGGCTCAGGCCCGCGGGACTTCCTGAGCCGGGAAAGCCGCGTCCCTCAGTCCCCGCCCCCGGCGGCCTGAGCAAGCGCCAGGGATACGTAGAGGTGGCGGTGGCGGCGGCGGCGGCAGCGGCGGAGGCGACTTTAGCTCCGCCTCCCTTCCTACGCTCCGCCCCCAACGCCACCGCCTCCTCCTCCGGCTCCGCCTTCTTCCGCACCGCCTCTTTGGGCTCCGCCTTGCTGCCTCTGCCGGGCCCGCCCGGCTAGTGTCCCGCCCTACCTCCCCTCCCCGCCCCGCCCCGCCCCGGGCTCAGGGCCGGGCCCGCGGGGGCAGTCGCTGGGCTGGAGAGCCGGGGGAGGGGCAGCGGCCAGGGCTTCCGTCCTCCCGCCGCCGC
>NC_058133.1:333280683-333290968 GCF_016433145.1 Gracilinanus agilis
GGGCCGGGCCCGCGGGGGCAGTCGCTGGGCTGGAGAGCCGGGGGAGGGGCAGCGGCCAGGGCTTCCGTCCTCCCGCCGCCGCTGCCGCGCCCGCCACCCGCGTCGCCCCCCAGTGCGGGGCCAGGTGTCGCGCTCCCTGCCCCGTGCGCGGTTTGTGAAGTTTCCCTGACGTGGCAGTCACTTCGTTGCGGGCAGTGGGCCAGGTGCCGTCACGTATCTGAGGCTGCCTCTCTTCCCGGCTCTCCCGGCTTCCCAGACTTGAACCATCGGGGAAAATTAAAAATTAATCCTCTGTATTGTCTAGTCCAACTCCCACCTCTCATTTTACAGGGAAGGAAACTGAGGCCCAGAAAGAAGGAAGTGACTTGCCTAAGGTAGTAATTAGTAATACTGACGAGCGGAACGGAAGCACTGCATCATAGAATTTAGAGATCATCTAATCCAGGGATTCTTCACTTTTTTGTGTGTCAAGGACATATTTGGAACTCCTCTGAAGTCTATGGACCCCTTCTCTGAATAATGGTTTCATATGCCTAAAAAAAATACATGGAATTACAAAGGAAACCAGTTTTATTGAAATAAAGATTTTTTTTGCCCTGAAACCAGATTAAGAACTCTTAATTGAATCAAATGCTTTTTATTGTATAGATGTGGAACCTTAAGAGAGAATAGATGGCAACACCTCTGTAAATGAAAGAATAAAAAAAAAATAATCTATCTGGAATGGAAACTGAATGCTGAGTAAATATAATAATGATCAAAAGACTCCAAAGAAGAGAAGTGAAAATCAATCTATAATCATTTATTAAGTACCTAATATGTGTACCATGCACTATGCTAAATTCTGGGACACCTTTCCATCCCTTCTTTGCAGAAATGGGAAACTCTGGATGTGGAGGACTGCATACAATGTCAGATTTTTGATATGTTGGTTAGTTTTATAGAATTTTTTTTCCTCCTAAAAAATTCTTCATCATCAAAAACAGCACTTTGGAAAGGAGATACATGAGAAAGGTGATATACAAGCTTAAGCTATCGATCAAAAATAAATTTTAATAACTTGCTTGAAGTTAAGCAGAAGATAAAATAGAATAACAGTGCAAATAAAGGACATAGCATCATAGATTTAGAACTGAGGACTACTACCTTGGTACTCATATAATTCAACTTCCTTCATTTTACAGAGAGAACTTTAAACCAGAGATATTGTGACTAGGTCATAAAGGTAGTAAGTGACAAAAGGTAGGATTCCTGCCCAAGGAGGAAGGGATGGAGAGGTCATAAAATGTAACAAAACAATTGTCAAAAATTGTTTCAACATGTAATTTTTTAAATTTAAAAATAATTAGGTAATAAAATATATAATTAGTCAATATAATCTGAAAAGCATTAACAGCTTGGGGGATCCAGAAAAATTTCCCACAGAAGATAAGATTTAATAACTAGTGATGATACCAAGGATTTTATATAGCACTTTAATGTTTACAAAACACTCTACAAAATCTCACTCCATACAACAATCCTGGGAAGTAGGTGCCATTATTATCCCCATTTTATATATGGGGAAACTGAGCCAAAGATTCAGTGATTTCTCCAGGACCACACAGGAAGTATCTGTGCCAGATCTGAACTTGGGTCTTTGGGGTTCCAGATCTCTACTCTCTCTATTCACTATGCCACCTCAGTGGTTCTGATTTGAACTGAACCTTGAAAGAAACCAGGAAAACTAAAGGCAACTTTAGAAGATGTTAGAAGAAAACTAACAATTATAGCTATCTAAAAGTGGCATGGACTGCATCCAAAGGCAATAGGTTTCTTTTACAAAAGGCTTCAATTAGGGGCTCAATGACCACTTATCTGAGATTGTTATAAAGAGCATTCTTTTTCACATAGAAGCTAGACTTGGCCTCTGAAGAGTCTTCCCATTCTGTGGTTCACTAGTTTAAAGAGTGTGCTTATACGGAAGATGGCTCCATCTTCCCTCTACAGTGCTGTTGAGGACCCCTTTTTCTTCCCCATCACCTAAAAGGAACATGACAATAATATGGCCTTTAGTCCACAGCTTTTACCTTTCTCCCTTTCCGCTTGCCCCCAAGACTTAGATTGGATGTTGTTCTCTGCACTTAGAGAGGAAAGAGATACTGAGGTGGCATTAAGTTGTACTGCCTTTTACCATAGAAGCAACAATTAATGTTTGGCCTTAAACCCGCTTCATGAGTAACAGTCCACTATGTGAGGGAGAAAAAATCTAAAAATAGTTACCAAATAATTAAAATTTGATGGACAAGACTAATCTAGTGGATAGAGTCCAGGGCCTGGGGCCAGAAAAACCTGAAAATTCAAACCAATTCTCAGATATTTGCTTGCTATATGACCTTGAGAAGTCACTTAATCTTTGCTGCTTCAAGCAATTCTTTTTGACTCTAGTAATATAACAATTGGCAAGTTGCTCTCTGCCTCATCTGTCTGTTTGTCAGTCTGTCTATCTATCTATCTATCCATCTATATATGGATATATATACATATATATCCTTATCTATAAATGAAGGGGCTGGACTCAGTGACTTCAAAGATCATTTCCAAATCTAAATCCATGATCCTAAGAGATGAGTTCTTAGTCCCAGGTAAATAAACTATATTATCTTAGATATTATCTCCCTTCATCTCTCTAGACCTTATTTTCTTTATCTGTTAAATAATCAAGTTAGACCAAATGATTTATATACATTTCAAATACTATGAAGAAATGCCATGTTTTCTCAGATATTTTTAGCCTGACATTTTTTTTCTTATAGATTCAATAGACAGTCTGTGTGGAAACAACTAGGCCTGGCATGGTAGGAGAACTATCAATTATATAGATATTGAATAATTTTTTTCCTGTATGCACTAGATATCAAATTGATATACAGATAAATCAAATGATAAATCATTCTGGGACTGAGTAATGTTAGGAAAGCTTCATGGGTAAAGGACTTGAGCTTAACCATGAAAGACAGATAGGAATTATCTAGTGCTTGGCACACAATAGGCACTACTTGTTGGTTAAAATTAATTTGTTTTAAGATGGAGAGGGCATTTCTGGTTAAAATAATAATAACATACAAAGCCAGAGATGTGCTAATGAGGAAGATTACTAATCAAATCTCAAAGACTTTTATTCTTTTGGCTTATTTTTGTTTTTTAACTGTTTAAACCATTAAAACATTTAATACATTTTAACTATTAAATCATTCATACAGACCAAGAGCCATCCAAGTTTATGGCATTTGAATATTTAACAATCAATCTAAATCTAAAGTTTAAATTGAGATATTTTAATTGTAGGATGTGTAGGAAGAGATGTGCCAATATATCCAAAGGCAAATTTGATGAGATATCATATGTAAGGCATTTTTTCAAATCCTAAAGTTCTAAGTAAATACTAGAACCAACACTGATTCTTTGATTTAGCAATCCTGTCCAAAGACCTTGCCCAACTTCAGATACTATTTCAATCATTGTCAATTAAAGATGAGTCCTTTGATTGAATTTTAGCAACTTTTTAGAAACATATAAAAAGTTATATGTTCATTAGAGATAAAGAACTAGAAGAGACCTTAGAGGTCATCCAATCCAATCCTCTCAATTTTACATATGAGGAAACAAAATGAATGCATTGTTTTGCTTTGTTTTTGTTTTTGTCTTTATTTACCTTTCAAGACACTGAGGGCCATCTACCAATGAAGATCTACTCTCTTCTTACAATCTATAGTTTTAAAAGGTTCCAATTGGATAAGTCATTGCCCAAGGTCAACCAGTAATGTGTTTGAAATAGGACTGGAATGGAAGTTTTTCTGACTCTGGAGATGGCTCTCAATTTACCACTCTATATTTATTTATTACTCTCTATTTATTTATCAGACATAGTAATGTATGTAATTATAATTTTCAAAAGTTGTATATTTGCATTAACATACTTTTTACTAAGATATTTTTGCTTGTGGTTTTCTAAATAGTGCTTTCATTTGACTGTCTATAGGTTCCTTTAAAACAAAATCTGCTCCGGGGGGGTTATAATAGATCTTATTTAAAGCCAAAAGGGAAGAATTCTTTTATTGGAAGGCCTTAGTGAGGAGTTCTTTCCAGCACATGTATCGAAGGCCAACCATTTCTTCATTTCTCAGCCCACTGTACTCCTTTAGATTTCTCCATCATGTCCCTGCCCTGGAAAAACTTCCCTCCCCCCAACCTACAATCTTTTCATTTCCTTTTGTATATTGTTTTCTCCTATTAGACTATCTTTCTTTCTTGTATTTGTATCCCCAGCATTTTGTACAGTACCTAGCACTTAGTAGGTGCATAATAAATGTTTATTGACTGAATACAGTAAAAAGACCCAGGAGATAAAGATTTAGTTTAATTGCTTTACATGGTCTATTTTGTCCTTTAGATTAATCTTCAATTTGGTAAGGAGAAAGAAAGGTGGGGATCTTTCATAGAGTTGTTATATTTTGTTATGACTTTTAAAGAACTTGCTAGGAAGTAATAAATGATTCAATCTTAGAGAATCTGTAGATAACTTATTAATTTGAAACTCAAGGCATTAAATCAAAAATTAAATTTTCACTAGTGAGTTACTTTCTAAAACATAGACTTGATTTGCTAAATATTCCCTTAATTATTTGTTTGTAGAAAATTGCAGAATTTCAAGAAATTTGGCAAAGAGAAAAAACTTTGAAAAGAAAGGGTCACTTTTTTTTTTTCAAACAAACCCAGAAATTCTGGAGGAAATGGAAATTGAAATACAGAGGTCCATGATGCTCCAGTTCTTTGGGACTAAGACTTGTGTCTCACTTGTCCCTGCTTAGAACACTAGATGTGCCCCCTTTTTTCCTGCCTAACAAGTTATGCATGGCCTTTTCTGTAAATTTTTATACCCCAGATTTATGTAACTCCTGGGGACTCCCACTCAACTTGCTCATTCCATATACAAGGCTATCCCTCTCGCCACAGCTTTAGGAGTTTTAAAATTAGGAGATGATCTGTTTCTCTTACTCATTCTCATTTAAATTCCCACTGGTGCCAAAAATGTCTCTCCAAATAAGTGATTATATGTTAAATCAGTATCTGCCTAAGGGGAGAAAAAAGCCACCCACGAGAATTATGTGTTCAAATGATATTTACCTAAAGGTATTCTGTGGGGCAGCTAAGTGGGTCAGTGGATTGAGAGACAGTGCTGGAAACAGAAGTTCCTGGGTTCAAATTTGACCTCAGACACTTGATACCCATGTGAGGCTGAGCAAGTCAATTAACCTCCATTGCTTAGCTCTTATTGATCTGCTTTGGAACCAATATTTGTATCAATTCTAAGATAGGGGATAAGAGGGTTTTTTTTTAAAGATACTCTGTACAGAAATGCACTTTATTTAATGGGGAAATAGGAGGGAAAGAGGAAGAGGGTAGGAAGGGTAGGTTAAGGGAGAAATTGCTCCTAATCAAAACAAACTAAAAATATACAAAATTATTTCTAGGGTTTTTTGAGGTGTCAAGGAATGGGAATATGAAGGAGGGCCCATAAACTTGGCAATGGTGGAATAAATTATGGTGTAGAAATGTATTGGAATACTATTAAACTATAAGAAATTATTAAAGGGATGGTTTCAAAGAAATCTGGAAAGATTTGTATCAACCGATTACAGAGTGAAGTGAACAAAATCAAGAGAACAATTTATACAATGAAACAATTATGATAAAGACAAACAACTTTGAAAACATTAGGAACTTTGATCATTGTTAATGTCCAGCTACAAATCCAGAGGACTAATAATAAAAACATGCTACTTATCTCTTGATAGAGAGGCAAAGGACTTCAAATATGGAATGAGACTACACATACATATACATGTGTATATATTTAGACATGGACAATATGGAAATTTGTTTTGCTCAACTATACATGTTTATAATAGGGAAGTGGAAGGGAGAGAAGACAGACATTTGCTGATTGAAAAAATAAATATATTTTAATTTTTTTTAAAGAATATTCTAAATATTGATCATGGACTTAGAATTGACTGGAGTAGGAGGTGGATGGATGCCGCCAATTTGCTCCACAATGGGTGGTGGTAAGATAGCTCCCAAGAAGACTTTCTACGTATAATATACTACCTATATTCCAATCCCTCATCCTTATCTCCACTCACCATATTAAATTCTAACTATGAGTTCCCTTACTCTGATAGGGTGAGCTTTCCCCTTATATCACCTCAAACCAGGCCTTCCTGCTCATCCCTTGGAGAGCATCTCATCACACTGCCTACATTTCAACCATCATCCTCATTTCCCTTTCCCTACTTACCCTCTATACGCTAATGGTCCCTCTCTTACCTCCTCCCCCTGCAACCTTGGTCTCTACTATTAAGACACTGGACTCTGCAGATGCAGATCAAAGCATACTCTCTTCCACATTAGTTTATTTACAGGTTCTATTTGGTTGTTTTGGTTTAATATGAGTATTATCTTATAACAATGTCCAATATGGAAGTATATTTTGCATGATAATACATGCATAATCCAGATCAAATTGCTTGCCATCTCCAGGAGGTGGGAAGGAAATGAGGGAGGGAGATAATTTGGATTTTATACTTTCAGAAAACTATTGTTTTGTTGAAAATTATTATGGGGGCAGCTAGGTGCTTCAGTGGTTTGAGAGCCAGACCTAGAGATGGGAGGTCCTGGGTTCAAATCTGGCCTCAGACACTTCCTCACTATGTGACCTTGGGCAAGTCACTTTACCCCCATTGCCTAGCCTTTACCACTCTTCTACCTTAAAACCATTACATAGTACTGATTCTAAGATAAAAGATAAGGGTTTAATTTTTTTTAATTATTACACATAATTGGGAAAATAAAATATCTTTGAAGACACTAGACTCTGATAGGTGAATTTTCACCTTAGCTTGTTCAGAATCAGGTCTTCATACCACTTCCTAGTCATATATTTATCATGCCCTCACTTTCAGCTCCCCTATGTATTGTCTTCCCTATTAGAATATATAATTTTTGAGGGCAGACATGCTTGTAATTTTATCCCCAGAATTTAGCACAGTATCTGGTACATAATAAGTGTTTAATAAATGTTCTATCTATCTATCTATCTGAGACGTTCCCTCAATTTTCAGAGTATCCAGGGTTTTGATTGGTAAAGTTAAACATTATTTGTAACTTTTGCTTTCATATCTATAATTTGGTATCTTTTAAGTATTATGATTCATTGAAAGAGATAAGAGATATATTTGAATTCCCACCTATCCTCCCTTTCTTCCTTCCTCTATTCCCCATTTATTCACAATCCACTAATAAAGATGATGTGAAGAACATTATCAACTCAAGTCCTCTGGGGCTATTTGCATCTTGGTAGATACTTTTCTATGATGTAACAATCTGGCAGGTAGAAAAATATCTTCTCAGCTGGCTTTAGAGGCAAAAGCAAAGGGGAGGGACAAACAATTAACAGTTCACGTGTCTCATAGTCATCAATTAGTATGGATTTGAGTATTCCCAAGATGTTGTTTCTAAATTGCTTGGCCTTGGGGGCAGCTGGGTAGCTCAATGGATTGAAAGCCAGGCCTAGAGACAGGAGGTCCTAGGTTCAAATCTGACCTCAGACACTTCCCAGCTGTGTGACCCTGGGCAAGTCACTTGACCTCCATTGCCTACTCTTACCACTCTTCTGCCTTGGAGCCAATACACAGTATTGACTCTAAGACAGAAGGCAAGGGTTAAAAAATAAACAAATAAATAAAGATAAATTTCTTGGCCTTGCCAAAGGTCATTATCTTAGGTGGTTCTCTCAAGTGAGATAACAAAGGTCCTTTCTCATAGGTACATAGAGTTTTTCTCTTTGGAAGCCAACACAGTAAGGGAAATAAACTTCAAATACATAAATAACAACAATAATAACATCTAACTTCTTTATGGTACTTTTAAGGTTTGCAAACCACAATCCTACTGTAAGATTTAAAATTAGGTTTGACTCAATATGAGAGTTATAAAAGTGAGATTGGGGTCACCATTTATAAAATATTAGCCCTTAAGTCAGAAAATGACTGTTAGCAACTTTTATTTACAACAAGGTAGAGATATTGAAAGTGAGAAATATAGGAAGGAGACAGAGCCTTGTCTATCCTACTGCCCTAAGTGCTGCTCCAGTGAAGTCTGGCTCAGCCCCCAGTAAGGGCTCCCTCAAGTCCCAATTTCCACATGGAAGTCCCAGTGGCATCTTTAGCCAGAAATCTCCCAACACAAGCCTCTTCCTTCAGCCTGAGTCAGTCACCCAGCAAGCCTCTCCAGCACAGAATGCTCCAATCAAGGACAAGTCTAGGACAATGCTTCCAAGAGTCTTCCTCTAGCCCAGCTCACCAGTGCAGAATGAATCCAAGAAGAATCTCCCTTTAGCTTGGCTCACCTGCACACAGAGAGAGTGAATGAATGTTCAGGCTGGTCTTTTTAAAGCCGTTTTCTCAGTCATTTCCTGTCACTCTCCCACTTCACAGGAACCAATCACAGCCTTCCAATTTGCCCAGCACTGCCCAGGGAAGGGCAGTGGCTTTTGGAGGTGTGAGCTTTCTCCAGTAAGTGACTCATGAACTCTCTTACTTAATGGTTAGCTAGATGCTAAACAGGGGTACTTAAAGTTCTTGATTTGATTAAATTAGAGATTGCTGATGGATTATATTAAAAAATCAACTAAGAGAGGGTTCCGGGTTAAGATGGCGGCAGAGTAAGAAGCAGCTCTTAACCTCTCCTGACCAAAACACACAAAACTCCTCAAGGGGACATAAAAACAAGTCCAGACGAACGGAGGAACCCCCACAACAGGGCACAGCGTGGAAGGAACGTGGAATCGAGGCATTTCCATGCTATAAAAGGGTGAAACAGCCCTCACGAAATCACGGGCTGAGTAACTACCCCACCGCCACCCCCTCCACACACAACACCTGTAGCTCCGAAGCCAGCTAAAAAGAAATAGAGCAAGTTTGGGGCACCCATCGAGTCATTGGCAGCTCCAGGGCCTGTTCCTGAGAGCAGCAAGATTTAGGACCCCATTAAGCCAAAGAACGCACGCAAAATCTGAGCGCAGGACCAGGACACAGGGCGCACAGCGCAGGCTGAGCAGAACACAGGCACTGCGGAGGCGTGGGTGGAGGCAGACACAGCCAGGAACTAAAGCCTAAGTGGGGAACCAGTGTGGACGGGTATACGACTGTGGAAGCAGCGCCCTGAGACTTGTAAAGAAACCTCCTGCAGAAAATCAAGCAAGGGGGCCCACCAGGGGGCTTGACCTTGGAAAAAACCAGAACTCAGACCTCAGGAGCCAATAGATCGCGGTCAGACACTGAGCGCGAGGATAAATCTGAGAAGCTGCTGGGCTAATGATGGCTACTCAGCCTCAGGAAGTTCAGAAGAGAAAGAATAACAACAAGAAAAAGAAGTCTTTAACACTCGACAGCTTTTACACAGAGAAAATCCAGACAACCGAGCAAACAGAGGAGGAGAACAAACAAGCATCCGGACCCTCCTCAAATAAGGAAAACTCCTCACAAGCTATGGAAGAGTTCAAAACTGAGATTTTGAGGAAAATGGAAGAGATCTGGCAAGAAAATAACTGTTTAAAAGGTAGAATCATGCAATTGGAAAGTGAGGCTCAGAAACCAAATGAACTGATAAGCAAATTGAACTCCAGAAATGACCAGATTGAAAAGGAATACCAGAAGATTATGGCCGAAAACCAGAAGATTATGGCCGAAAACCGAAAGATTATAGCCGAAAATCAATCCCTAAAGGCTAGAATTGAGCAAGTAGAAACTAATGACCTCTCAAGACAACAAGAACAAATAAAACAAAGCCAAAAGACTGAAAAAATAGAATGAAACATGAAATATCTCAATGAGAGAGTGACAGACCAAGAAAACCAGTCTAGAAGAGACAATTTGAGAATAATCGGTCTTCCAGAAAAACCAGAAATTAATAGAAACCTGGACTCCATACTAACAGAAATAATTCAGCAAAATTGCCCTGAAGTCCTACAAGAGGGCAACATAGACATTGAAAGGATCCATAGAACACCCACTACATTCGATCAAGAAAGGAAAACACCAAGAAATATCATTGCAAAATTCAAGAGTTTCCAAGCAAAAGAAAAAATCTTATAAGAAGCCAGAAAGAAACAATTCAAATATCAAGGAGCACCAATCAGGGTCACACAGGATCTGGCAGCCTCAACGCTAAAAGACCGCAAGGC
>NC_058133.1:333295958-333449992 GCF_016433145.1 Gracilinanus agilis
AGGAGGGGGGGTTGAAGGGGAAAGGTGGAGCATGAATCATGTAACCATGTTAAAAATGAATATTAATAAATGTTAAAAAAAATCAACTAAGAGAGTCTAGTTCTCTCTTCACTATGAGATAGGTGCTATTATTATCCCTATTTTGCAGAAGAGGAAACTAAGACTAAGTCACTTGCCCAGGGTATGTTGCAGGATTTTAATTCAGATCTTTCTGAGACTAAATCCAGCTCTTTACTACCTATGTACCTCAAAGATTCCAACAAGGGAAGAAAAGGCCACAATTTCTTAAAATATAGCTACATATAAATGTTTGCATGCATTCCCTAGCAAGTAATGTCAATTCATTTGCACTTTCAGACTAAGGAAAGTACTTGCATTCATAAAACTCTAAGAATTTAATGTCCTAATATACATTTTAAAATGGATCAGAGCAGTAACAAACTAGACACTATGAAATGAATCCCAGCAGCCATATCTTAACAGACTGTACAGCAAAGGCACAATGCCAAGTGGTTTTAAAGGAAAAAAAAACACCATCCCTTGCCTTCCTGAAGTTTACAGTCTAGGATAGTTGATAAATAATGGGCAAACTATCTTATGTTGTTCAATACTTTTCAGTCATGTCTGACTTTTCATAAACTCATTTGGGAAAGGCAAAGATACTAGAGTGGTTTGCCATTTCCTCCTCCAGCTCATCTTACACATGAGGAAACTGAGGCAAACAGGGTTAAGTGATTTGTCCAGAATTACATGGCTAGTGTCTAAGGTCAAATTTGAACTCAGGTCTCCATGACTCCAAGCTGGCACTCTGTCCACTGCACCACCTACTTGCCTTACATTCTTTATAAAGGATATAAAATAAAAGAGAAATAAGAGCGATACATAGTGCTATAGTGGTTCAGACTTAAGAAAGTTGTATAGACATGTAATCTAGGGGGAAATTTTTTAATTTATAAAAAAGAACTAAGGGAAATTTGTAATCTGCTGAGAGAATATGGGAAGATTTTGTGAGGAAAAAGTGATGTTGAAAATGGGCCCCAAAGGGGGAACGGAGATACAGATCTGGGAAATCAAGAGGTTATACATAAGCAATTAACTATGGAGGATGTTCCAGGAATGATAAATAATCCAGTTTGGTTAGAGTTTGTGGGTTTGAGAAATAATAAACAGAAGGATAGGCTGGGATCAGATTATTGAGGGCCCTGAATGTAAGGCCAAAAAGATTGGATATGATTTACTAAGTAATTTGAAGTCACTGAAGATCTTTGACAAAGGGAGTGACAAAAATCACCCTGGATAACTTTTTTTCAGTATGGTTGTAGAGGAGCTTCTCAGATATAAATTGAACTAAATGGATTCTGAGGATCCTCCCAACTCTAAGATTCTATGCTAATCAGAGCTCTATTTTAGGAAAATTAATCTGTCAGTGACATGTGAATATGACTAGAAAATGGGCAAATTAGTTAACAAGTTCCTGCAATAAAAATCCAAACCAGAAGTAATTATGACCTGAACTACTGTAGTGGGGGTGGGAATGGAATAAAGAAGCTGAATATGAAAACATTACAGGAATAAGATGGCATGTAAGGGTCAAGAGAAATATAAAGGTTTTAAGTCAAGGTGATACCAGTGGTCATAGGAAAATCATAACAAGGGGATTTTTTTTCAGGAAAATTGATGAGTTCAATTTTGGAAATGTTAACTTTGAGGTACCAGTGTGACATCCAGGTAGAAGTAACCAGAACCAGCAAACAGTTAGAAATGCTAGTTTAGGGCCCAGGAGAAAGGATAGATTTTGGACATAGACATTTGAGAATGAAGTGATTATTGAACTTGTAGGACAGAATAAAAAGACCAAGAAGGAGAATATGGAGGGGGAGAACTAAAAACAGAACCCTAAGAAATATTAACAAAACAAAACAAAAAACCCTAAATATACCAGGAAAGATTTAGTAATAAAAAAGAAACCAGTGAAGGCAATGTCACAAAAGTTAAGGTAGGAAAAAGTTTTAAGTAAGAATAGTTGGTCAATGACACCAGAGGACAAATGATGAATGACTTCTACTTCTTCTTGACAGACAAGCTTCTGAACCTTAGGTATAGAACAAGATATGCCCTTTTACATGGCCAAGGTATAGGTCTGTTTACTTGACTTTAATTATTTGTTACAAAGGAGGATATTTATTTTATTTGTTAGTTTAAAAAAGAGTAAGAGTTAGTTCATATAAGAATGAGAGAGTCAATTTATGTAAGAATAAGAGTTGTTCATTTATTTAGTCAGAATCCCATAGATCAAAGCATGCCAGGTCCTTCTATTCTTAACTATCTCCCAAAATCTGTCCAAGCTCATGTTCATGATATTTTCTATCCATCTCATCCTCTGCTCTCCTTTTCTCCTTTTGCCTTCAATATTTCCCACATCAGAGACTTTTCCTATGAGCCCTGTCTTATTATGTGGTCAAAGTATTTAAAAGAGAATAAAAGTGTCATAAAAACTAAAGGAAAGAGCATGAATGAAACATTTATAAAATAAACTGTAAAAGGGAAGTTCAGAAAGAGACAAACAGGACAACACTGGAATTGCTATTTTAAATTTATTATATGCTTTTTAAAAAAACTGTGTGTAATTGAGAGACATGGTTTCATATGCATTTCTCTTTTTCTTTCTTTGAATATGGAAATGACTTCCAACCAAGATGACTGTGTGAACAGAAGCTGGCAGCCCAGCTTCTATACCTACTCTAGCAAAAACAAAAATTAAAGCAGAGCAAGTAATTGATCAAGAAATCCAATGAACATCTATAATAAGTCATCTATTCCATTATAGAAGAGCAGAGAAAATCAGCTGAAAATCCATGAGAAATAGGAAAGGGGCTACCACAAAAGCCATTATCAGAAAAAGAAAATAAGAAGGTAGAAGAGATGGGAAAGGAAGAAAGAAAGGAAGAAAGAAAGAAAGGAAAAGGGGGAGAGAAAGAAAGAAGGAGGGAGGGAGGAAGGAAGGAAGGAAGGAAGGAAGGAAGGAAGGAAGGAAGGAAGGAAGGAAGGAAGGAAGGAAGGGAAAAAGAAAGAAAAGAGAAAACAAAAGAATATGAATCACAAAGAGAGCTATTGAAACATTTTGAAATGGCACAGAGTGGTAAAGAAGGAAGTTTAGATGGAAGCATAGGAAAATAGGCTAGTTTTGAAAGTAACTAGTTGAATTTATTAATTACTTTTGCAATTCTAGTTGTTCATTCATTCAGTCATATTTAACTCTTCAGGACCCCATGGATCTATTATACCATGCCAGGTTCTTCTATCTTCCACTATCTTCCAAAGTCTTTCCAAACTTATGTTCATGATACTTTCCGATCTTCTCATTCTCTGCTATCTTCTCCTTTTGCCTTCAATTTTTTTTTTCTTTCAGACTCTCTTCTCATTATGTGGCCAAAGTATTTAAACTTCAGTATTATTTTGCAACTTTGTTTCCAAACAAATCAGGTCATTTTGTGTCCTGCTGCATTTGTGGAGAGAAATAAGACTCCTAGTTAGCAGGGAGAGTGTGGATTGCAGATGCCAGAACTTCTAAAGGACTTGTGGACAGAGAATACTTTAGGAAGGACAAAGAGCAAGACTTTTGAAAGACATAAGTATGAAGAGTCAGCCTCATTATTTCTCTAGATTTCCTTGAAATTATAGAGATTGCTGAAAATGTAGCTCTTCTGGGTGATATTGACTCTCTCCTCCAATTTGAGCTAAGATTTCATATTGCTCCAGCTAAAGAGTTTATCAAATCTGTGTAACTTTTTTGATTAATCTTTGCTATTTTGCTTGGATAAATGAATTTACTGTCTTTTCAATATTTGTTTTTCGTGTAACAAGCATTAGGTGAGAAGGGATTAAGCTGGTGAGTGTAAACTAAGGGTTATCTTCCACTTAAGAGTGATCAGAAAAGCAGTTTTTGTTCTGGACCTATTGTCCCTTAAATTACTAATATTTCAGGAGGGAGGGCAAATAGATATAATTCTAGCTAAATATCCCTCTTGGGGCCTGGAAAAAAGAATACCCAGCTTTGGCTTGGGATCTGCTTATCTCTTCTCCCAACTAGTATACTGATGGCACAAATAGCCTTTGACTCTTTTCCTCTTCACAGTTGTCACGTAAGAGCCATATCTATACATTTAAATAACCCAGAAAAAATCTTGCAGATAAGCATACATTTACCACCTATACCTATTACACTTTTAAAAAATATAGCAAATAATATTGAATAGATATGAACAATTTCCTATATTACCCTCTTTTTTTGCATTCTATTTTGTGGCTGGATACAATCATTTTGAAGGAATTTTTGTTAATTAAGTTTAAAATTTTTTTAACAATCATGTGGGTTGATGTCCACCATGTTCATAATTTTTAAATTTAGAAGAAAAAAAGTGAAGAAGAGTCAGTCAACATTGTGAAATGCTGCAGAGCAGTAAAGAAGATGAGAATTGAGAAGTCATTGGAGTTGATGATTGGTAAAAGCAGCAAGTGTAGATTAATTTCTCTATCAGCATTTCCTGCAGCTCTCACATCTAATTGCTAGTAGGTTAAACTAATATCCATAATGACAGTGGTAACAACTAGACATGTGATTTTTTTTAAGTACTTACCTTCTGTTTCAGAATCTATACAAGTATCAGTTCTAAGGCAGTAGAGCAGTAAGGGCTAGACAAAGAGGGTTAAGTGACTTGCTCAGGTTTACATGGCTAGAAAGTGTCTGAGGCTAGATTTGAACCCAGGTCCTCCCAACTCCATGTTTGGCACGTTATCCATCAAGATGCCAATATAGGGAAGTCCTTGGTATGGAAACTCAACAATTCATGTCAGCACCTTCTCTGCAATTTTCAGGTTTAGAGTTGCCTAAGATCACATACCCAGTATATATCAGAGGCAAAACTTGAACTCAGGTCAGGACAAGTCTCGCCACTATATACCACATTGCTGTTCTTCTGTATTCTAAACCCTCAAAAAATTTTTTTTCAGAATGTATCCTTTGAAACTTTCTTATCTGAAGAATAAACAAACCCTATCATATTCTATCTTTTGCAATACAGAAGCTACTTAGTTTGCATTGATGCCAATGCTTTATACTTAAGTTTTTCCATCTGCTGGATTTCAGAGACAGACATTCTAAGGAAAACAACTAATTTTTCTCCCTTAGATCATTCCCCTGCTTCCCAGCTTTTCTCCTCATTTTCCTTTTCATAGTTAGGGTTACTTGTTTTATTGTTTGTCATTACTAAAATCTTAATTCTTATTAATTTTTACTCATAAGAAAAAGCTAAGAAGATGAATCAAGCTAGGATATAAAGCATATTGAAGAACAGAAGTCTACAGAGTCCTCAGTGTAGCTAGTCTCCATGAGTACAGAATGTGTCCTTTCAAACCAAAATTAGCACTGTACCATTTCCTTTCTAGACAGGTGTTTCCTCTCTTAGATCTCTACTAACCCTTGCCAGATACATTCAAAGCAACAAAGCAACAATAAATAATTTTCTGCATGTGGTACCTAGTAGATAACTATTTCAATGCGACAAATATTTCTTTAAGTACCTGTAGACAAGGCTTCGAGCTTGGCACTGTTTAAATAGAATCGTCATTTTTGAATACATGATTTAAATGTAAAACATCTTAATGAAAGGCAAAAAGATGTAGTGGAAGTTAAAGGTCCCTTATTTACATTTTGGTTCTGTCACATACCATGCATGACCTTAGGCAGGTCATTTTTCACCCTGATGGGTCTCAGTGAACTCTTTCTACCTCTAAATCTATGAGGTTTAGATTTCTCCCCTAAAATTCAACTTGATATGTGGTATATATATATACATATGCCCTAGGTAATTTGTACAGTTATTCTTTTGATAGAACTGCATCCAGATAGAAGTCTTTTGAATTTTTAAAATAAAAAAAATACTCTTAGTTCTTCTTTGGCACTTACTGGTAACAATTGCTATCTATCAAGAAAATGTTAGACAGAGAAACCAATTTGTGGCAGAGTGATTAGAAGGCTGGCCTTGGAGTCAAGAAGAATTAGATTCAATCCTACCTTTGTCACACAATAGCTGTGTAACTATGAGTAGCTCAGTAACCTACAAGAAACTCTCTAAAGGTTTAGACTACAAGAGAGTTGTCTGTATTAGTAAAGGGAGTTTCCACATTGATGATATCACAAGTCTAAACCCCCCCAAATTATGTATTTTATGTGCTATATATAAACATATATGCATGAATGTAAATAACATGAGTTGTTTTAATAAGTAAATAATTAGGCTTTTGTTTTATTCCCATTGAACCACTGTCCCACTCCACCTCTTTTTATGGATGTAATTACATAGTTTAATGAGCATCATTCCATGATCTAAACTTAGTTTTAAAGAACACACAACAAAGATGAAACAGCAATGAGTGATTATATTATCATAATATACTTCTAGAGACTAGTCATGTGCTTGAATATGCTAATAGACTGCTAAGACATACTAACAGTCTCTTTTTCTTTATCTTTCCTACAAAACCCTCTCTCGATCTCTTCTACCTTCCTCTGTATCTCTCACCACAAACAGTCATTCCTCCATTCTCTTTTTAGCCACCTGATACTTAATGAAACTTTGGCAGCATTATTTGACGCTTAGATTCAGGTTCCCATTCTTATGCAACTGGGCCCAGCATCTAAGAGCTCCCCAGAAAGCTAAAATTGGCCTGGTTATTTTTGACTAGGTGCCAGAAAGCCATATGGGTAATACCAGATCCTTTTTATCCTTTTAAACTAAAGAATGAATTATGTTGCAGCCCTTCATAGCTTTATAATACTTTCCGGCTATGATACAATTTAAGGCTTGAAGAGGTAGAATCAAGATGGCAGTGGAAGAAAGAAGCCTACCTCTCTATCACAATTCTTCAGTAAAGATCTAAAAAAATTACAGCAAGTCAAGATCTTATCAGGAAAGAATCCAAGAAAAAAACCACAGTGAATCATTTTTTCACCTCATGATTCATAGATAGATAGAGATGTCTACCTACATTGGTTATGGAGACTAACCAGGAGTGCTTTGTGCAGAGGATTCCTGGACAGCAACTAAAAGAGATCTGAGGCTGTCCAAACAAGAAGTCTCAAGCCTATACAAAAAGACTCAATCTAGTGCAGAGTGAAGGAGCAGGTGCCAATGGCAGCTCTGTTACTTGGTACCCAATTCTGGGTTACACAGATCCAAAGGTGACCGAGAAAGGGATGTATGTCTGCAAAGAAATAAATAGATCAGGAATACCAAACCAAAAGACAGATAAATGGAGAGGGGGGAGAGGGAGGAATCTCTGATAAAGGACTCATTTCTTAGACCTATAAGGAATGGATTCAGATTTATAAAGATAAAAAACATACCCCAATTAATAAGTGGTCAAAGAATATGAATAGGCAGTTTTCAAAGGACGAAATCCAAGCTATCTTTTTAAAAAGTCCTAAATCACTAATAATTAGGGAAATTAAAATTAAAACAATTCTGATATCTACCAGATTTGAAAATCTGACAAAAAAGGAAAATGACAAATGCTGGAGGAACAGTTGGAGAATAGGAACTTTACAATAGTGTTGGTAAAGCTGTAATTTGGTCTAGCCATTCTAGAAAGCTGAAAAGCTTGGAACTATACCCCCGAGATTATTAAATTGTACATGCCCTTTGATCTAGCAAATGATATATATATATATGTATATATATGCATATATACATATACAAAGATATCAAAGGAGGAAAAAATCCATATAATCCATATGTACAAAAATATAACTCTTTTTTTTTAAAAACTTTACCTTCCATCTTGGAGTCAATACTGAATATTGGCTCCAAGGCAGAAGAGTGGTAAGGGTAGGCAATGGGGGTCAAGTGACTTGCCCAGGGTCACACAGCTGGGAAGTGTCTGAGGTCAGATTTGAACCTAGGACCTCCTGTCTCTAGGCCTGGTTCTCAATCCACTGAGCTACCCAGCTGCCCCTTATAGTAGCTCTTTTTGTGGTGGCAAAGAATTGGGAAATGAGATGACGATGTTGCCCATAAATAGAAGAATGGTTAAACAAAGTATTGTATATGAATGTGATTGAATATTGTTGGGCTATAAGAAATGAGGAAAGAATGATTTCAGATAAACCTAGGAAAACTTTGACTTTGCTTTATTAGTTCTTGCTGTCTTGCAAGATCATTGGCTTCTGCTTACCCAATTCTGGTCTTTAGAGACTGGTTTTCTTTTGATTTTCCCTTTCAGTTTGGTCTATCTTGTTTTCCAGCTGTTTAATTTTGGTCTCCAATTTTCTTATCAATTCTTTTGATTTTGGGGCACCTTTCTCCAATTGGGAGTTTCTGTCTTTTAAACTGTTAATTTCATTTTGAGCTATTTCCCACTTTTCTTGCCAGCTCTCTTCCATCTTTCTCATGATGTCAGATTTGAACTCTTCAAGAGCTTGTGACAAATTTTCATTTTGGGGGAAAGGTTTGGATGTGATTACTTGTTTGTTCTCCTCTGCTGTCTGCTCTGTTGTCTGGATTTTTTCTGTGTAAAAGTTATCAAGTGTTAAAGCTTTCTTCTTGATCTTTCTCTTTGGAGATTCTTGGGCATGGCTTGCCATTATTAGTATGCTGTTTTTCTTTCTCAGTCAGAAGTCTGGGTAAGGCAGGCAGGCTCTCTGTTGATCAAACTGTAGAGCAGTTTTTGCCTGAGTCACAGTGCAGTGCTGCCCCTCTCAGCTTTATCCTCGTGCCCAATCTCTGTGCTCTTTAGGCTCCTGGGGTCTCAAGTCTAGCTGTTCTCAGGGTCAAGCCTCCTGGTGGTGCCCTTGCTTGCTCCTCTGCCCAAGGCTCCTTTAAGAGTCTTAGGGCGCTGCTTCCACAGTCATGCACCCCTTCATACTAGGTCCCCACCCAAGGTCCTCACCCAGGGCCTGTGCTCAAGGTCTGCGTTCAAAGTCCGTGCTCTTTAGCCTCTTGGAGTCTTAAGTCTTGCTGCTCTCAGGAGCCAGTCCTTGGTGGTCCTAGAACTTAATGAATGCCCCAAGCTTGCTGTAACTCTTGTGTACTGGCTTTGGCAATGTAGGTGAGGGGAGGGGGAAGAGGGCAGTGTTGATCAGCTTTCATTTTAGTGAGAGCTATTTCTCCTCCCTTATAGCATGGAAATGCCCATATCCCATGTACCTTCAATGCTGCACCCTATTGTGGGGTCCTTTCATTCATCTGGATTTGTTTTTTGTGTCTTTTTGAGGAGTCATGTGTAGGTGGGTTAGGAGAGATTAAGCACACTGCTTCCACTCTGCAGCCATCTTAACCCAGAAGTCCTAGGAAGTCTTTGAAATCATGGAGAATAAAGTGAGCAGAACCAGAAGAACAATTTATAACAACAATATTGTAAAGGCAACTTTGAAAGACTTAATAACTTTGATCAATGCAGTGACCAACCACAATTCCTAAAGACTCATTATAAAATTTACTACCCTTCTACTAATAGAGAGGCAATGGATTCAGAGTGCAAACAAATATATTTTTTAAAAATATAGACAATGAAAAAATTGTTTTTGCTCAGCTACAAAATATGGTTGGAAATCTATTTCAATAGCTCAAACAAGAGGTGATGAGAGCCTGAATTAAGGTCATATCCATATGATTAGAGAATAAAGGAAAAATGCAGGGGATTATAAGAAAGTTTAAGAATTCATTAGACATGAAGGAGAGGCAAAAGTGGAGAGTGATTCATAATTTGTAAACTTAGGTGAATGGAAGATTAATAGTGCCCTTGAGAAAAATAGGCACATAAGGAAGAAAGAAGGGCTCCAGAAGAAAGATAACTAATTCATTTTGTGACATATTGAATTGAAGATGATTATATAGCATTCAGTTGGAAATTCCAATATGCAGTTGGTTGCATAGGAATAGAATTCAGGAGAGAAACCAAAGCTGTATGTGTAAATCTATGAATTTTCTGGATAGAAATGATTGTTGACTTCATGAAATCTAATGAGATCATCAAATGACAAAAGTATAGAGAAAAAAGAGGGCCAAACATAGAGTCCCCTGACGCCCACTTACACATGGCAACAAGCCATGGATCATGATCCGTCAAAAGAGGAAGTAGACAGGAAGGAGGAGAATCAGGAGTGTGCAGTATCAGGAAAATTCAGGAAGAGGAGAATATCTAGGAGGGAGGAATTAATCAACTGTGCTAAATATTGCAGGACAATAAAAAAGGATAAATATTGAGAAAAATTGATTGGATTTGGCAACTAATAAATCTTGGGGATGGCAGTTTCAGTTGAATGATGAAGTCAAGTTGAATAAATGAAAACCAGGAAGATAGAGTTTTATTTTCTAAGAAATTTAGCTGTGAGAGGAAGGAGATATAAAATAATAGAGGGGACATTAGAGTCAAGTAAGAATGTTTTTGTTTGTTTAAGATGAGAGACTTTTACTTGGCATAAAGAAATCAGTGGATAGGAAGAAACTGAAAATAAGTAAGACATTTTCCATTTGAAAAGATGGGGGCCTACCAGTGGGTATAGAGCACTGCATATACTATCAGACTTCATTGATCTATTAGTTCATTCTGCTGAGCTACTTTCTCTTCATCTTTAATTATTAATTATTTAATTATTAAGAGGGATGAGTGAGGCAGCTAGGTGGTTCAGTAGATAGAAGGCCAGGTTTAGTGATGGGAGGTCCTAGGCTCAAATCTTATCTCAGACATTGCCTAACTGTGTGACCCTGGGCAAGTCACTTAACCCCAATTAATTAATTGACCACTCTTCTGCCTTGGAACAAATACTTAGTACTGATTCTAAAACTGAAGATAAGGGTTTAGACAAAAAAAAAAAAAAGAACACAAGAGAGGGTGGAATATATTCAGAAATGAAAATAATATTTAATACAAAAGGTATCAGTTGAA
Organism: Gracilinanus agilis; assembly: GCF_016433145.1. Lineage (NCBI taxonomy): Eukaryota > Metazoa > Chordata > Mammalia > Didelphimorphia > Didelphidae > Gracilinanus > Gracilinanus agilis. The sequence continues at coordinate 333,306,903 of NC_058133.1, forward strand.
AACTTCATTTAAAAAGCAGATTAGAAACAGAAGGAATGAGAAAGAGAAAGATAAGGAGGCAAGCTGTGAGAGAAGACAAGAGGGAATGGTTTTAGGGCACAGAAGTGGAGTCATCTGAACTTTATATTAAGATATGATGGAGGCAGATTTACTTAGGAGACAGCTAGGACAGCCTAGCCAAATGTTTCCATAAATAATTTGGACTGACAATTTCTAAATAGGCTTAATAATTTGGCATGGTTACTACTCAAATCCTCATGATCAACCTTTCATTTTTTTCCCAGTGCTCTATTTCCCCATATTTATAGACTATAAAAAGACAACCTCATATAGCAGACAGGGCTGTGATCTTGCAGTTAGGAAGATGTGGTTTTGAGTCCAGAAGACTATCTATCAGTTATGGGCAACTAAGAAGTTCATTGGAAAGGTCATTGGTCCTAGGGCCAGGAAGACCTGAAAATTCAAACCAATTCTCAGGTGTTTACTAGTTCTGTGACCTTAAGAAAGTCACTGAATCTCTGCTGCTTTCATTAGTTTCCCAGTCAGTAAACTGAGGATAATAATAGCACCTCTTGGGCTATTTACTGGGATATGAGGAACAAATGAGATAAAATGTTTTACAAGCCTTAAAGTGCTATTTAAATACAAGCTATTGTTATTGTTATCTGCATTGCTGAGAGTTCTGAGAGAGGTCCTATACTCAGAGATTCATACATTAATGAAATCACAGGTCTTGGCCACAAAAAAAAAAAATGGGAATGTTACCAATTTCTTTGGCAATTTTTATTTGATTTTCCTCTTTCAGGTACAGATTGCCACAGGATGTGTGTGTGTGTGTGTTAGAGATGAGGCAAAGTGGAGGTAATAGAAAGGAGGGCCAGAGAATATACAATTTATTAGAATCTGATTCTTATTAGTTCCAACTGGATCTGTTTAGTTTCTGAACCATAGTATTGATTTCCAAGGCTATATTAAATCATAAAGAAGGGCTATGAAAGTAATACATCAAAAAAATTTGTTAAGCTCCTACTATGTGTTAGGTGCCAAATAGGCACTGGAAATACAAATATAAAAAATGAAACAACCCTTACTCAAAAGGAGCTTATAAATTTTTTTTTAAAAGGAGCTTATATTCTATTGGCAATGACATTCAGAGAGTTCATGCTTTAGAAAATTGACTTAAGAGAAGTGACTTTGCTAATGATAACAACAGTAATGCTTCAGTAAGCATTATCTTTTCTTATAATAAAAATTATTCATTAATTTTTTCATAGCCTATCTTTTCTTATAGGGGATAGTCCTTCAATAAAGTCATTAATATAATCTGCTGTTGACTCAGTAACCCATCAGTGCCAGATGCCAGTCTCTTTGTAAGATTAATATCATGACTTCTGGTCTCCTCTGTGTTTGGCATAATTAGGAAAACCGAGGGAGGAAAATTCTATTTCATAACCTTTGATTCTATTAAGCAGAAGCAGGAGATAAAGCTGGAAGGGACAAATTGAGGACAGCTTGTAGAGGGTCTTGAATGCTAAAGCAGTTGTTTGGACTTTATTCACTAGGCAGTATAAAACTACTGAATGGAGTTTTTATCGCTCTCTCTCTTTTTTTTTTTCAAAGCAAGAAAGGAATGCATTCCAAGAAGTGTGTTAGAAGAATTAGTCTAACAGAAATATGCAAGAAGAATTGGAGGAAGAGAGTTGGAGACTGGGAGAAGAGTTGGGAAGCCATTAAAATAGTCCAGATGTGAGGAAATAAGGCCCTGCGTTAGGGCAACAGTAGTGGGAATGGATAAAGGACAGATGTATAAGATATTACAAAGAAAAATTTGACAGGCTTTGGTAACTAATTGCTTATGGGAAACAAAACAGTGCTAAGGGTTGAAGATGATTTTTAGATTTCAGGACTTGGGTGCCTGGGGAAATTGTGGTGTCATGATGAAAAAGGGAAGTTGGGAGGAAAGAATTTTTGCAAGGGAAAAAGGAGAGCAGAATGAAGTTTTAGGTATTGAGTTTAAGTTATCAGGAGACATTCATGAAGGATGTCTAGTGAGTCATTTAATATGCAGTGCCGATGCTGCAGAGAGAGGTCACAAATGGAGAGAAAAATATGAAAGTCATTAGCCTAAGTAATGACTTATGGAATGAATGAGATCATCACATAAACAGATGTAGACACAGAAAAGATCTTTCATAATAAAAATAACCATATTTAGGGTGGTTGGAGAAAGAAGGGACAATTAGATAGAGAAAGAAATTCCAGAGAGTTAGGAGAAGCAAGATGGCACAATGTCATGGAAATCAAGAGAGTTCTAATAACAACAGGTAACATTTGTATAGTACTTTAAGGTTTGCAAAGCACTTTATATATTTTCTCTTGGTGCTTAAACAAACCTAATGAAATAGGTGTTTGGTATTCCTGTTTTACAGATGAAAAAAATTGATGCTGAGGAAGGTTAAATGACTTCCCCTGAGTCATACAGCTAGAAAGCATATGAGGTAGGATTTGAATGCAGATCTTCTTGACTCCATGACCGGCTTGTATCCATTACTCACCTAGTTGCCTAAGCTATAGTGTAATAGGGTGTTCAGGGAAGACTAGCACCTTTGGTGTGAGGGCTTGCCCAACCCTTTTCAGGGCTGCTTGTCCACCTTTCACCCAACTCTTACCTGTGGCCCCAAGAAGCTGTCTATCCCAAGCATGTGAGGAATTTAATCAATCAATCAATCAATTAATTTCCATGAAATTATGAAGAATGAAAAGAGCAGAAACAAGAAAATGTTATATATCGCAATAGAAATATTGCTTAAAGGATGACTTGTGTATGTCCACCTCCAGGGGAAAAACTAACAAATAGAAATAAATAAAACATAGTTTTATATACACATATAGCTTTTTGTCAAATGATGCCTTCTCTAATGGGGAGAGGAGAGAGGGAGTTAATTGAGTATTTTAATATAACAAACAAATGAATAAATAAATATAAATTGAAAAAGGAAAGATCTCCTGGTGGAATGGGTGCATGAAAACAATTTGCTTCAACTGCCATGAAGGCAGCTGAAGCAGGCTCTGTGGAGCAGTTAAGAGTTTGGTCAGCTTTCAAAGACACTAAGGTTATCCCTTATATCCTGGACCATCTCCAGTCATCCTGACTTTTGTCTTTCACTGGATTTCAATAACTCTGGAAGAGAGAGATTGGCTAGTAACTCTTTGTAACACTGCCTCACTTAAATCCAATTCAGTTGCAAATCAAGACATCACTTCATGATGTCTTTGGTCCTCTTAAAAAATGAAGGATGAGGAGTAGCTGGGTGGCTCAGAGGATAGAGAGCCAGACCTAGAGACAGGAGGTTCCGGGTTCAAACATGGCCTCAGATACTTCTTAACTGTGTGACCCTGGACCACTTAACCTCAACTGCCTATGCTCTTACCACTCTTCTTCATTTGAACAAATACTCAGTATTGATTCTAAGATGTAAAGTAAGGGTTTAAAAACAACAACAACAATGCAGGATAAACAATAGCTGCCCAAGAACATAAGGCATTAGCAATGGCTATTGTATTTCACCGTTGATTTACAGAAGAATAAAATTAAGTTGCATGTTAAGAATAAGGAGTTAGATTGCCAAGAGTTATGGATTAAGAAGATGGTAAATAAATAGAGGCAGAATGTATAGACTACTCTTCCTAGAAATTTGACAGTAAAAGGAAAGAGAGTTCAATAGCTTGAGTGGGTTGCAGCATCAGGAGATTACCCCAACATTTTTAAGGCAAAAGGGAAGGAGAGAGATAGAAGATGCAAGGAGGAATAAGGAAAAGTACGAAAGACATAGCTCAACAGCTTTAAAAAGAAGAGGAACATTACTTCTGGGAGACTAGAGAAGGGTGATAAGGTAGAGAGAAGGGTGTGGTGATTAAGAAGTCTTGAGACAAAGAGGAGGTACATTAAATAAATTCCTGCTGGACATTAAATGATAGGAGTATAAATTTAAAACTAGAGAGAACCTCTAAACTCATCTAATCTAACCCTCTCATTTTAGAAATGAGGAAACCAAAGTCTGGAGTGACTTGCTCAAGATCATATAGATAATAGCAAATAGTAGACCCAAGTCCTCTAACTCTAAATTCATCACGTTTCCCACTGTACCGTGCGTGATGTAAGTTGCTAAAAATGAGGCAGACAGAAGTAGATTTGGATATTTAAAGGGTCTATAGAGAGTTTGGAACTTATCCCAGGAACTACTAACTAAGAGATAAATTGCTTAACAACCATTGAGAGCCCTGATGAGATTAGATGGCATGAATTTGTAATGGTTTCATGATTTTATATAGCAATATCTGGCAACCCAGGAGCCAAAGTGGAGAAGGTAGATGGAAGCAATTCTATGTTACCCAGAATTAGTTATTGGCACGATTATCCTCTGAGTCTATTCTATTCTTCTGGTTAACCAACCAGCTAACAACACTTCTGGATCCTTATCTCAACCTTTTGGCAGAGCACATTTTCCACAATCTCTTTAGAAGCAACCATTGCAAACAGCATCATCACAAAGTTAAGTAGAGATAAATTTTGGTCAATACCAGTAGCTTCAAGGGTCACAGAGGAAATAAAGAAAAGCAAATATAAGGCCTAGAAAAGATTCTCTTGATTTAAAGAGAGGAAAGAAAAGAAATACAGTAGAGAATGTGAAAGGGAATTTTTTAATCTTAACTTGATTAATCAAGTACTTGGAGTGTTCCACCCTCTTAACTTAGTCAAGAACTTGAGGATCCTTTTGATAAAAGTTCACACCCTCAGAGGACAGGAGGTGGATCCCAGAGGCACTGCCTCCTGGGACCCTCCAGGACCCTCTTGGTTTTTTGTCTGGTGGCTGGTGGATTCTGACTGGTGACTGGTATCTTCTGACTAGTGGCTCAGTCTTTTACGGCTCAGTCTGGTGTAACTCAGCTTGATTAGGCATTCAATTCTGCCTTAGATTCATGTGAGGAGTTCAGCTTAGATGACTCACTTGGGTTGAGAAGACCCTGACTGAAGGCACTGGCTCTTAAGCTCTTCTCCTGTCTTCAGTGGAATGCACTCGGATCTGGACCAAGTTAATTTAGCTAGGCAATATTTTCTGCCTCCTTTCTACATTTCCCTCTCTTTACTATCTCTACCCTGCTGTAATAAAGCTACTAAAGCTACTAATAGTCTCTTGACTTAAGAGTTAATTTTTATAAATGGCAACCACAACAATTTTTAAAATTCTTTTAATTATCAAACCCATTTTAATTATTACAGGAAGAAATAAAGAAAAATGTAGAAGAACTTGCCATTTCTCATAACTGGAATGCATGAGAAGAAGAGAATGCAAAGGGAAAGGGAAGGGAATAAGCATTTATATAGATCAGTGGTTCCCAAACTTTTTTGGCCTACCACCCTCTTTCCAGAAAAAAATATTACTTAGCGCTCCCTGTCACATACTACCACTGCCTCCTTACAGTTAATCACTGCCCCCAAATGCACCTGCGTCCATCACCGCTCTCCTGGATCGGTGCAGCACCCACCAGGGGGCGGTGGCGCCTACTTTGGGAATCACTGATATAGATCCTACTATGTGCAAGGCACCTGTGTAAGCACTTTTTACAAATAACTCATTTGATTCTCATAACAACCTTGTAAAGTAGGTACTATTATCCTTATTTTACAATTTAAAAAACTTTAGAAGTTAAGTGACATGCCCAGGGAATGAACCAAACTCAAAGAGAACTGGACTGTCTTCTACACATAGGTGTTTGGTAGAAACCACAGTAGATGAGATTGCACTCATTTGTTTCAGTACAAAGGGTTGAGTATGCACACCTAATCCAAAATTTGGCATAGAAATGCAGAAAATTCAACATGGAGACAGGAAAGGACAAGAATGGGAGAGGAAAGGACAGATTCTGGAAGCGAACATATATAGGCCAAATATATTTCATCTTTGGTGTATGGATAAGGAAGGGGGGATGAAAAAAGAAGAAAGGAAATGTAAAAATCAATCATCAGAATCTAGGAAAGGTGAAAGAAAGGAGTGGCAGAGGAATGGGATCAGACCATTTCCATTATGGATTAATAACACTGTTCATATACCTTCTCTTTCATTACCTTTTTCTTTATATTAAAGAAGGTGAGGAGGAAAGGGAAGAAAAAGTATAAGAGCATATGATGGAGGTGAAATCACCAATAGCAATCATAACCACAAATGGGATCAATTCACTCATGAAAGGATTATATTATTTATTCTGTATTAGCAGAATGGATTAGAAAACAGGATATAAAATATTGCTTATAAGAAGCACGCTTGAATCATGAAGTCATCCAGTTAAAATTATGGAAGGAAAGCCAAGTGGGTGGCCCGGTGGATTGAGGACCAGGCCAAGAGATGGGAGGTCCTAGATTCAAACCTGACCTCAGACACTTCCCAGCTGTGTGACTCTGGGCAAGTCATTTAATCCCCATTGCCTAGCCCTTACTGCTCTTCTGCCTTAGAACCAATATATAGTATTGATTCTAAGACAGAAGGTAAAGGTTAAAAAAAATATGGAAGGGCCGGCATGCTAATGTACTATTGGTACATCTGTGAATTGCTCTAACCATTTAGAAAGCAATTTGGAACTATGCCCATAATTCATTAAACTACCCTTAGCTTTCATCTCAGCAATACCATTATTAAGCATATACTCCCAAGCCATCAAAGACAAAAGTAAAGGACTCATATGTACAAAAATACTTAAAGTAGCATTTTTTATTGTAGCAAGGTACTGAAAACAAAGTGAATTCCTATCATTGGGGAACAGCTGAACAAATTATGGAATATCAATATAAAGGCATATCATTATATCATAAAAATGACAAAAGAAATTGTAACACCAATTGTATCTACATTAGGATCATGGTCTGATAAAGCAGATTTAAAGGCCCAAGTTGGCAGTAATTCTGTCCTTATAAGTATAATTCTGAAATGTATGATGATGCCCCCAGTTGGAGAAAACTATCTAAAAATGGGTATTGGAATACCACCCTTGTTTAGTTCCTAGCATTTCCTAAACTCATGTCCTATGAACAAAGTAAACACAAAGAAATCCAAAAGACAGGGTCAACCAGAAATACTTGTGAGAAATGAGATTACATCAGTCATATGCAATCTTTAAAGGAATAAGAGAACAGGGTTAAAAATAAGTGCCAGCTTCATCCAGCCAAAATAATAAGAAGGGCTTAAGGACCATTAGTTCCTTCATATCTGTTTTTATCCACCCTCAGATCTTCAGCTCTTGAGCAGGGACCCATAATTTCAGAAAGAAATGTTTTATTCTTTGCCTCTTGTGCCTTTACCTCTCATCTATTTCATCACCTTCAAGGGCAAAAATTTGAGGAAAGAGAATTGACTGTCACCATTCCTGCTGATACAAGATCATGTGCTGCTCTAAGTGTTGGGGAGACCCCCTTCACTTCCCTCCTCCCCAAATGTTCTCTTTTATCTTTTTCTGGTTCTCCATTTACTCCTGCCTCAATCCCAAACTATGTGATATTTCCTAGCATGAGGAGATAAGAAAAAAACCCTCTCTGTCCAATAAGTCCATTTAAATCCACACCATTCTAACCTCTTCTAGGGTGGCACAAAATGAATTCAGAGAAAAGTAGGAAGGTTGCTAAAGAGGAAAAAGAGAAGAACCAGTTGAAGAGTTTATGTAATGGTTACAATCTTGTAAAAGAAAACTTTGAAAGACTTAAGAACTCTGATGATACAATGACCAATTGTTATTTCTGAAGCCTGATAAGTCATAGATCTCACCTCTTGGAAGAGAGGTGATAGACTGTGTGTTTTAGAGATACACATTTTCAGAAACAATGTGTAAGTTGTTTTATTTTTGTTTTTTAACTTTTACATTCCGTATTAGAATCAATACTAAGTATTGGTTCTAAGACAGAAGAGTAGTAAGGCCTGGCTTTCAATCCACTGAGTCACTTAGCTGCCCTTGTAAGTTTTTTGTTTAAACTTATTTTTTATAGAGAAGTGTTTTCATTTAAGGGGTAGAGAATTTTGAGAGGCAGTGGAGGTAACAGTAATGCCCCTCTCACTAAAAAAAAAAAAAGTATCAACGAAATATTTTAAAATAATGCAGAAGAGATTAGTAGAAAGTGCTAGGGATACAGAAAGCAGGGCAGTATTGATACTATAGTGTTAAATGTAATATATGCTAAAAAAAAGCCTCTATATAATAAAAATTCATAGCTTCATATATAGTCTGCTTTTTTGTATTTCTTTGTATATAGAAATAGTCATGTTTGTTGATATTTGTCAAGTTCACAATAAAAAGTATAATAATATTAAAATTAATATTTTTAAATTTAAATTAACAATATAAAAATAAAACAATATTTTATATTATTTATATTTATATAACATCATATTTATATAACGATACCCACTCCCAACATAATAAAGCAATTCCTGATTGGTCAACTCTATTAACCTTCCTTTGTGAACATAAATTAATTGATATTGCTTTGTAGAAAATATATATGCATAACTGTATCAATATTGCTTAGTAGAGAATATGTATTATAAATATATACATCTATATACATATATACACATACACACAAATAGTGTTATTGTTCATCCTTCATTTCTGAAGATCAATGACATCACAGGTGTAATGATTAAAAATGATAAATGCTGAAGTTATGAGGGAAATTAATAGCTTAATTAAAGCCATGTTGATAAAAATATGTAAGAACACGCGCCTGGTAAAAGCTGTTCAAAATTACCGCCAGTACCCATCCTCACTATGTAGCCAAAGAGGTCATCTCAAGCCCGCCCTCCGAATTTAAGCTGCACTATACGTTGGTTCCTGTTGTCTGACGTTATCACGTCAGAAATGGGAAACCCATTGGATCAGGGGAAGTGTAGTTCCAAGGTCCCCCACATGTCCACAGGAAGTTTGGGATCCCAGTAATTTTAAATAACACACAGGGTGATGCCTTGACTTGAGAGTGAATTGGATTTAAGTGAGGCATTGTTGCACAAAGTCATCAAGCTTCCTCTATCTTCCAGGATAATCAAAGTCCAGTGGTGAAACAAAAGTCAGGACCATTGGGATTGGCCCAGGATGAACGGATGACCTTGGCATCTTTGATGACTAAGCTCTAAGCACTCCATGGTTCCTGATTCAGAGTGTGTGAAGTGAGAAATAAGTGTGTTATTCTCCAGTTATTAATATCTAAAAGTTGGTGTTCCCCTACCCCATTCCCCCCATCCCATTCTTATAAAAGCTTTGCAGCTTTAAGTGAGTCTGTCTGGGAATTGCCCCAGGCAGGAGTCCCAGGCTGATGGTCTCAGATCCAGTGGTACTAGAGACCAAATCTTAAATACCCATCATGAGAACTCTTTCATCCTAGAAGACTCTCCCGTTGTATCTTTGCAGTCCTCCTAGAGAGTCCAGTCATGAGCTACAACCCTCTTTGTATCCGTTTCCAACTTCCTGGTCCTTTCTTTAAAATATTGATTTGTTTGGATCCGTCCATTGTGCAGCTGTTCTCCAAATTCTTGAAGACGTTAATAAACTTGAATGTGTTCATTGTAAAGTCAATGTAAAACTTTTCAACACTCTGTCTCCGAACTACTGTAAAATGTTATAATCCCTTCAGGGAGACTTGGTTACCTTGGGATTCTCCTATAAGTAAGGGATTTTTATATGAATTTTTGTGCATTTGTCTTGGGTCAATAACTTGAGGCAATGCCCTGCATTTTCTCCATCACCCCTTGGGGCATCTGCATTGGGTCCATGCCCTGAGACAATGCCCCTCCCTCCATCTCTCTCTCTCTCTCTCTCTCTCTCTCTCTCTCTCTCTCTCTCTCTCCTTATATTTTAAATGATTTCCCCAGTTATCTATTTTTTAATAAGTGGTAAAAGAGGTGAACTTTGAAATTTCCACCCCACACAAGCTCATACAGCTATATATGTATATATATTCTCTACCAAGCAACATTAGTAACAAAATGTATGTATATATACTTATTGATGTATATATAGGTGTTGCTATATATTTATGCATGTGTAGCTATGTTGGTAAATGGAGATTTTTCTTCTCCTCAACATTCCAATCTTTGTGAAGTCTTGCCCACTGTCTCCCAGAATATACTCCACACACCTAATTCAGCATTCTTGTGTAGATTTCAAGGGAAAAGCTAAAAGTAAATTAAAACAAATTATTGAGTGCTTTTAAGGAACAAGCCTCAAGGCCATCTCTTTTAGCTTTGGTCTAACAGATTTGTGACAACAAAAAACCTCTCTGGGTTAGTGTTTCCACTTCTCTATGCAACTTCACAGTTTTCCCTTTCATCCTTAAACTGTTGTGATCTCTCCCCATTTCCAAAAAAAAAAAATACTGCTTAGCTCAGCACAAATGAAACAGGTTTAAGGATTATTTGGGTTTTTTTAAATTGTTTTATTCTAATTCTTATGGATAACCTTCCAATCTCACTCTCTCCAATCTATTCAAGCAGACTTTTTCCTGATATCCATTGTTGTTGTTGAGTCATTTAGGACTCTTCATGATCCCATTAAGTATTTTCTTGTCAAAGATAACAGCATGGTTTGCCATTTCCTCTTCCAACTCATTTTCAGATGAGGAAAGAGAGGCAAACAGGGCTAAATTGACTTGCCCAGGGGCAAGTGTCTGAAGCCAGATTTGAACAGATCCTCCTGACTGCAGGCTTAGTGTTCTATCCTCTGTGCCATTTAGCTGCCCCCTCAATATCCTTGGAAACTAGTTAAAAACTGAAATGTCTTTGATACGCATCAGAAGTTGCACCTCTTGGGGGGTTTTGTATAAAAAGGGAAATCTTGTGAGCCATTTTACCAGAGAGTGTTTGAGCTGCTACCTTCCCTTCTCATGTATAAGCCCTCTTTAGTGTTAACTCCTGGGAATCTGCTGTTGCCTTCAAGGATAGCTTTGAGTTTTCACTTTCTTCCTTTCCTCATTAGCTGATAAGAGGTAGTAAACCTCTAGGTGACCCAGATAGCTAGAGAGTGGAAAGGCATCTCAGATATTTCAGCCCTTCCCAAGACCTCTAGGGGTTATCAACTAGCTCTTTTCCACTACCCTTTCCCCTCCCTACTCCTTTTCTTTCACTGGAAGATCTGAAACCAACAGGACCTTAAGGAATCAGAGAGCTGGCGGAGACCCAATCCAGATCACATACCAGTGGATCATTTCATCTTATCTCCACTCATCTTCAGATCTCCAGTGATGGCTGCTACTACTGCTTGTGCTGCTGTTCCTCCTCCCTCTAACTGTTATTTATATAGCACCTTGAGACTTACAAAGAGTTTTATGTATTACCTTGTTTGGTCTTAAACATCCCTGTTAGATAGGTGCTATTATTATCTTAATTTCTTTCCTAAATGGGGAAAATGAAGCTAAGAGGTGTTACTTGCAGCAATATTGTGGAATGATCACCTGTGATAGACTCAACTATTATGGACAATACAATGATCAAGGATAATTCTGAGGGACTTATGACAAAGAATTCTACCCACTCCCACAGAAAGAACTGTTATAGTCAGAATGCAGATGAAAACATATCATTTCTCACTTGTTTACTTGCGTTTCAGTTTTTAGTTTTAGTTTTAAAAGATTATTCATTTACAAAAATGAACAATACAGAATTTTTTTTTAATTACTTGCCCAGGGTCACACAGTTAAAAGTGCCTGAGGAAGGTTTTGAACTCAGGACTTCCTGAGCCTAACTCAAACAATCTTTCCATTACATCACCTACCTACAAAACTTTTTAGGCTTTCTTTTCTTTTCTAATTGAAGTTTGCATTTTTCTCTGATTACCAATATTCTCCTCTTGTTTACATGTTCCCCACCATATTCCATTGGAAAAAAAAACAGAAAAGCAAGCCCTTATAATGAATATAAATCCTCAAACAAAACAAACTCTCACATTGGTCATATCAAAAAGATCTATGTCTCATTCTACATTTTTACTTCATCATAGAGTGGGTAGCATGTTTCATCATGACTCCTCTGGAATAGTGATTGCTTATGATGTTGAGTTTTTTAATCTTTCAGTTGGTTATTTTTGTAACATAGTTATTATTATATAAATTGTTCTCCTGGTTCTGTTCAATTTACTCTGCATCAGTCTTCCAGTTTTCTCTGAAAGTGCCCCTTTCATCATTATAGGACAATAATATTCCATTATGTCCACATACCATAACTTGCTCAACCATTATCAACCTCCTCAATTTCTAGATCATTGCCAGCATAGAAAGAACTGTTAAATGTTAAATTAAAAAAATTTTTAAACTGTTAAAAATGTTAATTTTTTTAATCAATGGGTTCTTTCTCTTTCTCTTTTACCTTTTTGGGGAATAGTGATAGAGCTGGGTCAAAGGTTATATATTATATAATTTTTTAAAAAGAACTTTTGGAGATAGTTCCAAATTGCTTTCCAGAATATCTACATGAATTCAGAGTTCCACCAACAGTGTCCTGATGTACCTGTTTCCCACAGATCCTCCAGCATTTGTTGTTTTCCTTTTTGGTTAGCTTTACTATTCTGATGGATGGGAGGGGTATAGTACCTCAGACTTGCTTTAATTTGAATCTCTCCAATTATTATGAATTTGGAGGTTATTTTTTAATATGACTTTTGATAATTTGGAATTTTTCCTCTGAAAACTAGCTGTTCATATCCTTTGGCTATTTATCAATCAGGGAATGACTTACTTTTTATAACTTTCACTCAATTCTCTCTTAGAATGGAATTAGAAATGAGGTCTTTATCAGAATTTGTGTCATAACTTTACAATTTTTTTTAAACCCTTGTACTTTGGTGTATTGTCTTATAGGTGGAAGAGTGGTAAGGGTGGGCAATGGAGGTCAAGTGACTTGCCCAGGGTCACACAGCTGGGAAGTGGCTGAGGCTGGGTTTGAACCTAGGACCTCCTGTCTCTAGGCCTGACTCTCACTCCACTGAGCTACCCAGCTGCCCCCTACTTTACAATTTTTGATAACCAAAATTGTCCATTTTACCTTGTATAAGGTAAAAATTGTACCTGTCTAACATCTTGGAACCATATGTATACGGTCCATTTATTTCTTCCCTGGGTGTGGCAATTTGATCATAAATTTGGAAAGCGGTTGTCCCTAAATGTGGAAAGTCATGTGAATAGGAGCATCTGATTAACCCTCTTTGATTATTTTCTTATAAAGCCCAAGTAACCTTGACTCATCTAGAAAAAAATGACCAATCTGGATCGATCAACAAACCAATCCTCCAAGATAGCCGAGGAGTATCACATCTCAAACTGTATTATACAACAGTGATCTTCAAAATAATCTGGCATTGGCTAAGAAACAGAGTTGTGGGTCAGTGGAATAGATTAGGTACGCAATACCTAATATTAAATAACCTTAGTAATTTAGTGTTTGATAAAAGATCCAGGCTTTGAGGACAAGAACTCAGTATTTGACAAAAATTGTTGGGGAAAACTGGAAAATAGTTTGGCAGAGACTGGGGTTTGATCAACATCTCACACCATATATCAAGATAAGGTCATTGTAGATACATGATTTAAACATGAAGGATGATACCATAGAGCAAATTACGGGAGCATGGAATAGATCTGTAGAGCAGGATGATTTCAGAAAAATTGGAAAGACTTACCTGAACTGATGTAAAGTGAAATGAGCAAAACCAAAAGAACACTGTACTCAGTGACAACAATATTTTTTGATGAACAACTGGTGATGGCATAGTTATTCTCAACAGCACAGTGATTCAAGACAATCCCAGAGATTCGTGATGAAAAATGTCATCTGCTCTCTGAGAAAGAAGTGATGGAGTCTAAATGCAAACCAAAACATACTACATTTCTCTTGCTTTCTCCTTTTTTTTTTTTGTTTGTTCATGTTTTCCTCCACAAAATGACCAACATGATGTGTGAATGGAATAGAAATTATATTCATTGATGTGGCACTTTCTCAGGGGGGTTGGCAAGAGTCTGAGAGCCAACGTATCTGAAGGTCCCCAGGGATGACTGGACTCCAAAACTGGGGACCTGGGCTGAAGCTAATCGTGGCCAATCAGAGTTCCAGGATAAGAGACATCATTGATCTTATGAGAGAGGGGACAAGGAGAAGCTCAGGTTCTTTTTGGCTGGGGGCTCATTCTCTATCCTCTCTGGAGAGTTTACAGATGAGCAGCCATGGACCTTGTAAAAAGACTGAAAATACAGGAAGGAGTCAGCTCAGGAAGGGTTGTAAAAGCCAAAGAGAAGGTTTCGTACTTGAGTCTAGAAGTAATAAGTACCATCATTAAAGTTGATTGAATAGCAGGACAATATGGTTAGAGATTCATTTTAGAAAGATCAATTGACAGCTGAGTGGAGGATGTACTGAAGTGGAAAGAGACTCAAGGGCACGAGACCAACCAGCAGCTATGGCAAAATTCCAGGCACAAGACAATGAAGACTTGCACCAGGTGGTGGTTGTGTCAGAGGAGAGATGATGACAGAACGTGGCAACTGAGATTAAGAGAGATAAAAGAGAGGGAGGGATTGAGCATGACCACTAGGTTGTGAGCTTGAGTGACTGGGAACAAGGTGGAACCCCTGCAAATAATATGGAGGTGTGGAAGAGGGAAGGGTTTGGGGGGAAAGTTAAGTTCAATTTTGAACATGTTAAATCTACACATCCAGTTGCATATGTCCAATAAACAGTTGGAGATACAACTGAAGGTCAGGGAAGCAATTAGGGCCAGACAAGTTGATCTGAGAAACTTTAGCATTGGGGTGATAATTAAATCCAGGGAAGCTGATAAAATCACCAAGTAAAATAATATAAGAAAAGGAAAAGGTCCCAACAGGACATCCATTGTTAGTAGGCATGATCTAGATCAATGGTTCCCAAACTTTTTTGGCCTACTGCTCCCTTTCCAGAAAAAAATATTACTTAGCGCCCCCGTCACATATTCTCACCGCCCCCTTACAGTTATTCACCGCCCCCAAAGGCACCTGTGGCCATCACTGCCTCCCTGGATCGCTGTAGCACCCACCAGGGGGTGGTGGCACCCACTTTGGGAATCACTGATCTAGATGAAGAGCCAGCAAAGGATGCTGAGGACTAGTCTGTCAGGTTGGAAGAGAACTAGAAGAGAGTATTGTCTTAAAAACTTAGGAGAAGGTTTCAAGGAGAAATAGATGATTAATAGTGCTAAAAACTACAGAGAGATCAACAAGGGTGAGACTCAAGAAAGGGCACTGGATTTGGAAATTAAGAGATCATTAGTAGCTTTGGAAAGAGCAATTTCAGGTATATGATGAGATTAAAAACCGGACTGCATAGTTAAAAAAAAGTAGAGGCACCTATTGTAGATGGCCTTCTCAAGAAATTTAACTACAAAATAGAGGAGAAAGAAAACCAACTGGGATATGCAGATCTAGAGAGGGTTTTTTGAGGAAGACACCATATTTCTAGAGGAGATTGCTCCAACCACCTGTAACTGTTATCAGTGCTGATTTAAAGTTGTTAAACTTAGAGTTAAGAAGGATAAGTGGTACTTTTTCTGATCTAGTAAATAGTTATTAATCAAGTGATTGGGGAGTAGCCATTCTGCATTATTTTTCAATAAGGCCTAGCCATCAGATATAATACAAATTAAATCATAAGAGAATGTATTTGGGTTTTGAATTTCCAAGTTAGGGAACAAGGATACTGAAATACACTATTATGAAAAGATGTGAAATATTTTTCTTTGAAGTTCATAGATAGCTCTAGAATCATATAGTTTAGGTGAAGAAGGGAGCACATGAATTCTGAAGACCCATCTGAGTTTTTTAAGTCTGTGAAATGTTAGAATGATGCAATGTTTTATTGCTCTAAGCATGAAAGTGATTTTTATAAACAAGCAAACAAAAAAAGCCTGCATGAAGATGGTAGGCTAACATTTTAGATGGATAAATACAATCCTGTCACTTGAATTATAGCAATCTCTTTAAGGCCGTTAAGAACGTTATTCTTTTCCCTAAAATGCTTCATGAGATCTTTTGTTCATGTGACTTTGGATTTTAAAACCTAACTCAAGGTACAGATAGTGAGAAATCATAGCATGCTAGAGCCTTTAAAAAACATCTTGTTCAATCTTCTTATTTGATGAGTGAAATAATTAAGACCCCGTAGTTCAAATGACTTTGTCAGGGTATCACAACTAGTAAATGGCAAAGCCAAAATCCCATTGCAAAGGTTTCTACCACCTCACCTCCAGCTTACTAGCAGGTCTAAAGGTGTCTCAGGTCAGTTGATTGGAACTCAGAATATATTTTTTCCCTTTAACTCATTTTTAGAATAGTGTTTAAGGTCCCAGACAAAACCACAAAACCTTATGACCATCTGCATCCCCTACTGCCCTGAAAGCTTCTTTTTATGTTATCCACCTCCATTAGAATGCCACTTCACTACAAGTTAGATTAGTTTTTCTTCTTGCTTGTATTTGTATTCCCAAAATTTGGTACAGTGCCTGGAATGTAGTATGTACTCAACAAACATTTGCTATTGACTTATGTAGCCCGTGCTAGGGACTGAGTGCAGGAGTCATAGAATCCAAGATTAAGGAAGAAGCCCTTAGTGTATTTCTTGAACCCAGGGAAGAACTCAAAGTCCTGAAACTGAAAAGTTTATCTTTGGTATCCTTCCATATCCCACTCTTTAGCCTTCTTCATTCATCTCCTCCGGAGGTGCTGTGGTGGTCAGTATTCTCATATTGCTCTGAGCCTCCCACCTAAGTATCCTGCTCAATCTTCTTTGCCCTTTTCTCTCCCCACCTCTACTCCTACCAAAACTTCCAGGTCCTCCCTAGCATCCATCACACATTCAGCTTGCCAGGGGTTTTTAAAGGAGGTTATTTGGTAGTCACTGTGTAGATTTGTTTCATTTGGGTATTCTGATCTGTTATGATTTTCCCTCTGTGCTTTTTAAAAACTCTTACTCTCTGTTTTAGTAATAATTCCAAGACAGAAAGGCAAGGATGAGGCAAACAGTGTTAAAGGACTTGCCCAGGGTCACACAGCTAGAAAGTATGCAAGACTGGATTTGAACCCAGGAATTCCTATCTCTAGGCATGGCTCTTTATCCACTGAGCCACTTAGCTGTACCCCATTCCCCTGTTTTTAATGAAGCTGAATGGGTAAGGAGTAGAGGATAAACAATAGTGATGCCCTCTCAAAAAAGAGAACCTCTGAAACATTTTTTCAAATGCTCTGAAATGAATAGAAGGAACTTTAGAAGGAAGCAGAGATTAACCAAACAGTTTTGGAAGGAACATATGTAATTTATGACATTTTTAAAAAAATAAGCAATATGAAATGGAGGTTCACAGTTTCATATACAATTCTACTTATCTGTTCTTCTCTGTCTATGGAAATAGCCACTTTTTTGGTATTTAAGTTCAGAATTTTTTAAAAAATGTAAAGGAGGATGTTGGCAATCTCTAGCTTGAAGACAGAGAGGGGAAGTATTGGGGGTAGCAGTCTCCCACATCTGCAGTGGATAGAGCACCAAGCTTGGAGTCAGGAAGAATGGAGTTCAAATCTAGCCTTAGATATCCTGGGCAAGTCACTTTAACCCTGTTTGTCTCAGATTCCTCATCTATAAAATGGGCGAGAGAAAGAAATGGCAAGCCAGTATCTTTACTAAATAGACCCCAAATGGAGTCATGAAAAGTCAGATTAATCTCCACCAAGACCAGTAGGGAGTCTAGTTAAGATTAATAGGAGTCTTAATTATTTCTCATTAACAATAACAATTTCTCATTGAAACTAATGGGATATTCACAAGTAATCTCTCATTAAGTGTGCCCTCAAGGTCAATTTTCTTGAATTGTTTCAGCTTTCACAGATTCATCCCTTCCTATTCTCTGCTTTGGAATCCAAAGATTCTCTAAAAAGCTATAGTTTTTTTCATAATGGCTTCCATGACTGCATTAAGGGCTATAGTAGAGAACAGGGCTCACCTCTGGGCAGCAATGACCTTAGTAACATTATATGAATTATAGGTAAATCAGATATTTCTCAGTCCAGAAATACAGGGTTGTAAGAAATTAAATTTAGGTTTTATGTTAAATATGAGAATTCTATAGTAATATTGTGGTCACTGATTTAAAGATATTATAACAAGTCAAAAATGACTTTTAGTAGATTTATTTACAAAGAGGTAGAAAGAGTGAAAACAGAAAAATGTAGGTAAAGAGACAGATTTTAACAAGCCTACTAGCTCTTCTCCAGTGAAGTGAGGCTCAGCCCCGCAGGGGCTTCCCCATGTCCGGTGGTGTCTTCAGCTAGAGTTCCATCAATGCAGCCTCCTCCAAAAGCCAAGGCAGGAATCTCCGGAACCAATCTCTCCAGAAGCCAGGAAAAGAAGGTCAGCTACTCACTCACCAAGAAAAAACTTCAAAGGAGAAGACCGAAGGCCAAGTCCCAAGGTGAAGTCCTCCAACACCAAAATCCAAAGGAGAAGATCCAGGAGCAGCCCTCCAAGAAGCAGTCCAAGAGCCAAAGTCCCAGGTCTAAAGGTCAAGCTCCAAGGTCAGGTCCCTCAACAAGAAGTTCAGGATTTTTTATAGTCCTTTTTTCAAATCATTTCCTGTCCCTTCCTCCACTTTATGGGAACCAATTGCAGTCTTTCAATTTGCTTAGCATTGCCCAGAGGCAGGGCCGTGGCCTCTGGAGTTGTCACCCACTTTAGTAAGTGACTTGCAAACTCTCTTACTTAGTATTAAGTAGGGGTATTTAAGTTTTTGACTGACTAATTTAAAAATTGCTGATTGATAGACAAAGAAAATTTGATTCACTCTTCACAGGCTATTCTAAAATCCTCCAAAGTGCTATTTGAATCTTCATTTATTTTTTTAAAAAGTCTTAGATTGTTTTGTATATAACACAAAAAACACCGAAACCACAGTTTTATACTAATGCAAGTTATTTATTACACACATTAAAAGTACACATGAATGAAAGGCTGAATTATACCCCTGATCAAAGTTTGACCTTAAAATTTACCAGCACTTTGCACCTTATTTCATTGACAATGAGTATTTACAATTAATTGGCTCTCCTACTTATTTTAAATTGTCTGCTATAAGGACAAGCAAAATAATATGTATTTTAAGGAAAAATTCAGTATGTTCTGCTTTGCCCCAGTTATTTGGTGGATTAAAGGGAATCGAATCGAATCTTTGTTGACTTGCTTCTCTACCTCAAGAAATTTCAGAAGAATTAGTTAAACTGTTCTAATAAGAAGCAGTTGAGGGGGGGCAGTGGGTGGTTCAGTGGATTGAGAACCAGGCTTAGAGATGGGAGGTCCAAAGTTGAAATCTAGCTTCAGACACTTCCTAGCTGTGTGACCCTGGGCAAGTCACTTGACCCTCATTGCCTAGCCTTTACCACTCTTCTGCCTTGGAACCAATATAGAGTGTTGATTCTAAGACTCAAGGTAAGGGTTTAAAAAAAAAAAAGCAATTAGAGTAGCAAGGTGGCTTGGTGGATAGAGAGCCAGATAGGAGGTCTTAGGTTAAAATCTGACACAAATTAGATACTTCCTAGCTATGTGATCCTGGGCAAGTCACTTAATCCCAATTGCCTACGCCTTACCATTCTTCTGCCTTGGAACCAATACTCTATATTGTGATTCTAAGGCAGAAGGTAAGGGTTTAAAAAAAATCCCAGCAATTACTCCATTAACATAAAAATATTTGTAGGTCTTCATGGTCATCCAAGGAAATAATGATTTTGTACTTGAATACTTTATTTAATAAACACTAGTCTATGAACCCTTCTATCTCAGAACAGTGTTAAGTTTTAAGGGTTTTTTTTGGTCCCTACCTTTTTTTGGAAATCCATATATATCTTACTATGTGATGTTTATTGTTAAAGACTGATTTTCCTTTTCCTATAGTCATTATTTCTATTCACTGAAAATGCTGTACTTAAGATCACATTTTCCAATAAAAATATCTGAACTTCATATTTAAAATGTATTTTTAAGTCAGTATTATTTGTTAAAAAACACCATAGGACAGAGGTTCTTAAATGCATTTTGATAAGTTTTTTTTCAATATAACTGGTTTCCTTTATAACTCTATGCATTTTATTTTATGCATTTAAAAATATTATTCTAATGAAGGATCCAGAAGCTTCCCAAACTGCTAAAGGTATCCAGACTTCTGGGATATTCTAGAGAATATCATCAGGCAGAATTTATTGACTAAACCAAGGGTAGGATTGTCCTATTTCCAGGTGAGCTTTGGTTTATAGAGAAGGATAAGGATAGGGGCGGAGGAACAAACTAATCAAAAATGACTGAATTAGTCCTTTCTGCCATTGTCCCAGTAGGTACACTCCTAGCACAAATCTGAATTCCTGGAGAATTTTATTATTTTTTGCAACAAGATTAAGAATATGAAGATTCAATCTAGTTGAGATATTCTGCTTCACCATTAATTTGTGTGCTTTTGCACAGTGTAATCTGGTTTTACCACATTTCACTGACTGGGTCCAAGTTCATATTGACAACATTCATAATCAATCACTCCTAACATATCAACAATCTTCCTTTTTTCAGTGGATTCTTTTCATGTCAGAAAACTTGATTCTAAGCCTACCTAAACTAACCTTCACAGCTTTGCCTATTCAGAATCTCCCCCTCACCTCCATACACACACACACACACACACACACACACACACACACACACACACACACACACTTTTTTGGGGTAGTGATGGGGAGGTGGCAGGCAGTCCAGATGTGTATTCTTCAGTGCACAGAATTCTTATATTGGAAACTCTCTTCACCAGTATAGATTCATAGCTGTTCTATATCTTGATCTTAGTCAAATTCCCTTTGGCGCTGAGAATTTAAATGATTCACCCAAAGTCATGCAGATAGCACAGTAGCAGACTTCCAAGGCCAGCTGGCTATAGATGGAATCCAATTGTTGACTTTCTTTGCTATCTCAAGCAATTCTGTAAGAACTGAGAGTGAATTGTTCTAATATCAGGCAAAAAGAAAAAAAGCACAAAAATGAATATTCTTACAGATTTTCAGGGTCATCCAGGCAAATATCTACTATGCCACATTGTATCTGACTTGGAAATAAATTTGTGAATAAGTTTTAGCCACCTAGGAAAGAGTTTTGCAAGCAATTCCATTATTAACCATGCTTTATAAATTGAGCATTTGTAAGCATTATCATACTGCTTTCCTTTATGAAAATAGAGCAAAATCATATTCAACTCATACAGGTCGAATGTATCTTATCGTACTTTAATAATTATCAGGACAATGTAATTTTTCAGGGCTGTTTTTCATACCCAGAACCCCCATGGGCACCATACTTGAAAATAATGTTGTAATTCTATTGTTTTTTCTGGGCTTCCCAGGGCCCAATAGATGTGTTTTGGCAATTACATCACTGTCATCCTGGTTTTTGAATTATGCCTCACTAAAATGCTCTACACTCTGGCCAAAAAGCACTAATAAACTACCTCTGAAATAAATGAGGAGAATGTATTTCTCAAATTTAATTATATTGCTTCTATCCCCATATAAGGTTTAATTTTCTTTATCTAGTCAAAGTTTGCCCTCGAAGCAATGTGTTCTGGGGCTTATCTGAGTCTCTGAAGATGATCAAAAAGCAACCTGTGTACTTAGTTGCATCTGGTCTTTGAGTTTATTGCTACAGGCACAAGCTCATTTTTGACTCCTCTGTCAAAAATAAAATTGAGAATATGATCAAAATTCCAGGTTTCTATTTCATACATCTTCAATCTGGAAATGTCAATTTGCTCCTCTAAAAAGTCATAGATAAACTTCATCATATTCCATAAGCAAATGAACAATGCTAACTGTTAGTATGAATTCTCCAATGGTAGGAAGATAACTACTGGACAGTCAACAAGCATTTTATTAAACAACCATGGGATTGGACCTACAGCAGATATTGCTTTGGTTTTCCCCATCAAAATTGTCATGGTGATATGTTTTTAAGGCACACGTATATATATGTACACATATATATATAATGTATATTTAAACATTTATGGCTATATTGTATATCTACAACATAAGCATGAAAGAGCCAAATGGATTAAAATACATGTATTTTAATGGTATACTCTATTATTTAAAGAGGCAAAGCTGGCTCTAGCTTCAGAGAAAATTCACATTTAAAACTTACTTTTTGTTCAAATGATTTGTTCAGAAGGAAATAATATTCTGGAAAATTTAAATAATTTAAATGTATAAGGTTCATGACTTTTTAGAAATAGTACACCAAAATTTTATTTATTTGCTGTTTGGAACTACCTGAATATAGTTGTAGATTGAAACTCGGCAAAAGCACATTACAAGCCTCCTTAGGAAATCTTGGCAGAAGCTCCCTTGAGCCACAGTCCAAGAGCCCAGTCATTGGGAGGAATTATAGGATCACAGATTAGTTCTCAAAGACCTTAAAATCATCAAGTCCAACCTCATCATTTTACAAATGAGGAAAATCAGGCCCAGAGAGTGTAAATGATTTGCCCACTGGTCCACCGATATACAGTTAGTGTCAGAGGTAGGATTTGAATGCAAGACTTTCTGACACCACTCCAGCACTGTATCTTCTATGCCATGATAAAGGGCAGATGCCCATCTGGGCCAGGCTTTATCGATCTCTGTGTCTTTTTATTAAACTTCTTAGTTTTCAGATCCTTTTAAGTCATACCCCAATTTCTTTATCAGCTCACACTTTTAGTTTTCAGGTGGCAGGTTTTTGAGGAGGCAGGAGAGAGCCAAGAAAGACAAACCATTTCTCCTAGGTGTACCTTAGTACTTTCCCAACCCTTTTTACAACCTAAACATTTAAAAAACTAATCTAAAAAAAACTAAATATAAAAACTTTTTACAACCTAAAAACTATAAATCCTCTCCAATGTCCCTTTCTTGTCCCAGATCACTCACCCCTCCTATATGCTACAGCTATGTGGGGTTACTTGGGGGGTTTTCTCAGCCTTAGGAAGTTGACAAATCTTTCCATTTCTCCTGGTATAAGATGAATAGGAATGCCTGATTTTCGTGGGAGGGAATATTCTCTGTAATTCTAAGGTTTCCTGTAGCTATCCTTATTTAATATTTCACTGCCTGGTAGGCATTTTTAGGATAGCTTTGCAGCCTTAAATGAAGGATACCAGAAGGGAATATTAGTGTATTTTAATCCCAGAAAAAAAGGTACATTCAATCACACCTAACATAGAGAAGAAAAGATGGAAAACAGACTGAACAAGCCATGCTCTGGGGGTTGCTTTGAGTGGGATACATTCAGTGACAGCACATGGCAAAATGGGAAGTTGGCCCTTGGATAAACTTCTTAAATGTGCCATAGCCCCAATCTCCTTGTTCCCAACCCTTTTCTAAGGTCCCCAAACTTCAAAACAGTCTCATAATTAAAGCCTGCCATCAGTGGGTATATCCCCAATACCTGAGATCACTTTTAATTCCACATGGCAGGTGCAAAAGATCAACCAGTACCAGTATTTCAGCAGTAGCACCCTTCTTTGCAGAAATTGTGGACACCACTTTGAAAATCTGGTTCTCAATGTTGTAAAAACAGTAATGCAGCAATGAGCAGGTTTACAAAATGAGTATCTTGTCCAGGTATAAAGTTATTTTAGAGCTCGCATTGGAGGTAAAACAGTAAAAAGATCTGGGAAAGAATGGGGCATTTATTTGTCAGGTCTCTGAAAAAGTTTGGATTAGTTTGACTCTAGGCTTTATCTACAAACACTAATCTTGATCAGTTAGTTAATAAATATGAAAAGAGTTCTTATTGCCATGGGAGCACAGTGCTCCAAACTGCTCCAGCTACAAAGGTAGATGTGGGGTCGGGGGAAATATTTAAGTGAATAACTAGTACCAAATGTTCACAAATTCTTTTAAAAAAGAAAAAAAAGGCAGTGTGTCAAGATAACATTATTTGATGATTTTTAAGATTGCCATATGCAAATGCATTCTATTATGCACGTCACTGACACCATGTAGGGAAAACAGCTTAGAAAACTAGTTTTTATCAAAGTTCTGTTCCATGAGAAAAAAACACAAAAAAGTACAAAGTATGTACAGTACCTGACAGTTCTGACAACTGATTTTTCTTACTATGGACCAAATGAAAATAAAAATGTACATTTTATATTAAGAACATTCTTACAACAGATTTCACTTCACTGTTTAATATACAAGGTTTTTGTTGTTGTTGCTGAAAGTGCTTACTTTATTATTATTATTTTTAAAAAGGATCAAGTGTGTTGTTGCACTGATTGTTATATGACAAATCCAGCCACGTGTCCAATTCTCTCTCTTCTTCCTCTTAGTGCAACACCAAGTGGCGTCTCATCAAATAGCCTTCATCTCAAAGACAGTCACCGAAATCTCACAGCAGAACTCTGGGCGTTCCGTTAGGAGTGCTTCCTTTTTTCTTCCGCATCTGGCTCTGAATTTTCCGAGATTTTGCTATTCTCATCCTCACCTCAAATACTTCATGGATGGCTTTGCGGAAACAGTGGAAATTATAGTCAATGAGCCCTGGAGAAGAGAGCAGAGAAGTATGAAAATGTTAAAAAAAAAAAAAAGTTAACATCCAAATCATGGCAATATTTTATGTTTCATACCACCTCTGGGCCAAGAATTAGAGGTTCCCAGATTTAGCAATCTGGCCCTGGGGAGGTCTAAAACTAAAGTTCTCTCAATTATGATTTCTGCTTGAATGATAATGGGCTTCTGAGGAAGTACAGCAGAAATCCCAAAGCGACAGTGGGTGGTTTCAGAACTGAGTTCATGAATTCACAGTCATGTTTCATTTCTTTCTCAACTTTCATATTACATACTATTAAGGAAATTTAAAGGGAATTAGGGATGCTGTTGTTTGGTCATTTCAGTTGTGTCCAACTCTTGTCCAAAGTCATACAACTAGTTAATTGGCTGCACCAGGGTAGGAACTAGAATTCTCTTGCACTTCCCAGTGTAGAGTTCTAGATGGCACAATGGATAGAGTGTAGTACTTTAAAGCAGGAACACTTAAGTTTGAATCCCCTTTCGGACAGTCCCTAGCTGGGGGTGACCTTCATCTCTGGGCAAATCACCTTAACCTCTCTCAGTTTCAATTTCCTCATCTGTAAAATGAGAATAATGAGAATCAAGCAAATCCACATAGCTATTACATGTAGCTGTTGTTCCATTAAACCTGTCTCCTTCTAATCTTCAGTTGTTATTCATAAATAAAAATTTCCAATCATGGCAAATAGAGAATTGGGGGGGAAAGGCAGAAAATTTGCTAGAAATGCTGATACTGACGCATTTCTTAGCCATCAGTCACTTTCATCTTTGCATGAAAAGCAATGGGTGACTGCCCTCTGCTGGTTGTGCAGCACTAATGATTCTATTTATTTATTTAGTTTTTTTTAAACCCTTAACTTCTGTGTATTGGCTCTTAGGTGGAAGAGTGGTAAGGGTGGGCAATGGGGGTCAAGTGACTTGCCCATGGTCACACAACTGGGAAGTGTCTGAGGCCGGATTTGAACCTAGGACCTCCCGTCTCTAGGTCTGGCTCTCAATGCACTGAGTTACCCAGCTACCCCCTGTGCAGCACTAATGAATTAATCTTATCTGGAGTTAGGCAGAGCTCTCTCTCTCTCTCTCTCTCTCTCTCTCTCTCTCTCTCTCTCTCTCTCTCTCTCTCTCTCTCCCCCTCCCTCTCCCTCTCTCTTTCTTCCTCTCTCTCCTTCCCTCCCCCTCCTCTTTCTCTCTGTCTCTGTCTCTGTCTCTCTCTGTCTGTCTCTCTCTGTCTCTGTCTCTCTGTCTCTCTGTCTCTGTCTCTGTCTCTCTCTCTCTCTCTCTCTCTCTCTCTCTCTCTCTCTCTCTCTCTCTCTCCCCCCTCTAATTGTATGATCTTAGGAAAATCTTACTTTTACCTCTCTGGGTCGTTTCCTCATCTATAAAATAAAGGAGTTCTAGGTCAAGGATTCTTAACCTTTATATATGCTACAGCAGGAAGGTGTTACAGTGGATAAAGAAGACCTAGGCTCAAATCTAGCCTCAGATGTTTTACTAGCTATGTGACCCCAGGAAAGTCACTTAACTTCTCTGCTTCAGATTCTCTAACTATAAAATGAGGATAATAATAGCATCTACTTCTCAGGGTTGTTGTGAAGATTAAATGAGTTAATATTTATAAAGCATTTAGTATAGTACCTGGCATATAGAAGGTGCTTAATAATTGCTTGTTCCCCACTTTTCCTCTTTTGGAAGGCGTGGTAAAACTTATGGAATTATTCTCAGAATAATGTTTTTAATTTATAATAGAGGAAACTATATTGAAATTGTTATCAAAGTATTTTTATTTTTAAAAATTCTTACCTTTCTGCATTAGTATCAATTCTAAAACAGAAGAGCAGCAAGGGCTAAGCATTTGGGGTCACACAGCTAGAAAGTTGTCTGAGACCAAATATGAATCCACATCTTCCCGACTCCAGGCATGGCATTCTATCCACTGTGCTCCCTAGTTGCCTCGTAAAGCATTTAAAAACAAGCTTAGGGCCCTCGGACCTAAATGATCTATATGTTTTCTTCAATCTCAGAATTTACACAGAAACCATACACTCAATTCTGAAAAGTGTAAAATTTTGAAAGGAACAATGTTGAAATATTCCCCAGTTTAGAAAGAGAAAAAGAGCATGCAGCTTTATTTGCTTTACTTATTTTGTTTTGGAATAGACTATTCTGTTATTCTAAAACAATGTGAATATCATTAAATTCATTTCCCCACTTTGATTAGGATCCTAATGACATCACTGAGTTGT
This sequence comes from Gracilinanus agilis, assembly GCF_016433145.1. Taxonomy (NCBI): domain Eukaryota; kingdom Metazoa; phylum Chordata; class Mammalia; order Didelphimorphia; family Didelphidae; genus Gracilinanus; species Gracilinanus agilis. The sequence continues at coordinate 333,333,828 of NC_058133.1, forward strand.
AGTAAGGTAATGCAATTTCATCAACATGATTGGATCATTTATTTTAATCTTCATGCAGCCTGAATTACCATCTCCTTTTATCTTGGGAGAGCAGGTTGGTAGGACATGATTGTCCACAGTAGCCTACTGGGTGTCCTTCCAGGAGGCAACAGAGAAGTCAGAGAAAAACATGAGTTTTGGGTCACCAAAAGTGCTTCTGGAACAAACTACCCCAAAAGCCACTGTGAGGCAGATTCATTTACTAATGGGCAAACCTGCCCTCTGTACTCCCTGAAGAGGAACAGGGTCAGCTTCTAATACTGCAGCCTGTTCCGCTGGACCTCTGTGAAATCCTGATTAGAAACCTGACCTGACGAGGAGGTAGAAAGGGACGCTCTCAGATTATACTCTCTTGACCTATTTACTTATGTATTCAAACTGCAGAGTACTAGAGTTATTGCCATGTACAAAGGAGCAAGTAAACATTTTATTCCTCAAAATCAAGGTTCCTCTCCTTTTTTTTTTTTGAGTTGCATAGACCTTTTCAAAATGTTTTTAGATGCATAGAATTCATAAGATTATTTTTAAAAACCAATTATGCTGAAATAGTTATCAAAATAGCACAGAAACAAGTTCACTGATGACAGGTTAAGAACTTCTGCTCTAAGTAGAATTTTTGAAATCCTTCCCTCAACCCTCACAAATAAAAATAAAAATACCTTTTCTTTCAAAGCTTTCTTCTCTGACGAAACAAACGAGGGCCAGAAATTTTGTCACCTCCTTTAAATAAAGAACCGTTGTATTATTCAATTTTATAATTGCTGTTGATTCTTTGTCATAAGGGGTTCCTGCTCCATCTTCTTGGAGGCTAAAGGTAGACAAGAACCAAAAAATCATTTTACTGTCAAGAAATAACCACAGGTTTTTAGCCCAGTGACTGATGAACTTGGCTATTTAAAGACCTTATAGTAAGGATAAGTAGTTTATTTATCCATATAGTATTTTTCAGTACAAGATCTCAGAGATATACAAACACATGAATATAAACATGCATGATAATTACTTTCCTACTAACAGTTAAATGCTGAGCAACTTACTCTCTAGGACAACTACGGAATATATTTGAGGGCTTACAATAGCGCTCTCTGGTTGTGACTTTCCAACTCTGAATGAAAGCTCACACTCTTTATTAGCAGGGCACTAGCATAATAATGATAATTGAGCCTTAAGCTAATCAGAAAGGTATACAACTCTTTTTGTGTTTGAGATCCTTTAGGCTCTAAGGCCAAGCAGGCAAAGTTAGGGTTGTGGCTCAATGAGAAATTAAAAGGTGTTAGAGAAAACTTTGTGCTGGAATATCTGCAGCCTCTAGGAACCAGAAGACCCTTAAGGATCTCAAACTCCTATGCCAGTCAAAGGGGCATTTTTCTGGCAATGTCCTTGTCTCTCCCTAACAGAAGGTTTCCATGGTCCCTTATTTCTTCAGATACTCTCTCAGTTTTTACTTTTAATCAGATGCAGGCTGAAGTAATTAAAACTATTTCTATTAAGGACAACTTGTTGGTTCATCTGGTCCAATCCTGGAAACAGTCCTAAGAAGGAGTGAATCATGCATATGGGAAGGATATAGGTCTCTGGCAAAGTTATGGTTCTCCATTCTCTACCCTGAAGCTCCCCCCACTAAAAAAAAACACAAATACTGATTTAATGCACTTAGTTTTTTTTTTAAAAAAGGTATTTGAATTTAATGCTTAATTCTAAAACATATGTTAAATTGTGCAAAGCAACAAAAAATAAAATGACATTAGAGTTAATCTTCAACACCTACATGTTTAATTTTTGTAATTCCAAGCATTCTAGAGATTTTATTAGTAACCTCCTTTTCGCTTTCACATTGGCAACCACACACATTTGTGGCTGTGTACAGAAGAAAAAAAAATTAGAGGTGTGATACACATAAGTGTGTGGAGCAGCTGGTATTCTACTAGGCACTTTACTGGTCTTCTTCACCCTACCACCGTAAAGAGCTCCTTGTGCATTCATTGCATATTTTCATTGTTTGCCTTTAAAACTCAAGTTTTGTGTCATAATTATGCCTCTATAGTGCAAATCCTTTGGGCTCTAAGGCCAAGCAGGCAAAATCAGGGTTGTGGCTCAATGAGAAATTAAAAGGTGTTAGAGAAAACTTTGTGCTGGAATATCTGCAGCCTCTAGGGACCAGAAGATCCTTAAGGATCTCAAACGGGGGCATGAAGCAGATGTTACTGATGGATTATTTTAAGCTGGTGCATCCTTCATGATCTCCATGCTACCCCTAGCTTTGAAGGACAGTGTTGGAGGTGATGTTGAGACCTCACCAGTCTGTGTCTTCAAACAGTAGAAACTAAAGTCATAGTCACCTCTCTTTTGGTTTTCAGAGAATGGCCAAAGCACAAAGGTTTACAGCAATATAGTATACAGTACAACACCCTCTCACCAACATCTGACACAGTGGAAGATAAGATTCAGACTAAAAAATATTTCACTTTTATTGTGACACTAATACATTGTTGGTGGACTTGGGAACTAATGGGAATCTAACCATTCTGGAGGGTAATTTGGAACTATGCCCAAAAGGTCATAAAATTTAGTATATCTTTTGATCCTATATGCCACTACTGAGTCTGTATTCCAAAAGATCATAAAAAAGGAGAAAGGACCTACTTGGTTTTTTGTTTTAGTTACTTTTTAATTTTTATTTAGAATATTTTTCCATGGTTACATAATTCATGATTCCACCCCCTATTTCTTCCTCCCCACTCCCAAAGCCAACAAGCAGTTCCACTGGGTTATACATGTATCATGGTTCAAAGCCTATTTCCATGTTATTCATATTTGCAGTAGAAAAAAGGGCACTTTTTGTACAAAATATTCATAGCTGCTCTTTTTGTAGTGGCAAAGAATTGGAAATTGAGGGGATGTCCCTCAATTGGGGAATGGCTGAACAAACTGTGGTACATGTTGGTGAGAGAATACTATTATTATGCTATAAATAAGGAATGATGAACAGGATAATTTCAGAAAAAGCTAGAAAAATCTATGTGAATTGATGCCCAGTGAAATAAGCAGAACCAAGAGAACATTATACACAGTAAAAAACAATACTGTAGAATGATTAACTGTTATAGACTTAGTTACTCTCAGCAATACAATAATCCAGGACAATTCTGAAGGACTTATAGCTATCCATCTCCAGAGAAAGAACTGTGGAGTCAGAATGCAGATCAGAGCATACTATTTTTCTCTTTTGCTTATTCGGGTTTTTATTTTGAGGTTTTGGTTTTATATGAAATGCAATCACAAAATTTTTCAAATAAGTTGCCTATTTGAAATGGGTGCTATTAAGTAAAATCTGGTCTATATAAGGGCAAAAAAAAATCATGATTCACAATAGCTCTTTATTCCCTAACATTATAAAGGAAAAAAATCCTCTTGTATATAAAAGTATTAATGTCAGGTGAAGTGAATGGATCTTTAAACTACTGATCCTTCATTTTGAAAAAGCTAACCAATTCAGCCCAAAGTCTTTCTCTGGAAGAAAGGTGCCAAGAGAATATTACACTGTAATTTCTATCTGTTGTGAGCTCTCTCTTCTCAATTCTATACCAAAGATCTCTTTAGTATCATCTTTCACCTTCTCTTCTTTTGCTTCAATCTCCAAGGGGAAGGAGAAAGAGAGGGGATTAAAGATTTAGATAGGACCTATTTAAATGTGTGGCACCATATTAACCTCAAAGTGCTTTATAAGTATTATCTCGATTGATCTTTTTAAAAAGGAGCTCTCTTCTTACCAAGGCCACTATTTCTTCTTATGCCCCTGGATCTAATGTCCTCTAGTTACTTCTAGGAATTTGCCCCTTCCTTCCAAAATCCCTTCTCTTCGATCATCCCTAATCCACTGGCTCCTTTCCCGCTTGCCTCAACTTTTTTTTTTTAATTTTTTTATCCTGGGACTCCATTCTAGGAGCATAGGGCCACAACCAGTAAGCAATGGGTCACACAGTCGCTCAGGGTCACCCAGCTGGGAAGTGTCTGAGCCCGTACTTGAACCCAGGACCTTTCGTTTCTAGGCCTGGCTCTCAATCCACTGAGCTAGCCCAGCTGCCCCTACTTTAGGTTGCAGTTTCTTGCTTGCCTCAACTAACATACCTATATTTCTCCATCCCCCAAAACAAATAAACTTTCACTTGAAACTACAATTTCCTCAACCTATCATCCTTAAACTCTTTTCATAGCCAAATACAGGGATAAGACCTCTGATTTTATTAATATAGGAAACTCCCAGATGAGGGGACTCCCTTTACCAATACTGGTTGTACCTTCTCTGCAACTTAGTTCTAAACAGTTGCCAAGAGCATTGAGGAGTTAAATGCCTTTCTTAATCACAAAGTCAGTATTTGTTAGAGGCATGATTGAACCCAGTTCTTCTTTGTTCCAAGGCCAGATCACTCTTCACCATGTCATAGCTTCTTGTTTCATAGCTCAACTCCTGGAAAAAAGTCTATGCTCCTTGTTCCCACTTCCTCGTATCTCCCACTCCCTTCTGAACTGCTTGCAGCTTGCATATGAACTTATCTCTCAACTGAAAATTATTCTCTCAGAGTTTGCCAGGAAACTGCTATTGCTAAAAAGAATAGCCTTTTCTGTCCTCATCCTTCTTGACCTCTCTGTAGGATCTGACTATTTAGATCACACATTTCTAGATTTTTTCCTCCTTGGGTTGTTAAAACACTTATCTCTCCTGGTTCTTCTCCTAACTGTCCTACTGTCCTTCATCAGTCTCTTTTGCTGAATCATAATCAATGTCCTGCTCCCCATCTGAGTATATAGCTATCTAGGCTCTATCTTGGGCTCTCTTCTTTCTTTATAATCTCTCTCAAAGCCTTCATTGATTTCTATGGGTTCAACTAACATCTCTATGTAGAACACTACTAAGTCTAAATATCCAGTCCTTTTCTTTCTCCTGAGTTCCAAGTCCTGTTGCTTACTACAAATCTCTATTTGCTTATCTCATATAAGCTCAATATATCCAAAGTATAACTCATTATCTTCTTTCCCCAATAACCTAATCTTATTTCTAATTTCCTCATTTTTCTGTCCCTCCAGTCACCTGGGATTATAAAATTGAAATTAGTGGTCCTACCTATAGTAGACAGAATGTTTCAGAACATGTTGGAATAACCATAGTCTCAGTGATCTACTGTATGATACCTTTGGTTCTAGTCTTGTGATCTGTTCCCTGAAATCATCTCTTTCTTCTTTCTGTTCTGTTAACACCTAATACTAGAGGTGTTAAATGTGCACTGCCTGAACCAGATTAAAATGTAATTGGGCAATCTTTTGCAAATTTTTAAAAAATAAAGCACAGATAATGTCAGTATTTGCCTGCCGGAATCCTTATTTACAATCTAGTGGCCCTCATTTCTACTTGAGTTTGACATCACTGGTAGATATTATACTCTGATTACATTATTTTCTGTTATACCTCTCCTTTGAGTTTTGCTCAAATGCTTTCCATCACACTTCCCTCCAACAGGTTCTTGGATTTCCTCACTTGAGTACATTTTATTATTATAAAAATGACATTTCATCCCTCCTTTTGCCCATCTTGATATAAAGCATATCTCTACCAGAGCCATATCCTTGTTAATAATATTATTACACCAAATCTCAGTGATACCTATCGAACTGGTCTACATGCATTAAGATCTTTGATTTATCTTGTTTGTTACATGTATTTTGTGCATTCATCTGTAGGGATCCATGATGGGCTATATTACTGGTTCATTTCTTGGGTTTTGAGTTCTATGAATTTTTTAGTGTCTCTACTACTATTTTCCCCATACAGTATTACTAATTTCCATGGAATCTAACTTGGTAAATCTATATAAGTGGTTTTGGTCCACTTCTTTTCCTTTAAAAACCATTTATTATATTTTTAAGTTTCCAGGTAAATGCATTTTTAGTAGGCTTTGTCAAATGTACTCTTATCTTTGGTCAGGAGCCTTTCACTCCTATATTTTAAGCCATGGTTCAAAAATCCAAATCTTTTTCTCAGACACCAAAATACTAATCACTTCTCACTGTCTTTCTCTCTTGATTACTTTGATTTCAGTAAATGGCAGTGATGAAAAGATCACTTGTATCCCTGAGGTCTTCAATTTCTTACTCAAGACTTCATGATCTTCAACGATGCTTTCTGGGGTCCTTGCGACACTATTACCAGAAGTGGGTGGTAATCATTGAGACTCACAAATCCCAGGAAGGATTGGAGTTTCCTTTTTTGGTTCCATCTTAGATATGTTCCCCAGGAAGCCAACAGACCATTCCACTGTCATCAAGCAACAAGTAGCTACTCTTGTACTCTACTTGTAACTCTACTACAAACAACAAGTACCTCACCAGAGGGTATTGGATGGCATTCAAGGATCGATTCCCTTGAGGGTAAATAGTGGTTTTCTCTTTGGAGTGTCTAGCCTGCTTCTCTTCAGGAAGAGTCTTACATTTCTTTCTTATCTCAAAGTGTTTAAAGGTTCTTCTTTCTTTTATCCTCTGTTACATTTTTCTTTTCTTTAACTTCCTGATACAGGTTAACTTCCTGACATTCCATCTCACCTCTTCAGATCTTTTTTCACTTTTTGTTTTCATAGGTTAGTCTTTTCCTTCACTATTTTCTCTTCTTCCTCTTTACATCCTTATTCTTAAGCTCTTCTAATCCTTCTCAATCTTTCTTATTTTTTGAGTTCTTAATTCTTAAAGTTTGAGTTCTTACTTCCTTTAGTCTCAGATCAATTCAAGTTCAAGACCTGGTATCCCACCTCATGCACTTACTAGCTCTATGTGGCTCTGGGTAAGTTATTTAACCTATGAGGTCTTCAGTTTCCTAATCTATAAAATGGGGTGTATGTGGGGGGGTGAACTTTAGGTCCTCTAAGTTTCCTTCCAGTTGTCCCATATTTTCTGGACTTCTTCATAATTCCAAAATCTTTTAGTGACTAGATCTATTTGTTACAAGGAAAAGTTGTTATTCAAGAGGTAGAGTTGAGGAAGAGGCCTGGACAGGGTAGTGATAAAGATGAAAAACAACAAATAAAACAATGTCAAAAAATTACAATATGCAGAAAAACAAAGAAGGAAGTTTAAAAGAGCAGTAACTGACATCAATGTTAAATTTAACACATACTTAAAAAAACAATCTATACATTATAGGGATTCATAATTCAAATACAATCCTGTTTTCTATTATTTATATGTGAACATTTCATGTTTATAGGTATCTATTGAGATCAGTACAATAAGAAAAAAACAATCAGAGCAAACAAAATTAAACTAAAAGAATGGTCATTTCTACCTTTGATAAGGTTGACCCTGAGAATGTGAAAGTGAAAGAAGAGTTTATGGCCCTCAATTTTCTTAACACTTGAGGTGGTAAGATACCCCTGATAGGAAAGGAGAGATGCTTATGTTCCACTAATTTATGATCAATCCAAGGGAGTAAGAGTTTAAACAATTTCCTCCTGTCCTTTCCCTAATTGCCCCCCCCCAAAGTGCTCATTTTTGTATAAGAATAGTACTAATTACAGTTCACATGACTTGGTTTCCCAAATATGTCTAACTGCCATTAAACATAGTAACAATCATAAATATAATTACATCTGTAGCAGATTGATTTTGTTTTCAGTTTATTTTGGTTGCAACATAAATCTATTCTCACATGCTCAGATTTTCATATTTTGTTGCTGCTCACCCAGCAGAAATGGGTGGGCCCATCACAACTTTTAAGAAGCCACAATATGGCAAGTTTATATTGAAATATATTGAAATGAAACATTCTCTAAAACCACATAATGTTGCCATTCACCCTCAGGCTCAATGTGGAAGAATAATTCCTTGGTCTCACTTCCAGTTACTTTGACTACTCCTGTTTTGATTAATGACTTCAGATCATCAGGACCAAACAGAAACTAAGGTTAGTCAACTAAAATAGGACCTCATAAAACTTGTACTTGGTTTTGCCTACACTGATTTAACAGAATTTGTCTTTCCTGCCTAAATTTATTTTATGCATGGTATTTTTAATTATCTTCCTTAACCTGGACTTTTTGTGGTTGGGGAGAATTGATACTAATGGGTTGCCTTTATATAACATTTTAAAATTTACAAAAAGCTTTCTTCAAAATAACCTAATTCAGTGCTAGGTGGTTGCAGGTGGGAGTTGAGTGCTACAGGATGCCCCCCTATTCAAGGACTGCTGGCTTAAAAGAACTGTTGAACTCTTCCCTAAGGAAAGCTGCCTCAAGGAAAGTTAGTGCAGATGCAAAAGACCATGGTCAGGAGGGGGGGGGGGGAAAGAAGTCTTGCAAGAGGAACAAAGAGGCCTCAGTGGAATTTTTAAGGAAGCATTTGCAAACCTTTGACATCATTAATGATATGAGAGAGAGAGCAGGATCCAAGTCAGAAGAGGAACCTCACAGGGTGATGAGATACCAAGGAATCACCACTTCCCTGTCATGAGTTACCATCATAAGTCAGGCAAAGCAGAGTCAAAATACTGTTTTAAGTCTCTTTTATTCTAGACAACGTACACACACAAACCAAGTTCAGTTTTCATCTCTACACAGATGAGTCGAAATCTATACCTCTAGTCATAGATTTTTCTGAGCTCTAAGCAAGGCAATAAACATTGATTAAGCATTTACTATTACTATGTGCCAGGTACTATGCTAAGCCCTGGGAATAAAAATATAAGCAAGGAGCTTATGTTCTGATGGAGAAAACAACACAGAGGGGAGCTAAAAAGGTTGGGGAGTGCAGAAGGACAGGTACCCACAAAAGTATGGTAGCAAAGTCCAATGAGTCAAAAGTAGAGCTGAGATAGTAACAAAGAAGAATGGGCCCTTCCTCAAAAGGGATATTCCAGGAGGAACTCTCCAGTGGGAAAAGGGGGCCACAAGGATGGAGAGACATTCAAGGGTGTGAAGGCCAGAGGGACTGAGGGAACTTACAGGGTAAGAAGGCAAGTGGAGTCTTGGTAGCAAAATCCAGAGAGAAGCAGAGCCAGGAAAAAAAAATCAAGATCATCATTTGTACATGACCAACTGCTTAACAGAATATTTCTAACTAGATATATCTTAGTATTTCAAACTCAGGCTGCCCAAACAGAAGTCATAATATTTTTTGTTCTTTTTTTTTTTCAGAAAAAAAGATGCCTTTAATAAGCAAAAACTTTTAAAAAATCTATAACATCCAAAGAATTATTGGTATCATATTAAGTTATATAATTGCAAAGTATAAAAAGCTTCATCCCATTAAAGAAATAAAAGTAAGGTGCTACCTGCAGCTATTGATATGATCAAAATGTTAATTGCCCATGTCTGAAGATTAGGGACTTCTAATTGGTGACCAAAAATATGATAGACAAATAATTTTCTTAGTTTCCCTTTCGTTCTGAGAAATCCTCCCAAATAGAAATCATGTACTAGCAATTATAGTTGAATTTCCATGATAAGAAAGCAAAAGGCTTGATAAGGTAAAAGCCTCACTAATTAACACTGGATTACACTAATCCTTAATTTATCATTTTCCCACCATGCTCCACAGCCCATACAAATCAATCCACAAGCTTGTACTCGGACCCACATATTGATTGCCCTTCTGCTACAAAGATTTTTCTGGAATATCTCACTCCCTGCTCGTCTTCTACCCCTTTGCAACAAGCAGCAGACGTTGATTTTGCCCAGACACATGAAGGATAATGTGGGGGTAATAATAAAGTTGTCTTCTGCCTAAGATGGGGCTCTAAGTTAGAGAACACCAAGGCTGCAGAGACTCTGTAAAAACCATTTATACTACTCTCTCCCAGACGTATAAAAAGCAGAAGAGTCTGATTCAATCCAGGCAAAAAGGGAAAGGACGAGTGCCAGAAAAGGGACTGGTACAGGGGACTAGTATGACTAATTGTGCTTAGCTGGAAGGAATAGGGATTTAAATCCATCTAGGGCCAGTCCTGTCCCCCTGGAGATATGTAGGGTTGGGACAGAGGATAAGAAAAAGTAAAACTCCCACTAGGAAGCAGCTCTGCCTTCTAATACCAGAAGTATAACTGTTACCAAGGAAGAGAAGTAAGAAAGTAAGAGATGAACATAAAGAAGTAAGGATGACATACAAAAGATTTCAAGAGCAATTAAAAATGTCAGGTGCAAGCAGATAAATTAAGAGAGGATGCTAAAATTAAACAAAAGGTAAGTACTAAATCCTCAAAGAGATTGCAAAGTTGTCTTAATAAATATTATATTACAAACAAAATTGAAGCTATTCCCTGTAGAATCCCAAGAGAGTATGGAATAAAAATTCCAGGATGGTTCAAAAAAGAAATGAAAACTACAGAAGAGAACAAATGTTAAAATCTATCACCTTCCCAGCAGAAATAACGAACATATCAGGAAAACCAGAACCCATGATGGTGAATTTCTCTTAAGAAGCAAAAAGAGAATAATATAATTTGAAGTACAAAAATAGTACAGTAAGAAAAAATCGAATAAAGGCTAACAGCAATAATTTTTAAAATAGGGCAGCTGGGTAGCTCAGTGGATTGAGAGTCAGGTCTAGAGACAGGAGGTCCTAGGTTCAAATCTGGCCTCAGACACTTCCCAGCTGTGTGACCCTGGGCAAGTCACTTGACTCCCATTGCCCACTCTTCTACTTAGGAGCCAACACACAGAAGTTAAGGGTTAAAAAAATGTAAAAAAATAATAATAATTAAAAAAATTTTTTAATTTAGACTATTTCCCCATGGTTACATGATTCATAATCCCACTCCCCCAGTCTCTTCTCCCCCCCTCCCAAAGCCGACAAGCAGTTCTGTTGGGTTGTACATGTATCATTGTTCTATGTTATTCATATTTGCAGTAAATTGATCCTTTAACATCAAAACCCTAATCATCACATCCGTACCACACTACATGATTGAGCATATATTTTTATAATGCATTTCTGATTTCACAGTTCTTTCTCTGATAACAGCAATAATGTTAAAAGGACATATGATCTCTATATAAGCAAAGGTCGCTAACTTCAAAAACACAATGCACTGAGACAAATTAAGGATCACAAGTCTCTCAGAAGAATATGATAAAAGATTTCTACAAAATAGTGCAGAAAATAATCCAAGAAAACTGAACTTCTGACTTTAGGAAAAAATATACCAATAGTGAAGAAATCAAAAGACACAGAAAAATAATTATATACTTCAAACTCTAAGACAAAATTCTATGTACTTAAATAATTCCAATGAGGAGAAAAAAAAATATTGTGTAATCATCCAGGAGGAAAACTTTCAAATGTAAAGTACATTTGAATCAAACAAGATTATTCAAATACTCCTCTAGAGTAATAAAATATGCAAATTTGAAAGAAAATCATGAAAAAAGGTCAGATTAAAAGTGGAATAGCACTTCTAGACATCAAAATGTTATTTAGCAGCAATCATCAAAACCATTTTTTACTGGTTACATTTTTAAAAGTATATCAAATTTCAAACAAGGAAGAATAAAAGAAAAACTCAATAATCCAGTGTTAAACAAATTCCAAAATTTTAATTACTTTAGAAATAACTACTAAGGGCAGCTAGGTGGCTTACTGGATTGAGGGCCAGGCCTAGAGATGGGAGGTCTTGGGTTCAAATCCAGCTTCGGATACATCCTAGCTGTATAACTCTGGGCAAGTCATTTAACTCCCATTGCCTTGAAAACAATAAGTAGCATTGCTTCTAAGATAGAAGGTAAGGGTTTGGAAGGAAGGAAGGAAGGAAGGAAGGAAGGAAGGAAGGAAGGAAGGAAGGAAGGAAGGAAGGAAGGAAGGAGGGAAGGAAGGAGGGAAGGAAGGAAAGGAGGGAAGGAAGGAGGGAAGGAAGGAAAGAAGGAAAGAGAAAGAAAAAACAAACAAACTGTATTTCATCATAACTACTGGGAAAACTAGATCTGATAGAAATTAAGCTTATATCAACATTTTAGATCACATTCCACAAAAATTCAAAACGAATGCTTGGTCTTAATAGTAAAGATCATTACATTAAAATGTAAGCAAGCAAATCACATCTTTCACAATTTGCATGTATAGGAAAGGTATTCTTAACCAAACATGGGATAGTCAATTACAAAAGATAACTTCAGATAATTTCAATTACACGAAATTTAAAAGACTTTGCATGAATAAAATCAATGCATCTATTCTAACTAGTCAAATGAAAAAAAATTATACTAAATACCTCTGAAAAGCATCTCAGCCAAGATAAAGACAACTAACAGAAATATAGAAGAGAAAAACACATTCAATAAGTGGTTAAGGGACATGAACAAACATTTCATTAGATTATTAGCTCCCTGAGGGCAAGAATCCTCAAGGCCTTTTTTTTTGCCATTTTATTTTATTCCTTGTGCTTAGTACAGGATCTGACACAAAGTATATCTTTAATTTTATCTTTGATTTCTCCAAAGAAGAACTGAAACCTATCATTTCACTAACACTAATAGAAATATAAACCAAAGCAACTCTGAGGACTTACCTCGTAACAAGAAGACTGGCAAATATAACAAAAAATGGAAATGATTAAAGGGTAGTAGAAAAACATGCACCTAATGCACTGGTAGTGGAGCAGTTACTTGGTACAGCCTTTCTGCATAATTTAAAATTAAGCAATTAAAGTGACCCAAATCACTGTACACTTTTTTTAAACCTTTACTTTCCCTCTTAGAATCAGTATTGTGTATTAGTTCCAAGGTAGAAGAGTAGCAGTAAGGGTGAGGCAATGAGAGTTAAGTGATATGTCCACAGTGGCAAGCTAGGAAGTATCTGAGGCAAGATTTGAACCCAGGACCTCCCATCTCTAGGCCTGGTGCTCTATCCACTGAGGTACTTCACCATCCCCATACCTATATACATTCACTCAGAGATTGTAATATTCGACATATACTACAAGAAAGTCAATGATGAAAAGAAAAAGCATTCAAATAAATGATACAAGAAGTCGCCCTCACCCCCATATACCCCTTTGCAGAGGTGGAGTTCCACAGATGTAGAAGGTCATTTAATATAAAACTTGGGATGTGTAGATCAGTTTTGTTGGAGTTTTTTTTCCTTCTCCCTCTTTTTCTTACTTGTTATAATGGACATTTCATAGGGAAGGGGTAGAAGGAGCAAGTAATACAGGGAGAAATGTAGATAATTTTAAAACAAAAACAATCAATAGAAACCAACTAACACTGAAAAACTAAAATTTTCCTATTTTACATTGCAAATGAATGAAACGGATGTAGCTAAAGATGTTCAACTGACTATATGTATGATATTGTTGAAAATGATTGTGGAAAAGATTTGGAGAATTCATTATCTTTTTTTTCCAAACCCTTACTTTCTTTCAAATATCTCCATTTCTACTGAGGGTATCATCCTCATCTCTCTCTCTCATCAATCCTTCATATTCAAGTTGCCAAGCCTTACAGATTCCACCACCATATCTCTAACATCCTTCCCTTCTCTCAATTCAAAATGTCACTAACTCAGTTCAAATGGTCATCACCTCTAGCTCCCAAATTTTTCTCCCTGTTTTGAGTCTCTTCTTCCTCTTAGCCAATCACTAAAAAAGAGATAAATTAGCATTATTGAGGATGCCCATCAATTGGGGAACATGTGAACTAATTTTGGCTTATTGATGTAATGGAGAATTATTGTGCCATTAAGAAATGGCACTGTGGCTATTTTTTAAAACTGTATTCATATTATGTATTATTCTCTTTTCTTGTCTTTTCATCTCTTCATATGTTTCCCTTATTTTCTTTCTATTTCCAATATTTGTCATTTCTAATAACATAATGCCATCCATTACATTCAAATATCACAAACTAATCAGCCATTTTCCCCAAACATTGCATTTGTGTTATTTGAAGTTATTTTTGTCATTAAGGTTAAAGCTTCCATGAATATTTTATCATATATACAAACAGCTTTTTACATTCTCAATAATGCCCTTAGAGTCTAATCTTAGTAATGGGATCCCTAAGTCAAAAAGCATGAACAGTTTTACAGCTCTTATTGTATATTTCTATCTTGTTTTAAAAAAAAATTTGACAGCTGCTCTAGTAATGTAATATTAGGCCTGTTTCAGTTTCTTCCACTGTAAAATGGGGATAATAATAACAGCTATCTCCCAATTGTAAGGATCCAGTGAGTTAATTTATGTATAAAAACACTTAGCACATTATCTAGCACATAATAGGTGCTATATAAAAATACTCATCCCATTTCCCCTTCCCTAAATGTCTTAAATAAAACAACACCTTAAAACAAAACAATATGTAAGGATCCAGGGAGTTAATTTATTTGTAAAAACACTTAGCACTGTGCCTAGCAAACAGCAGGTACTACATAAATGCTGTCCCATTTCCCCTTCCCTAAATGTCTTAAATAAAACAACTTCAAACAAAATGTTATGCAAGGATCCAATGAGTTAATTTATTTGTAAAAACATTTAGAACAGTACCTAGCATACAGTAGGTGCTATATAAATGCTGTCCCACTTCCCCTTCCTAAATATCTTAAATAAAACAACTTTGAACAAAATGTTATGTAAGGATCCAATGAGCTAATTTATTTGTAAAAACACTTAACACTGTGCCTAGCAGGCAGTAGGTGCTATATAAATGCTCGTCCCATTTTCCCATCCCTAAATGTCTTAAATAAAATAATACCTTAAAACAAAATGTTATGTAAGAGTAGAAAGGCCTTGTTCAAATAACAATTCACTCAACTTACCCATATATACAAGAAATGTCGATAACCACATCTATCATATCACAGCAGAGTTCATAAGTCTGCATATCCACAGGGGTACTATCTGTTGCAATATAAATTTTACTGACCACATCAAACAGAAAGGCCTTTTCAATCCCAGAATTCTGCAACAAAGGAAAAATACTGTCTTAAAGTGACCCTTGTTTTCAGGCAAACAATAGCGTTAAATAATTACATGCCTAACAAAATAGGAACAGACAAAGATGAAAGGTGTGCAAGTGTATCTCTTGACGAATTATTGGCTACTGACACAGTGGAAGTGAAATTTCAGATTTCTTTATAAAGGAATCACATCAGAATAAATAAGCAGACATATTTATAATAGAGTCACAAAGCTTTACAAAAGTTTTCTCGACCCTTGAAAAAAGTAATGACTTGTGTCAGCTAAGTGGCATAGTGGAAAGAGCACTGGATGAATTCAAATCCTGCCTTAGACAGTTCCTAGCTGGATGATTCTGGACAAGTTATTAAATTTGTTTACCTTAGTTTCATCATTTGTAAGATGGGGATAATATTAGCACCTAATTCCCAGGATTGCTGCGAACGTCAAATGATATTCTATTTGTAAAGTGCTTTGCAAACCTTAAAGTGCTATATAAATACTAGTGATGATGACGATAATGATGAGGATGAGGATGATGATTAAACTGGCAATTAGCAATATCATACCCTATTTAGATGCTTATTCCCTTCCTGCTTCCCCAATAAAATACGGTACACAAAACATTTGATTCAAGTGGGGCATAAATACAACCCTGACTAGCATACAATCATTTCTATACTTCCCATCCAGTGAGCAATTATTATATGCTGCCTTGTACAGTACTGCTCATTTTTTAAAAGTGTATATTTTATACAATCACAGATTCTTGAGATATCAACAACATGGACATCTTGTCTACCCAGATGGCTGCTCTGGTGGATAGTAATACCTAAAACTGCGGCAGTCCAATAACTTGCACACAGTAGGTACTTAATATATGTTCAATGATAAATGACTTTCTGATGACTTCAACTATTCTACTTTAATGGGGGCTTCAATTTCGACCATAAAACCCATTCATCAGTGGCCAAAATGGGACAAAAATCTAATTCACTGTTGACCAAGGTCAACCTCAAAGACCTACATGTTAATTGAACCAATTCAAAACACAAGCTAATTAATTTTCCAATGAACTAAATATATTTCCCAATCCCTCCATTGTTGAGGACTCAGAATTTGTCAATTTAATATCAAATTATGGAATAACTAATTAGAGATGTGAAAATATTTTCAGTCCATATAGGCAGAACATAACAGTTTAAATCAGTATTTTTTGGGGTTAATCTCATGAAGCAATTCTTAAACTTGGCAAATGTCTCCAGCATGTGTTTTACTTACTGAGATAAAGATGTTTAGTAAATTCTCCAGGGTTGGGAGCTGTGGAATCAGTTTCTGTACCACTTTGCTAAAAGCTTCAAATATAGAATGATCATATATGCTTGTCAGATAAAAGCTGAAAGAGGAAACAATGTTGTATCATAGTTTTCTTTTTTGCCTGTTGAAGAGGAATATGCTGCTTGTATCATAAAATAAATACCCCTGGATCCTTGCTGTATCTACTCCTCAGGAGATGCACAATTCTTCCCTCCACCCCATTCCCTACTTAAAATCAAGAGACCTCCAGAAAACTCTGGCTTTCAAGGAAAAACCCTGAAGGTTCTTTTTTGTAAAAATGTGTCTCAATAAAAGCTGGGTGATGTTGTGAATAGAGCAACAGACTTGACTTTTAAGGTTCAAATCCTGCCTTAGACATTTATTTACTTGTTGGGTGACCTAGACAAGTTACTTAACCTCTCTCAGAATCAGTTTCCTCAGGGGCAAAACAGGGATAACAACAGTATCTAACCCAAAGGGTGGTTGTGACAATCAAATGAGATAATATATGTAAAGTGCTTTGCAAACCTTAAAGAATGCTATGAATGCTAAATTATTATTAAAAGGGGCAGCTAGTTAGCACAGTGGATAGAAAGCCAGATCTGAAGATGGGAGGTCCTGGGCTCAAATCTGGCTTCAGACACGTCCTAGCGGTGTGACCCTGGGCAAGTCACTTAACTTGAATTGCCCTAGCCCTTACTGCTCTTCTGTCTTGGAATCAATACACAGTATTAATTTTAAGATGGAAAGTAAGGTTTCATGAATAAATAAATAAATGGAAAATCTCTGAGTATTTATATTTGACTACTGAGTAGTGAAAATAAAGTGAGATGATATTTGTAAAATACTGAAATCAAGAACTTGGTACACAGAAGGTGCTTAATAAATACCTATTTGCTCATTAATTAAGTAGCTAAAAATGGGCAACATGTAAAATGTATTGCCACAAAGACCATGCCAGCCAGCATCCTAAAAATCTACTCTCACATTGGGACACCTCCATCCCAGACTTGGCAATAAGAATTATTAGATGATGCTACTTTCTAATGTTACTGTTACCAATTTGCCAAATAAATGATAATAATGATGATGATGACAGTAATCACAACAACATTAATCATAACATTTATATAGTACTTTCAGGTTTACATCCATAGAATCATAGCTCTAGAGCTGGCAGGGACTTTGGAGGCCATCTAATCCAACCCCCTCATTTTACAGATGAGGCAATTGAGGCCTGGGGATGTTAAGTAACTTATCCAAGGTTTTAATTGAATGATGCAGGCACTGCATTATGGAATATCCCAGCAGACGCCAGGTTCTCTCGCAGTCATTTCTATTTGAACTCTTTTGTGAACTCAACGCCAAGGATTAAGGTTTTTATCTATTAATGTATTTATCAGGAAGGGCATACTTCATTATCAATTAACCATCGAGATTCATTTATTCATTTAATTATTAATTTAAGCCATCAACAATCTGTTCTGCCTATGGATTCCCTGATATAAAAAGCACACTGTCCACCCTTCCAAAATCTTGTCCTAGTATAACTCATATATAATGAGAACTCAAGAAAGATCTTGGAATATAGTAGGTACTTAACAAATGTCTAGTTATTCACTGAGTAGCTAAAAATGGCACCAATTGGAGTGCCTGTGGTTTTGAACCCCAAACCTGTTTCTTTTCTTCTTTTAAGGTTGTCCCTCTGTTTTTTCTCACCTCAGGTGAATTTTCTCTAATCCAGCATCAGCAAGGTCATCATTTGCCCTCTGATGAATATCTCTTTGGGTTTCGATCTTATGATCATCTGACAAGCCATCCACTTTATGAATAAACACTTCAAAGTTGATGTCGGGATGGACCTTGTAGGCTCGAGTCACAGTGAGGTGCAGCCTGGCTAAGGCTTCCATATAATCGTCCTAGTAAGAAGATAAAAGGAATTCCTATGAAGGCTTCAACAAGGTTAAAGGTTGTTAAAGGGCAGCCAATATCCCCAAAAGTTAAACAGGTAGGGAAATAACTTTGACAGGTCACTAAAGAAATTAAGCAACTTAAACCTCATGAAATCCAAGTATTCTTCAAGTCCTACTGCCCACATTTGTTACTATTAGGATTTATTTAGTTTTAATAAGTAAATTAAATCTAGTAAGGACCAAGCTGTTGTAACTATTATTGATAATATTATTAACACATTCTATTAATTTTGAGAAACCAGTTTAGAGTATCTTCTTCTAATCCAAGCTATTTTCTGGGGGAAAATGGATTCACTGAGGTTCTGATCAGAAATGGGTTTTATTATCCAAGGCAAGAAAGCAAAAGGGAAGCAAAATGTGTATGTTTTAACCCAGGGTGGCTCAAACTGAGACTTAGAAACTCCCCAGTGATTACAGAGACCAGAGCAGCAGGCTTTTGTGCAGCTGTTTGATGATGGCCACTGAAAATTAGTGGTTATATGAACAGAAAGGGATATCATCAGTGTAGTTCCATGGCAAATGTATTGATATCAGAGTCTTGGGATCCAATTTCAAATCCTGGCTCTGTCACTCACTACTTGTTTGATCTTTCTGAGCCTATTTCTTCATCTGTAAACTAATAGGGTAAAACTATATGACCTCTAAGGTCCCTTTAAGCTCTGGATCTATGACCCTTCTTTTTCTGGGCTTTTCCCATTCGTATTTTTACTCTTAGTTTTTTGTAGAATATTAAGTGAGTTGTTTGGGGTTTTAAAGAGAGAGAAAAGAAATAGGCCATAGGGAGGATTAGGGACAAGAAATGTGATCAAAACTTTGGAGAGCCACTTGTCTATAGTAGTTAACTTAAATATATGTGTGTGTGTGTGTATGTATATAAATTCTTATTTTTCTCCCCTCATAGAGATTTAATATTTTTGAGAGAAAAACATGAGATCCAAAGGAAACAGTTAAAGAATATGTATAACCTGATTAAATCGAGAGTGAATAACTAACTGGAACTATACCATGATACCTAAATGAGATATTTAACTTCAGTATGGGCTCTGAAACATAAAACAATGTTCATTTTTCTTTTCACCTGTACAAATATAACGTATTCACCTCTTACACTACAAAAATCAAAAAATGATACAAAAAATCTAAAAAACTAGTTTCTTCTATTACCCTGCTCTTGTGAAAGCTTAAGAAAATGGTCGTGCATTATGCTTTAGACACAACAGATTTGAGTTTTGTTGAACCATGAGGAAAAGCATGTTAGATAAAGACTAGATTAATGATTTCCAGCACTGTTTTTTCAACACTTGAGGTGTTTGTAGTGCTACTATAAAATTCACAAAACATCTCAAGTTAATTTTAATTCACTTTCATTTTTTAAAGCTAATAAGGCAACAGAAGGGAAAAAGGCATTGTTTTTGAAGTCAAAAGATCTAGTTTTAAATCCTGCCTGTGTGACCTGGCACACATCACTTTACTACTCTTGGTGTCAATTTCCTCATTTGTAAAATGAGGACATAAGATTAGATAGCCTCTAAAATCCCTTCTTACTACAAACATACAGTCCTGTGTGGAATCTTGATGGGGGAAGGGAGGGAGGAGGGGGAAAGAGAGATAGACAGAGACAGAGAGAGAGAGAGAGAGAGAGAGAGAGAGAGAGAGAGAGAGTAATTAAATCAATCCACCAGAAAGAAACCATCATAACATAAAAATATCAGTCAATGCTCTGAAACATATGGCACTCTACCATTAGATTATAAGCTCCTCAAAGGCAGGGATTGTCTTTTGCCTTTTTTTTAACCTCAGTACCTAACATGACTTATTTGCAGTAGATGCTTAATAAATGTTTGTTTGTTTTTAAACAGACCTATCTCAAGACCTATATGCTTTGTCTGCTCCCTTAGAAGATTTTAAATTTTTGTCAGTAACACCATCTTTAAAATGGCCAGAGCCAAAACCTATTTCACATTATGGAATAAAATCAGCACATAAAATGGCATTAGGAAGCCAACCAATAAATTAATAATTGAAAACAGGGAGCAGCCCTAAGGTGGGACGCATGAAGGATAACTTGTCCTTCAGCTAGGTAGAAGTCACTCATCAGAAGTGGCATCAGAATCATCTAGGAGACCATGGAAAAAACATGAAATTCTGAAAAGATGTTTTTTCTGCAGTGTTATTTTTTCTGATCTATCAATCCTGCAACTGTGAATAATTCACGAGAAAAAAATTAAAATAGGTGTCAGTGGTTTGAAATAATAGAAATGTTGGACTTTTGGCCAATTTTATTCTTGTTGCAAAGCTTGATTTTTAATAGAATCACAAAGAAAATGGTACCAACAATCATTTACAGAAAAAAGCTTCATCTACTACCCGGGTTTAAACTCAGGTCTTCCTGACTCCAGTTATGAAAGGGGAAAGTTAAGATCCCCCACTAGTATGGCCTTACTTTCTATTTCCTCCTTGAGCTCCTTTAATTTTTCCTTTAGAAATCTAGACACTATCCCATTTGGTGCATAAATGTTTAGTATCTTCCTGACTTCAAGCCCAATGCTCCATCCAATGTGACATCTTACTGCCCCAGTAATGGCTGAATGACCTCTTAGTAGGCAGGCTTTATTCTTTTGCTGCTACAGTTTGGACCAGAGAACTGCTAGAATCTCTTCCAACACTAAAACTCGATAATTCTATTACTTAGGGCAGAGGTTGGCAAACCAGGGCTTGTCATTTGGCTTATCTTTGGTTTCTGTATGATCTTCCGCCTATTTTTGTATTGAGAATGGTTTTCACATTTTAAAATAAAGTTTAAATAAATACAATAAAACTTTATTTTAAAATGTGAAAGCCATTCTTAGTTTATGGACTGTACCAAACCAGGCAGTGGTCAGTTAGCCCCATGGACCATGGTTTCCAACCCCTTATTTAGAGCAATATAAAACCAAAATACTCTTATCACAAACATCCCCAAATAGGCTGGTAGCAGAAATAGCATTCAATTTGAATGTCAAAGCATCCCTGCTTTCATGCAGGTATACTCAAATGATCTGTGGTTTCATCAGGATAGAGAACTCCCAGTGTGGGAACTCTCTTCACATGCAGGGGGAGGTAGGGATGTGGTAGAACTAAATCAGCCATCTATCAGAAGGAAAACACCACAATACAAAAATGTGGACCAGAGCTCTTGTCTCCACTGCAACCTACCTATGACTTGGCCAAGAAAGACAGCAAAAATGGGTTTGAAAGTACTTTGGTGACCATCTAGTTCTCATTCGATAGATGGACAGGAGATGGAATCAAGGGAGACCCAACATCTGGAAATGAAGAGGAGTAAACTATTTCCAAAGGTAAACTGCTTACTCACAAAAAGGGCTGCCATCTTTGCCTAATCTGACAACTAGGGCAGCAGATGTATCATATCACAAATTATGGTGACCTCTCCAGCCCCTTCCTTCCTTCCACATACACTGGAGTCTATGACACCCATTATTATTGGGCCCTAAAATTCTGTTTTTAGCACACCTGATATTTAAGAGACAAAAGAACGCACCCAAGGGCCAGAGTTATTCCAGAAAGACTCGCTAGGAACACTGGGGTGGCAAGGAAGATAAGATATTGACAGCATCTATATTCCTAGACTTCATGGATGCCTTTCTATGCTCTGAACAGATCACCTGTTTTAGTGGGGGAGGCTGGGTGGTTCAGTGGATTGAGATCCACGTGTAGAGACTAGAGGACCTGGGTACATATCTGACCTGAGATACTTCCTAACTGCGTTAGGACTTCCTGGGCAAGTCACTTTATCCCCATTGCCTAGCTCTTACCACCCTTCTGCTTTGGAACCAATACACAGTATTGATTCTAAGACAGAAGATAAGGTTTAAAAAAAAGACATGGTATGGGTTAATTGCATGCAATCAGGTAGCATAATTAATAAAAATACTAAATAGAAAATCAGAAAAACCCGAGTTTGAATCCTACTTCAGTTAGCTGAATGGCCCTGAGCAAAACATTTAACCTCCCTCCCTTTAGTTTTCTCATCCATAAAAAAAAAAACAAAAAAACAAAAAAACACTAAAAAAATAAAAAAAAAAAACTTCAAAGGGTGGTTGCAAGGGTCAAATGAAAAAACAAAAAGAGGGCTTAACAAACATGAATGCAAAATGTAAATGTTAGCTATTATTATTATTACCTCTAATATAAATGATGTCATGATCTTCAAAGCCAGTTTAGATCTAATTACTCTCTGACCCCTCTGCTTCTCTATTATTCCCCAAAGTAGCAAATGAGATTCATCAGGAGTTAAATGTCTGGTCCAGATCTATGACAGGTCAGAGGAGCAGGGGCAGAAGAGAATTCTTATCTAGAATCTCCATTTCTTCTGACCATAGGCCAGGGAAAAGGTTTTATTCACTCAATAGGATATCACATAAGATGGTTCTTTCTTTATAACCAGCCCTTAGGAGTCAAGAACATTCTCTTGACTGTCTGCTGTGAAACATTATAGAATCTCCTCTGTGGTTCTTTAAAATGGCAGCTTTTCACTCATTTGGAATGGTCCTGCCTGAATTATGATCTCACTTCCTAACCCTGAGGGGCTTACGATTTGTTTGGGGAAGGAAAATTCATAAATAAGGTATTAATTATGTCTAGATAATAGGAACATATATTTTTGCCATTCTAGGAAACAACTGAAAATGTTCACCTCAATAACCATGGTATTTTACATTGCTGTCCAGCTGCTGAATCAAAGAAATTTAAAATTCATAGAGGCAATATGGTATAATGAAAAAAGCACTCTATATGGAATTAAACTTAGATTCAAATCCTGGGTTTGCCACTGACTAGATTTACAACCATTGGCAAATCACCTAATTTCTCTGGGCCTCATTTTCTTCATCTATAAAATGGGATAACTACCTTGCCTCTCTCACAATGTTGTGAGTGATGTTCTTTGTAAATACTAAAGCTAGTCATTATTGAGTACTATATTAAATCAGACTTCTGGGTGGTTCTTACTTTCTTGAAGCTAAGATCAAATACTTAAATGAACTGGGGCAAATCTTTCTTTTGAGAAGCAGCCTGACTTTGCAGATAAGAGTCATGCTCTCATGGGCTAGAATCCCACTTTTATTTATGCTTTTTAGCTGACACTGGGAAAGTCATTTAATCTTGTTTAGCCTCCATTTCCTCACCTGTTAAACTGGGATAACCAGGCAGTCCCTGTCATCTAGAAGGGTTACTAGGTCCTTGTGAACACACTTTGAAACACTTTATAAATATAGGGCCTTACTATTATTACTTCCACCATAGAGACTAGACAGAGGGATATTTTAAACCACAGAGAAGAGAAAGAGAATAAAAGGCTCACTCTACTTCCCCACTCAAGGGCTATGGGAAATCAGTGTTTGGAAAGAGTTCTGACTACTCCAGTGCAAAAAGATGGCACTAGTGGAGGTTAAGAATGGAACCAAAAGCTCCATGACTTCAACTTTCCACTTACCTTATACCCTGCTTCATTTCAGAACCCTTGCTTTGACTCTGAAGAGACAGAGCAACTCTTCAGCTGCTTTATGGCCAAACCTTGGGAATGGTCATCAAATATTTTCTCCCCTTCAAAACCCAAGAGTGGTACTGACCTCACAGGATGAAACAGCCACATACATAGTGAAATTACAATCCAGGGGATCCGTGATCTTATCATTGCAGGCACTCCCTTCAATAATACAGATCACAGACCACTCAGGTCTGCGCATTCTGTCTGATTCTTGCCTATATTCTCTCAAAATCCTTTAGAAGGGGCTCACCCACTGGGGGGAGAGGGGCTTCCTTGATTTTTCTTGATAATGCCTGGAAACCAATGGAGTCTTTAGGTTTGACTGCCTTTAACAGTTATGCATTTCTCTGATGAAAGTCTTTATAGCTTTTTTTGTATAATTCTTTTTTTGTAATGCTTCCTTATATACAAGATACTTTTCTTGGTAGTCCTTTAGGTAACTCTCAAATTCTATCCTTTTGAGATATGGTAGCATCCCTTGATTCACAGTCATCCTTGAAAGAATCACTGATGTTTTAAAAATCACTTGGCTATAGGGAGAAGCTTGGAGATTTTCTTTAAAAGCAATTTCCCAAAGACAATGCAGCTTGCTCCTCACCTCCTCCTATAAAGTTCTGGGTCCAGCCCACTGTCCATCTGAAGTGCCTATCTAACATGTTTATTTCTACTAATGGACTAAATCTCTGGTATATCCATCCAACTGCACATCACAATCTGAACACTAAATATTCTCCATCCACTTGATACTTTCTGGTGTAGAGTTAAGCTGAAATCTTTTGATTCATTATGGATTTCATTTAATAATCCTGCAATGTTTGGCTCTTGACTGAATCAACAAAATGTCACCAGCAAAGAAGAACATCTAAGAGGCTTATAGTGAATCCCTCTTTGATTTGGACTTAGTTCTGAGCATCCTCCATAACAGTGTCAAATATCTTTGGTGACCATATAGAAACCTCATATAACTTTTCTTAATATTAACAGTCACAGAACAGATACACATTGTTACATATGTTAAGAGATCTTGTATGATCATGCCATG
Source organism: Gracilinanus agilis (assembly GCF_016433145.1). NCBI lineage: Eukaryota > Metazoa > Chordata > Mammalia > Didelphimorphia > Didelphidae > Gracilinanus > Gracilinanus agilis. The sequence goes on from NC_058133.1 coordinate 333,358,673, forward strand.
AATATGGGAGACACCATAGTGGAAAAGTCTTACATTTTTTTGTAGTCAGCATAGGCACAGTGGCATCTTGTACAATCTGATCCTTTGGATCAATTCTGATTGTAGAGATGTAGCCTACTGTGTAATAACCCTTGTGAAAGCATGCCATAACTTTACCAAGTATGTCTTCAATACTTACATATATCATTTTCAGCATAATACTCTTAAGTAGACATATGGAGTCCATAATATAGAAGTTACCAATATTCCCTTTATTGCATTTCAGTAAAAAGTAAAGTCCAAGATATTTTCCCCCATACTTTTGGTATCCTCCATTCTTTACAGATTTTGAGAATCAATACCCCAATGACCTCAAAACTTTGACCCTTCCAGTTCAGACTCACTACTTTTCTCATCTTTGTAACAGTTCTACTTTCTCCAATAATTCATCCAAGATTGTGATGTTGGAGTCCAAATACAATGGTTCCATTGTCATAGATGGGAGAAAAATGTATTACAAAAATGTTTACAGATCTTTCTCATATTTTGTCATCTTTCTTCTAGTTTTACCTTTAAATGCCTGTGGGAATTACTTTTCTTATTTTGATGTCTCATCAAATTACTTTAAATTCGTTTATCCCTCTATTGCTTTTCACTTTTACAAAGGGTGCTTTTCATTTTCCAGGACTTGTCTTTAAATTCAACAAATTACTTTATATTCTAAACTGAAGATGTCTGGGGTTGCCATATCTTTCTTTTGAGGTGCAGACTAGGCTCTTCTGGGCTCTTCATCTTGGCAAAGAATTTGAACCAGCTAAACTTCTTCAGGAAATGATTAAAATTGTATTAATGTCTGTTTCTTCCTATACTTCTCATTTTTGGCATCAACAGATTCTTAAATAGGTAAAATAGGACTTATTTTAATTGCAAGTCATATCTTTTTTCTCATTTTTAGTCTTTCTTCTCAATTTTTATCAGTATTGGTCTGTGCACTAACAAGTTAGTTGGTGGCCACAGTGACTAGAACATTTAGAGTACTTAGCAAATGTTTTCTCAACTGGTCTGACCAAACACAAACAGTTTATTTGGGAATGATTCCTACCTCAGTTAGAAATTATTTCATTTGTTAAAATATACTTTAATTTGGGGGCAGCTGGGTAGCTCAGTGGATTGAGAGTCAGGCCTAGAGACAGGAGGTCCTAGGTTCAAACCCAGCCTCAGCCACTTCCCAGCTGTGTGACCCTGGGCAAGTCACTAGACCCCCATTGCCCACCCTTACCACTCTTCCACCAATAAGTCAATACATAGAAGTTAAGGGTTTAAAATAAAAAATATATATATATATACTTTAATTTATTATTTCATTCTTGCCATATGCAGTATCTATCAACTATTTTTCTTAAAATATTTGTAATTATATATTAATATGATGTTTCTGTGTAATCTTCAAACTTTATTTTCTCATTTCTTACACCCAAGACATATTTTCCAAGATAGTTTTCACCAGCCTCTCCTATGCTCATGTTTTCATTGAAGATACCTTGGATTAAAGTCTATGTTTATCTAATTTGGAGAATCTTATCTAGTTTTCCCACAGAATTTCTTTATCTCTTGATCTTCTGTGACAGATGTTTGGGCATAAATGGCAATTATTTTTGAAGGGGTCTTTTTGCAAATACTTGTCATGAACACTGCAGTACAGATGTCCAAATGTCCCATGAAATTTTTTTTTGGCTTTTGAGTACCTAATGAAAGAACTCCACACATTGCCTCTCCAAGAAGAACCTGTAAGCCATCTGTCCTTTAATAGCAACTTCTTTTTGTCTTCTGGTTTTATTTATAGGGAGAATTTCAAGATTAATTCAATTCAGTGCTTCTAGTTTATCTGTTAGATACGGAGTTCATGTTTAATTTATCAATAGCTGAATTAACATTTATAGATGGTTCTAAAACTGACACTTAGCCCTTCCTCCTACATTTTTTGCTACCATTCTTTCACTGTCTCTACAGAAGAATGGGATTAGCAAGGGACCGTTTTGTGTTTTTCTTTGGTTTATCTGTTGCTACAAGAGATGACTTTTTCCCCCCTGGAGTTCAGCTCTAGAGTGGGAAGGGGTTCACCAACAGCATACCAGCCACTTGAGGATGATTTTTTTAGCCATAGCACTTTAGCCATAATACCATGCTTGAAAGAACCTCCCAGAATATGCATTATATCTTCCTGGTATAGTTTTCAAAATCCCAGGGTTCCTTGTCACACCATGATGAGCACAAGAGCAAGACTTTCTAGGGATGGAATTAAGTTGCCCAAATAGTTTGCTAAGGTAACTGAAACCCTTAGTGATTCTTAGTTAAGGAATTCAAGAGTTCTTTGTTTAAACAGAACTAGATAACCTCTAAAGTTCAACACATTAAGCCCAACTGTTAGCCATTAACAAACATCCTAGTTTACTCGAAAATGGAATCCAAACACACATATCCTCACTATCTGAAAAGAGAAAACTTAGTGACGTGTTTCTGGAATTTACTCTGTGTGTGTGTATGTATGTGTGTGTGTTGAGGGGGATGATATGTTTTGGGAAATATACTTTAGTGGGGGTAATAGTTGAGTACTTGTTAATTAGTATCTGTTGTATAAAAATGCATAATAAAAATATTTAAAATTAAAGTTTGGGTCCTAAAGAAATGGGACAGGAGAAGTAACTTTTCATTGAGAGTGGGAAGAGGAAAGAAAATTTGGAAGCATAAGCCTACTATGGAGTTCTACAGAGGAGCTACCTGGGCAACAATGAAGACATTAAGTACCTAGAAGGAACAATAAAGAAAGGTGGGAAGGCACTACACCTAGGCTGTACATACGCTATATAAATGTTAGTTTTTATTATTAGCCTTGACCTGGTAAGCAGGTTTAGCTATGACCATCTTTGCCACCTTCAGAGGGAGGATTCTTCATCCTTTAGAAATTGTGCAGTAATTACAATAACTAGTTTAAATGATTTTGGATAACACTTTCTTGTTAATGCTAAAAAAGTTTCACTTTTGAATCACTTGAGTTAACTTTGTTTTTATCTTCCATTGTGGAAAAACTTAATCTAGCCCTCAGATATCTAGTCCAATTACCAGAAAAACAAAAGAAAACAAGACAAAAAAGAGATGAACCCAGGTGAAATGGCTATCCACTTTCTGTCCATTGCCCCACTTCTTTATTCCATTCTGCTCTCCATCCTCAATTTATACTTGGTTCTACAAAAAAGCCATTCACCCAATTGTTCAACATAATTTATGAAACCTGGTGACCTGTAAAGAAATTCTGAGTCAGTTTATTTACCTGATTTTTAGGGAGAGGATGAAATGGTTTTTAAAAATACTGTAGGCTAGTAAACAGATAACTGCTCCCTTTGTCTTCCTTACAACTCTTAATTCATATATTTAAAAAAAAACTCTTGAGATTCTGTTTTGAAGGGCAAGGACTAGGTAAATGAGGGTCACACAGAAATATTTGAGTTCACATTTGAGCCTAGGTCCTCCTGACTCCATGCCTGGTACTCTATCCACTGTGCCACTTAGCTGCCCCATATTAACATACTTTTAAACATTCCCTTTATGCCAGAGGTTCATATCTAGGGCATATACAGATCTCAAGGGAATATGAAAAGTTTGTCAAGGGGGAAATTTTCCCTTCCAAAAATTAATTCATCTCTTTATGTGCCTATTCATGGTAAACTCTAGGATTTATTATATATTCAATTGTGGATGTAGTCAGTTTTGCTGAAAGCCAAGGGGCATGGTCACAGGTATACTGGAACCAGCTTGTTCTGGCTTGGGAGAGTCAGGCTGTAAAATTTTCAGTGTGGGCATTTACACCTTGGAAATCAGCAAATGCTACAAATCAAGGCTTGACTTATTATTTTTAAATTAAATTTCTAGACTCAAGAAAGTGATGGAAAAGAGGTTAATAACAAAGATTAAATGTAAAAGTGTCTTGTGAACATTTTCTTTGTGGAGGACTGGTTGTTAAACATTTATCAACACACCCTGGGTATAGGGGAAGCCCCAAAAAGTTAGGAATCCTTGCTACATGTGAATAATCAGCCTTTATTGCAGAGGGTGCAAAGTAATTCTGTCTAGAAATAAGCAAGAAGCACCAGCAACTAAGGGCATGATGAAAGATCACCTTGTTCAGCAACTATATTTCAATCCATTTTAACAGAGTGGGCTTTTGTGGGGCTAAGAACCTATCTACTTTTTGTTATATTATTCAATTGGAAAATGCATTCTGGGTTTCAAGGCACCAAATTAAAATTAAACACCGCACCTATAAGCTGGCTAGTGTAGTCTGCTCATAGGCTGATATGTCACTATGACAGACCAAGGACTTGTGATTTTAAAACACAACCTCAAATAAAACAGACAAGGAAAATATTATTAGGGAGCACAATGATGAGATAAGGTGAAAATCAAGATGGAGCCTGCCTGGGGAATAACTTCTCTGGGATGCAGTAGTTGAGGAGAGGAAGTGGAACATCTTATACCCTATTTCTTATTTTTTTTAATTTTATATAATTAATAACCAGGCACTAAGCCCTGCTGTTTCTACAATGTTTATGAAACTGAAAAATGCTTTTGATACCCTCTAATTTTGGGTAAGCAAAGCCCCAGGTACCATATCCTAGTTATGGCTCTGTGTACTGACCATAGATCTTTAACTTTACCTGGGAATCGATAACAAATATCAGTGCTCCTGTGCCCCTGAAGATCATCTCATAGTCAAATGTAGGGTCAAAAAAGTCAATTTGACCTGGAAAATCCCAAATCTGAAAGTTAACAAAGGAACTGTTGGAGACATCTTCTCGACATATCTTATTCGTGCTCTCCAAGAACAGGGTTTCGTTGGGTGACATTTTATGAAAGACAACTTTCTGAATGGATGACTTGCCACTTCTCCTCAGTCCCATAAGCAGAATCCTTGGCTTCACTTCAGTACTGAAGGGATCGCTGAAGTCCAGAACTGAAGAAACCACAAAATAAAAATGAGAGTGAGACATTTTCACAGTGGTTAATTATAAGAGTTTCACTTCCATTTCAAATGAGATTCATGAGTTCAATTCATTCCTACTTGAGTTTCTCTGAACACTAAGAATTATAATGGTTAGAATGGGTGATCACCAAAAATTGTAATTAACCCTTAAATTACAAGATTGTTAGTAGCTAGATTTATGAGTAAGAGAAAAAATAAGAGAGAAATATAGAAAGAAAGGTGAAGAATTTCCTAGCCTAATAATCCGGAGTTTAACAACTCAGTGTCTTGTCTTCAAATCTCAGCCTCAGAAAATAACCCCCCTTAGCTTCCTGCTGGATCTCATCTTATAAATCCTTACTATACCCACTAGTTCCCTTACATCATTCCCCAAGAACCAATCACAATTCTTCAATTAGCCTGGCACCACCCAGGGGGAAAGTGCCTGTGGGATCAATTCCCTGGTTGCTAACTGACCCAAATTCAAAACAAATGGAAAGAAAGTCTAATTGATCAAATCAAAATACAAATTCCCTTCTCATAATCCCCTCTGTAATTCTATTGGGAGACGAGCATGTTGAAATCTCTTCAATTGAGGGTCTTGGGAAATTAACATGCCTAATCTCCCCAATGAATCATTCCAAATAATCAATGTATATCTCTAAGGATTCTCCTACTAAAGGTGTATAAAAACATTGCCCTTATAAGGGGGAAATTACAGCAACCTGGGAACAAGAGAGAAATAAAAAAGAAAAAAAAAACAAAAACAATAATTGGCGGGCGCATTGACTAAAAGCCAATTAGGGGGCAGTCGCCTTTGGCATCAGAGTTTACATTCAGAATAAATGTGTTCAATCCACTTCAGTTCCATTCATTCTGGATCTCTTGATGCAGTGTGTGTTTCTGCAGGCATCTCCATGGCACCCTCTTCCAAAGATTCGCCTTCCCAATTCAAGACACTGGCAAGTCTCCACTCCTAAAATTCTTCCAAAAGATTTCAAACTCTGGATTTTAGAACAACCATCATACCCCTGAGGAGGGTGCTGACCACTGCCAGAATTACCCCATAAAAATAATAAAATAAAAGCAAAAAAAGAATAAACAAACAAGCAACAAGTCCTTGGATCCCTAAGAAGATCCAATTTAATTGTTTAGGTCCAACAAACCTATAGGACAAATACAGCAACACTGCATATACCCAATGACAACCAGGACTACAGAAAATTACCATATTATAAAAGAGAAAAAAGGGTCTAGATTCTGATATAAAAGGTAAATAGGATTCCTTGGTCTGCTTTTACCTTTGATCTTAGTGATAAAGGAGCCAAAATGGCAGCCAAACTAAGGTACTTGTTCGAATGTGGCATAGGTGAGTCCAGTGCCCAATGTTGTCAAAAAGCTGCTTTCTTGAACCCAAACAAATCCTCTTTCTTGACGCAGATTTTCATCAATCTCACATGGATTGGTGGGTTCCTTTACCTTGTGCTTCTGGGCCCTGTACAGTGGCTCTTTTGTGATCCCTTCTTTTGGAATCAGACACAGTTATTAATAAAAGTCCCATAAAATTTTAAAATCAATGGCAGGTTTCTGTAGTCTAAAGCTTTTTGGGTGTGCATTGATATTAGGGCTAATGAACATTATAAACTTATCCTTTAAAATAAAAAACACCAATACCGATTCCATGCAAACAAAAAAACAACAATAATAAAAATATTCAGGAATTCACTGCATCAGTCAAAACAGTGTCCAACTTGTCTATGGACTTCTATAATGGCATTATCTCTAATCCAATCATAAGAGGAGGGTACAAGTAACGATAATCAATAACAGAATACAGTGTCAATAGAAGATACATGTGAGCAATGAATCAAAGAGTCCATTTCTCCTATTTTAATAGCTGTTGGAATGGTTAATCATACTTGAAATGGACCTTCACAGGCAGGCTGAGTTCCTCCAGTGCACTGGAAGTTCTTCATGTAAACCTTTTCTCCTGGGTGAAAGTCATGGAGTAAAAAATCTATAGGTCCTGCTTGTACTGCTGATCAAGACCTTTTGGGTCTAGAATGTCCCCAAGAACCTAGATTACTATCCCGGTGGAAGGTTAGAGTAAGCTGAAGAGTTACAAATATAAAACCATCCAAGGGTCACCAAACCTGATGAAAAATCCTCCCTCCTCCAGGAGTTATCTAGGGGTCACCAAGGTCCAAGGGATATCCTCCCACCTCTGGGATGAGATTGTAACAGTCATAAAAGGCATGTATTTATATATCTCATCCATTGCAAATATGGAAGTGAGGAATACAATAAATGTAGAAGTGGGGAATACAATAGTGCTACTGCACTTCACTTTGTCACCCATATATTTACTACTACTCAAGTCAAAGATAGGCGAATAATCAGTCAGAGGTAGTAGGTCTCCTAGATGTCTGGAAATTACTTCTGAAAACCCGTTAAGATCAATTAAGATTTTTGGCTCATTAAATTTTTCAAAGGTCACTATTGCAGGTTGTAACTTATATAAGACTTCTTCAGTAATAGGGAGGGGAACAAACTGAAACAGTTAACATTAATAAGGCAATATAATCTGATAAGGTTTAAAATTCGCCTCCAGAATCTTTGAGGTTCCTTCCCCTCCCAAGTACCATCATTTATCCATATTCCTTTGATTAAGTCTATGGGGTCCCCCACATTGAGGGGGATCCCCATCCTGAGTATAGTGTGGGCAAATCTTATTTTGGGTGTTTTGGTGTGAGTCTTGATTTGCCTTATTTGAATTATTATTTCTTTATGAATTTCTATTATTATTATTTCTAAAGCTTATAGTTCTAAATACTTGATTCTACTTCCTACAGTTCATCATTATGTGACCCCTTTTCCCACAAATGTAACACATTAGAGGTTGATTTGTGAATTCCTGAAAAGGGGCTATAGCCGCTTCTTGATAAGCAGTTTCTTTTTCAATTTTTTCAGTTAAAATTTTTATTTCCTTTCTTAATGCTTACACTAAGTCACTATTATCTTCATCTTCTTTTTTCATGGCCATCGAAGACATATACTGCTACTCTTCTTAATTCTTTGAGATCCATAGTTTGGGCAGTTAGTCTTAAAATAGTCTGAACTACCTTACAACAATTTTTCCACAAACTGTCTTCTTATTTTTCTGACATCCCTTTCTCTGGAAAGATCCAGGTCTATATCTCTATCTCCCAGCTCAATAAGCCTATCCATAAACTGGGAGGGGCTTTCATCATGTTTTTGCTCAATATTTTCAAATTTTTTCCATGTACCAGGCCTAGCAGAGCAAGCTCTCATTGCTTTTAGTAATGCCTCCCTAGCCTGACATGATTATAAAAATTCTTCCTCCACATTCAGGTCCCATCTCAGGTCTTCCAGAGGTCAATGAATTGCTCCCCTTCCTTGGGCCTCATTAGCAAGAGAAATAATTTTATTTCTTTCTCTTTCTGTAAGATAGGCTTGAAGCAAATTTCCATGTCAATCCATATGGGATCATAAATGAGGTAAATATTTTCAAGCTTTTTTATAACCACAATGGGATCATCTTCAAAGGAAGAAGTATTTGCCTTGAATCTCTTAATATTTTGTAGAGTAAAAGGTATATGTTGTTTAATATTCACTAAATTCCCTTGCTTAATTTAAGTAGGTCTTTAATTGAATTATCTTCGATTTTTGTTTGGGTTGCAATGGAGTAGGTAAAGGGACAAGGAGGAGTAGAGGCAAGGGAGAGTTGGGTCAGGAAGGGGGAGAGGTTGTTCGGGTAAAGTGAGAGGTAGTTTGGATAGACTGAGAAATAATTTGGATAGATTGAGAGATGGTCTCAGTAGAACAAGAGATGGTTTGAACAGGATGAGAGATGTATTTTTCAAGGTATTTTATCCAAGCCTTGAGATCAATCAAGCTATCTTTCTTTTTTTTTTGTTTTGTTTTGTTTTGTTTTATTTGTAGGGAGAAATGGGCAAACTATATGGTATATCTGAAGGTATCCTATCAGTACAATCATACCCAGAAATGGTAATAAACAAAGATAATCTAGAATTGTGAGCTGTGTGAGCTCGGTAATGCTCTCTGAAAACGGGAGCTGTTTGAGATAGGTAGGAAACTGCTCTTTCACAGTGTGGGCCATGATTTTCAGCACCATACCTATTTATTCAGTCACCTATTTAGGTAGATACCTTTAGAGTATAGCCCAAGTTTAGCTAAGAGGGTCACAGGTTTTGGGTGTAAAACACAGGTAGTAGGCTCTGAAAGCTTAAGGGAGGGTTAACTAAGACATTTTATTTATCTCTACTGCAGCTCTCCCTAAATGCTCCACCTCCACACTTAAGTCAATGCTAGATGCATGTAGGGGATGGATATCCTTCCCCAAGGCAGGGAGTCAGGGAAGTAAAAGTGTCCCCACCAGGTGAAGCCCTGAGGGAGCTGATTATTGCTTTTAAAAACCACCTGACTTACCAGGCAGTAGCAAATAGCATCAATTAATAGTATTAATAATAATACAAGCTGTTCTCTGTTAAAGGGAAAATATATTATCTCACCCACCTGTGCAGAACTCTCAGGGAATTAGCAGTAGTGGGGAGGCAATAGCAGTGCAGCTTATCCATAGAAAAGAAAGGTGCTTCCAAATTTCCAAACTGCTCTACAGCACTAGACCAATAGCTGTAGCTGTGAGACTAATCTGCCCTCCTGTGTATCCCAAACTACTCTACCAATTTAAAGAGGAGTAAGAACTTCTAACTCTAGAATTTAGCTACTAACAAGCCTACTCAAGAATAACTTTGGGAGAGAAAAAAATGAGAGTACTCGTCCCTTCATGGTTGCCAAAATGGTAATGGTTAGAATGGGTGGTTGCCAAAAATTGTAATTAACCCTTAAGTCACAAGAGAAAAAAATAAGAGAGAAATATAGAAAGGAAGTGAAGAATTTCCTAGCCTAATAATCCAGAGCCTAACAACTCAGTGTCTGTCTCCAAATCTCAGCTTCTGAAAATAACCCTCCCAGCTTCCTGCTGGGTCTCATCTTTACTATACCCACTAGTTCTCTTACATCACTCCCCACGAACCAATCACAATTCCTCAATTAGCCTAGCACCACCCAGAGGGGCAGTGCCTGTGGGATCAATTCCTTGGTTCCTGATTGGCCCAAATTCAAAACAAATGGGAGAGAAGTCTAAATCCCTTATTGATCAAATCAAAATACAGATTCCCTTCTCACAGAATGTTATGCTAAGATTGACCAGGTTTGCTACTTTGACTTTGAATTACTATCCAAAATGCCTCTCAAACATTGCCTCATTCATCCCTGCCACATTCCTCTTCCAAGGAGTTTGCATTAGTGACCTCACTTCAAAGCTGAAGAATCTGGCACATTAATAAAAGTGGCATGCAAATATTCGTTTGGTCTACTATGTGACAGGCACTGTGCTAAGCAATGATGATATAAAAAGGGCAAAAGACAGTCTCTGAAGATCTCATTATCCAATGGGAGAAAAAAGCTCTACAAGTAGGAAAAATAGGAAATACTTAACAGAAAGATATGTATGGCACTAGGATTTAAAAGGATTGGGAAAGACTTCCTGGAAGAGGTCGGATTTTAGCTGGGTCTTGAAGGAAGGCAGAGAAGTCAGAAGGCAGAGATGAGGAAGGAGAGAATTCCAGGCACTAGGCTCAGCCAGATAAAATGTCCAGAGCTGAGTGGTGGTATGTCTTGTTCAAAGAAATGCAAAGATTTGGTTGGAACAGAATCTAAGTGCTCTGTAGTTCACAGTTGTGTTCTAGACAACCCTCAAAAGAGTCTTAGCTGCATGTACAAGAGATGTCTTAATAGTTCACTAGCCACTATCCATGATCCTATAAATTTCTAGCCAATGTTTATCAATCAACAAGCATTTATTTTTTTAAACCCTTGCCTTCTATCTTTAAATCAATACTAAGTTTTGGTTCCAAAGCAGAAGAGCAATAAGTGCAAGGCAATTGTGGTTAAGTGACTTGCCCTGGGTCACGCAGCTGAGAAGTGTCTGAAGTCAGATTTGAACCCAGAATTTCCCATTTACCAGCCACTTAGCTCTCTAACTACTTGAGTCACCTAGCTGCCCTTTCAAGAAGAATTTATTAAGCAATTATTATGTGCCTGATATTGTACGAAACACTAAGAACACAAAGAAAAAGCCATCAGCAGTCCCAGTCCTTAAAGAGATTATATTCTAAAAGGAAAGACAATATATGTGTACATAAATACATATAATATTATCCATGCAGAAAAGATGGAAGATCACCTTGAAGTTAGTCAGTCAACAAAGTCTTCTTTTGGCAGGCAGCAAGTAATACTTATACAAAGCATTTATTAAATACTTAATATAAGTACAAGAGGTACAAAGAAAAAGCAAAGTCTTTGCCCTCAAGAGAGTTATATTCTAATGAAAAGACACATACATTAATAGTATCAATAATAATACAAGATACACGCACAGTAGATGGAAGCTCATCTTAAAGTTAATCTACAAGCATGCATTAAGTGCTTTCTATGTGCCAAGTACTGTTTGATACCAAAAAAGATCTCCCCAAAGAAATTCCCACTCCCAAGAAGCTCACATTCTGGTGGAAAAGAGGAGGAAGTCGCCAGTAGCTAAGGGACCACAAAAATGTATCTAGCAACTGGTCTTTATACAGTACACTGAAGGATGGCAATTTTATTTGGAGCACAGAGGTCAATTCTGAGATGATCCTCTTCCAGGTACATATTGTCTATAGTTCTCTTCACCATTGATAGTCTATCTTGAGGAGAAAATATTTATTGGCCTGGAAAACTTTTATTACCAATGATCCTTACTTCTTAAAACATATAAACTTCAAAAACTGACTTTCCCTTTCTCTCCATTCCCTGTTTCTCTCACCTGTATACACACCAAACTGCCAGGAGAGAGCCTCAGTTTCTTTACTGCACAAGATGAAGCAGTCCATAGCAGAGAATCCAAATATTCTCTACTGACTATTGCTTACCCTGAGAAACATTACCCAAATCCATTATGTCACTGATTCCAATAATATTCTATCAGGACTTCTATGATTTGTTCAATTGTAGAATCATTTACCTAGACTTTAAGGGCTATGAATAGGCATTTTCAGAGGACAAAATAGAAGCTATCAAAAATGTTTAAAATCACTAATAATTATAGAAATTCAAATTAAAACAACTTGAGGTCCTTCCTCACATCCATCAGATTGAATAACCAAAAAAATAAAAAGGAAAATGACATGCTGGAGGGTATTGTGGGAAAACAGGTACGTTAATACACTGTTGATAGAACTCTAACTGGTCCAACCATTCAGAAGGGTAATTTGGAACTATGCCCAAAAAGGGATCAAGAAAGACAGACCACCTCACTCAAGAGCTCCTGGGATAAGAGAAGACCCTGACTCTGGTAACAAAGTCACAGTTCAAGAATTAAAGCCAGAGAGAGAATTAAATCAAAGAAAATACCATCTAATTATCAAAACTTATAAATCTAACTCCATGACAAGCATAAGCAGAGGAAAAAACAAAATTTCCATCAAGGACTTCATGATACCTAGAAGAAATTAAATAAAAGACAATAAAAACATGAAAGAAGAGCTCTTGAGCAAAGAATTAGGAGAACAATAAGTAGCTTAGAATAAAGTGGTAAACCTCACCTAAGAAATGGAATCTCTGAAAACTAAATCAAACAGAAAGCAATCACATATACAAAATATACAAACATGTATAATTTCCTGAGATACCAAGAACTGTTAGAATAAAATCAAGACTATTATTTTTAAATTTAAGATATCTGACAAAAAAAAACCTTGTCTTAGAAAACAAGTCAAGAACATATCAAATAATCCCTGGATTTCCTGAAAACCAAAGGCACAGGGGGCTGCATTCTATATTTTTAACAAATCACAAATGAAAATTATCCACATCTAATAGACCCAAAAGGCAAAGTAGAAATAGAAAACATACATCACCTCCTGAAAGGAACCCTAAAAGGAAAAGTCCCAGGAATGCCATAGCCAAAATCTAGATGTCTTGTTTCAAAAAAAAATACTGCAACTATCCAGAAAGAAAGGAACACAGCCAGCATCACAAGACCTGGCAATTTCTACTAAAAAAAAAAAACAGAGAAAATCTTGCAATACAATATTTCAAAAGGCAAAATATATAACTTTATAACTAAGAATAACTTACCCTGCAAAGTTTAATATAATCTTAAAGGGAAAAAAGAGCATCATGAATAGAGGACTTCTAAGCATTTCTGATGAAAAGATTGGTGCTGAGAAAGAACTCTGCAATACAAACATAGATACCAGAGAAACCTAGAAATTTACTTGAGCAATTTCAAAGGAAAATGAAATAAGTGTCCCTTTAGAACCTTGATGTCCTCAAAAGGCTTAAATAAGAAAAAGATGAGTATTGATTGTGTTTCAAAGATTTAAAGAGGGGCAGCTGGGTAGCTCAGTGGATTGAGAGTCAGGCCTAGAGACAGGAGGTCCTAGGTTCAAATCCAGCCTCAGACACTTCCCAGCTGTGTGACCCTGGGCAAGTCACTTGACCCCCATTGCCCACCCTTACTATTCTTCCACCTATGAGCAAATACACAGAAGTTAAGGGTTTAAAAAAGATTTAAAGAGAAGAAAGAAAACAGAAGTACATACAAACAAGGGAAGAAGAAGGTGGAACTTGAAATTTCTAATCATTGGGGTTCATGAGAAGAATATATAAACATGAAAGAGCAAGGGAAGCAAGCATCAGATGAAATTCAATCTTATCTGCAACAGACAAAAGAAGGTTGAACACATATACACAGAGTTTTGATGGAGGAACCATCAGATTCAGCAAGGGAACAAGTGGGATTAAGAAAAAGAAAAATACCAGGGAGAGAAGAAGAATCCCAAACGAAAACAAACTTCCTGATCCTGAAGGAATCCCCCATTAAAAAGTAGGGTAAAGAAGTGCTAGAATCTAAAAGGCTGTATCTTGAGACCACCTCTTAGACAACTAGAGAAAGGCTGAGTAAATTGTTTTACAAATGTAATGGAGTATTGTGCCATAAGAAATGAAGAAGAAGATGATTTTAGAGACCCCTAAGTAGTATGTTGCGGAATGAAGTGAACAGAACTAGGAAAGAAAAAACTATAGAAAGCCAACAACATTTAAGAGAAGCAACTTTGAAAGACTTAAAAGCTCTGATCAAAGCTGCCTCTAGAAAACCTAGGAAGATGTGAACCCACCTCCTAAGAGAAGTGATGGTCACGAGTTTACAGACGCATTTTTTTTAATTTAAATATTTTATTTTTTTAGAAAAATTTTCCATAGTTACATGATTCTTGTTTTTACCTTCCCCTTCAACACCACCCCCATATCCAATGCACAGTTCCAGTGGTTTTAACATGTGTGATCAATCAAGACTTATTTATATATATTATTGATAGTTGCATTGGTATAGTCCTTTCGGGTCTACATCCCCAACCATGTCCGCATCAACCCATATGTTCAAGCAGTTGTTTTACTTCTGTGTTTCCACTCCTGTAGTTCTTCCTCTGAATGTGGGTAGTGTTCTTTTCCATAAGTCCCTCAGAGTTGTTCTGGGTCATTGCTTTGCTGCCAGTACAGAAGTCTATTACATTCGATTTTACCACAGTGTATCAGTCTCTGTGTACAATGTTCTTCTGGCTCTGCTCCTTTCACTCTGCATCAGTTCCTGGAGGTCTTTCCAGTTCACATGGAATTCCTCCAGTTTATTATTCCTTTGAGCACAATAGTAGTCCATCACCAGCATATACCACAATTTGTTCAGCCATTCCCCAACTGAAGGGCATATCCTCGTTTTCCAGTTTTTTTGCCACCACAAAAAGCGAGGCTATAAATATTTTTGTACAAGTCTGTTTATTTATGATCTCTTTGGGGTACAAACCCAGCAATGCTATAGCTGGATCGAAGGGCAGGCAGTCCTTTAGAGCTCTTTGGGCATAGTTCCAAATTGCCATCCAGAATGGTTGGATCAGTTCACAACTCCACCAGCAATGCATTAATGTCCCAATTTTGCCACATCCCCTCCAACATTCATTACTCTCCCCTTCTATCGTTTTAGCCAATCTGCTAGGTGTGAGGTGGTACCTCGGAGTTGTTTTGTTTTGCATTTCTCTAATTATTAGAGATTTAGAACACTTTCTCATGTGCTTATTGATAGTTTTGATTTCTTTATCTGAAAATTGACAGGCATGCATTTTTGGTCATAGCCACAGAATGTATTTGTTTTGTTCGACTATACTTATTACAAATCCCACCCCCCCTTCTTACTCTAATTTATTTAATTTAACTGGAGGGGAGGGAAGAAGAAGAAGGGAGTAGGAGCTAGCAATAGTTATAACAATGAAAGGGTTCACTGCAACACTTTTCAAAATGCACTGAGGAGAACAGGACAAGAATAGTTTTGAAAGCAACAAGGAGAATTTTATTATACATTTTAAAAAATGTAAGTGATGCAAAATAGTCAGAAGTCCATATAGGATTCTCTTTTCGTATTCTTTGTATGGAAATGCCTTTTGTTAGGTTTGGAATTTTAAAATTCTCCAAAAAAAGAACAAGATGCCTGATAAGTGGGTTGTGTTCAGGGAAGGGGAGAGGTGAATACTGAACTATATCCGACTTCTGGTCCTACCACACAGTATGTGACACATGGAATTTAATAAATGATTGTTAACAGATAGGACTAATAAGTCAAAATGAAATTAGGAAAAACAATTTCCTAGAAGACATCTCATTTCAAAGATTTATGTTTCTTGACTGATATTCATTTCCACTTAAAAAAGTAAAATATTAATTAGCTATTAAAAGTTCACCATAAAAATGATGTGGTTTCTGAAGATTTTATGTAACAATCTCCCTTCTCTCCCCTATCTCTTTCTGTGCCATTTGGAAAGTAGTCAGAATTAGCAGAACAAGAAAAGCTAAGGAAAGGAGTAGGTATTTGGAATACTTTTGATGTGAAGGTATACAAGCTGATTTGCAGGGGTCCCTAGGGGTGACACATGGCATCTGGCAGAGCATCTAAGATGAGATATCAGTGAACCATTCCTTTTCAGGAAGATCTAAGTTCCTAATACTAAATTTTAGCACTCTTGCCTAAAAGGATCATGCTAGCTACTTAAAGCATCCTGTTTCCTTATTTCTTCAACTGAAATGGTGCATGAGATCTCCCACTTTCTCTTCCTTTCACTTCTAGCACTGTGTTTATGGTACTCACAGCAAAGTTATCACAAACTCTAGGACAATAGCATAGTGAACTGAGGAGGGATGCAGAGACAAACCATAATCATGTGGGGCATAGAAAAGGAAGGATAGGCAGGAAGCAATGAAGTCACTATTTATTCTTTCTTAATTTATGAAAAGGAGATTTGTCAATGAAACTCCAAAGATTATAATATAACAGAAAAACTGCCACTCTTCCCCCTTGTACCTGAACTGAGCTGAATGAATAATCAATCAACATTTAAGTACCTACTTTGTGCTGGGCACTATCCTAAGTGATGGATATACAAAAAAAAGAGGCAAAACACAGTTCCTGACTTCAAGGTGCTTAAAATCTAATAGAGAGACAAAATACTAACAAATACATACAAAGCAAGCTATATACAAGGGAATTAGTAAAAAAAAAATTAACAGAGAGAAAGAAATGAGAATTAAGAAGGGTTAGGAAAGGCTTCCTCTAAAAGATGGGATTTTAGTTGGAACTTAAAGGAAACCAGGAGAGGTCAATCAGCAGAGTAGAGCTTGAAGAACATGGGAGGCAGCCAGAGAAAATACCTTGAGATGAAGAAAGTATCTCGTTCTTAGAAATACCAGAAGAGACTGGTATCACTGGATTGAAAAGTATGTGGTAAGTAATAAATTTGTAAGAAGACTAGCAAGGTTCGGGGCTAAGTTACAAAGGATTTTTAAAGCCAAATAGGGCATTTTCTACTTGATTCTGGAGAAGACAGAAAGCTACTGGAGCTACTGAGTAGGGGAGCCACATGGTTGACCTAAATTTTGGAAGGAAAAAAATTTAAATGCTTACCATGAGCCAGTAGGTATGCTACTAAGTACTAGAGGTACAAATATAAGTGAAGCAGCCACTACGCTGGAGAGGTCCAATCCCCCTTATATTATGGATGAGGAAACCAGGGACTATAAAGTTTAAGTGACTTTCCCACATTCACAGACTTTAGTAGATTGATTGAGGACTTTTGAGCTAGCACAACCTCTGGTACTACAAGAGACATTTTTTTTCCATTACAATATGTTGTCTCCTGAATTTTAGAGAAGCTTTGTTTCTTAAAAAAGTGATTACAACTCCATTGGTGTCCTTTAAGGTCTTCTAAGCTTAAAAATTAAGTGGGGTTTAGGGTTTCATTTATTCATTGTGCCAACAGGGATAGCTAGATGGTGAAGTGGATAGTGCTGGCCCCCATCATCAGGAGGAACTGAATTCAAATCCAGCTTCACTTACTAACTATTGTTTGATACTGGACAAGTCACTTAACCTCTGTTTGCCTTAATCCACTCAAGAAGGAAATGGAAAACTATTCTAGTATCTTCACCAAGAAAACCAAAAATGAGGTCACAAAGAATCAGATACAACTGAACAACAAAATAAAATGCTGGTTGTATTGGGACAGGTAGGTGGCTCAATGGATAAAGTGTCAGGCCTGGAGATGGGAGGTCCTGGGTTCAAATCTGACCTCAGACACTTCCTAGCTGTGTGACTCTGGGCAGGGTCACTTAACTCCAAATGTCTGGTCCTTATTGCTCTTCTGCCCTGGAACTGATCTTTAATATAATATTTATACTCTATATAAATTTTACATAGTTTATATAAATAATATAATTTATAATATTTATAATATTTAATATAAATTTTAAGACAGAAGGTAAGAGCTTTAAAATAAATAAATAAATGCTTATTGATTGGCTTTTGATTTAGTGATAGTACCTTTCAAATTATAGGCATTTCCTAAATATTTATTGAATTGAATTGTAATAAAGTTTGAAAATGCCCAACTTTTAAGACATATTCATATAAAAGAATGATTCCCATTCATTATCTCACAACACTTGGCTGTCTTGGATGGACACGATAGCAATTCTATTTAAATATTTATTTCCTGACTACTAAAAGAAGATATGAACTTAAATAAGTCTCAAATACTGCTTTCATGGAATCTGTAATCTAGAAAAATCACAGTAGATAGAAGGAGGGACAATGCCTTTATATATAAAATGCAGTTCTGGAAAAGAATGAGTTTGGGTAGAAAAGACAGTGCTGAGTGCTGCCTAGAGAATTGGAGGGACACTCTTGTCTTTTGAGATTATGGAGCTATAAATATAAAGCTAGAAGGTACCTGAGAGATCATTAACCCCAATCCTCTCAATTTATAGATGAAGAACTCATGACCAGAAAGGTTAAGTAAAACATACAAGATTACATAGATTGTAAGTAGCAGAGGATTGGAACCTTGAACTTGACTCCACATTTAACATTTTACCACTACACTGAGAAATAATGGACCACAACAACATTACAACAAGTCAATTTCAATTGGCCCAAGCTAGACACATACAAATTAACTTCTTTCATATTAAAAAATTAGATATTAATCCAATTTACAAATCTCACAGCTTGATATACACGTGGAAGCTTCTTTGTCGAGTCGTCATTAAAAACATTCAGTGTCATCCGTGATGTCCAATGTTCTTTTAAGTATTTAGATCAAGGTCCTTCCAAACCTTCTCCTGTATATGGTGGATTAAGTTTGGTTGCTAGTGGTGGATTGGGTTCCTCAAACTTCCCTCAGGCATCATGAAGCCAGTTGTAGGTTCCTCCAAAATCCATTTGGTCATTCACTCTGATTGGCACTGGCACTATATAGACAGATGGTACTGAATATTTGCTAGCTACCATGGTATATAAAATACTGCCCATCAGAGTCTGAACAATATTAAATCTCTCAAAACAATCTGTTTCTTAATGGAAACATCGACAAGGATTAATGTTGAGAAGGAAATGGAAGGACTAAATCCCCCAAAATGTTATAAAACTCTGGGCTTGTATGTTTTTAAACAAATGTGTACATATTTTTTATTTACATACACATTGGGAATTCACATTCAAATAATTTCTCTGATAAGGGTATGTAATCATACCCTATATCCACTGGACCACACGACACAGAGTAGATCCTAGTGGACCAGAGGGAACAAAGGCAGAATAGACAACAACAGGTCCAGTGATGCTCAAGGCAGAACAACAGAACGGTGGATGCTAAGACCAGATGGTCTACATGGTAAGGTATCCAATTATGGCAGGTACCTAAAGGAAATGAAGCTGATGTGCAAACATATCTCTTTCATTTTGAGTGATAACAGCATATCCCTTTGACACTGAACTATGGTGCCAAGGAAATTGGTGGTGAGAATTTTTTCCCCCACATCATAGGCACCTGTGGAGAATGGAGCTACAGAGTGAATGGAGGCAGTTCTTAAAAATGGTGGAAGGGTCAACGTAAAGGCAGGGTCTATAGGATTCTGGAGGGATGCTACTTCTCAGAGTTCTAGATCTTGGACATGGGATCTGGAACAAGCTGCCTCTGCCAGAGGGGAGGTAGAATTATTTTGTGGTAGTGAAGGTCTCCTCTTCCACTTTACTCATGCCATTGCCAATCTCTTCTTGGGGCACCTTACTGTTTTGGCTCAGTTGTCTTGTTTTTCTGCTGATTGCAGTTCGTGGAGATGCTGGTGCCTCTGAGGCCACGTCTCTAATTTAATGCTAAAAGTTCACCTCACAAGGAGGAAGTATGACAGACAATGAAATTAAGCAGTGATATCTGCTACTGAGGTAATATAACAAGGGATTCTCCTCTCACCAATTCCTTTCTCTCTGGTTGAATGATTTATAGCTAAATTTTTTTCTGTATTTGATCCTGTAGCTGGAGAAAAGGAAGAAAAATATTGTTGGAGGTTTCTATTCACATGTCACTCTTTTTTTTTTTTTAACCTTTACTTCCTGTCCCAGATTGGCTCCAAGGCAGAAGAACAGTAAAGGCTTGGGGTTAAGTGACTTGCCCAGAGTCACACAGCTGGGAAGTGTCTTGAGGGCAAATCCAAATCTAGGACCTCCCATTTCCAGGCCTGGCTCTCCATCTACCAAGCCATCTAACTGCCTCTGTTTTCTGTTTTGTTTTCACATCCTTATCTTTTTAGTATCGATTCTAAGCTAGAAGAGTGATAAAAACTAGGCAGTAGAGTTAAAAGCCAGGATCACACATCTAGGAAGTGTCTGAGGCCAGGTCTTCCTGACTCCACAGCTGGCGCTCTATCCACCGTGCCACCTAGCTGCCTCCTATATTTTGTTTTTATCTGCACCAACCAAAAAAGCGCAACTCTGAGATTTCAGACCTTTGACTATGGTGACTCATTCGACCTTTGTAGGTATTTGGAAACTTCTTGAGTATCAGTAATTCCTTAAATCAGCTAACAACTAATTTATAACAACTAATTTTTAACAACTAATTTGATAATGAAAAAGGCAGAAAAAGGAAAAGAAAAGGAACCAAAGTATAATGAAAAAAGGTAGGAATGAAGGGAATTTAGTGCTTCCTGACTTCATATTATATTATAAAGTAGTCATTATTAAAAAAAAAAACCAAACCATTTAGTTTTGGTTAAAAAAACAGAAATGAAGATCTATGAACAGACTAGACAAAAGAGAAACAGAAATAATTTAATTTGATAATCCATAGTTCAATCAGTTCCCAAACATAAAATTATCTTGGAAAGAATTCCCCATCTGATAAGAACTGCTGGGAAAACTGGAAAAGTATCTGGCCTAAATCAAGCTTGGCCTAATTATCTGATGTCACATTCCAAAAATTCAAGAGTGTGAGCTGGATATTAAAGATGATACTATAAAACAGTTATAAAGAGAAGCAGATCATATCTTTCACAGCTCTAGGTAAGGGTGAATGCTTAAAAGTTAACAATCAACAACATCTCTCTCTCTCTTAAGCACTTAATTATGTACTATGTGCTAAGCACTGGGATTAGAAAGAAAGCTAAAAAAAAACAAAACAAAAAAAAACAAAACAAAAAAAAACGGTCCCTGCCCTCAAGGAGCGCTAAAGAAGAAGCCAATCAGGAAAACCACTAGTTACAAACAAGACGGGGTAGACGTAAAACAACCTCTAAGGGGAAGGCAATAGCAGTTGCAGGGATAAAAGCAATTACAAAAGATTAACCTGATAATTTTTACTATACAAAAATTGAAAAAGCTGTTGTGCCTACAAAAGTAATGCAACAGTAATGCAACTGGGCTAAGGGAAGGGATTGGCTAGGAAAAAATCTTTGTCTGATATCCAAAATATATGGACAACTAAAAGAAATATTTAAGAGTAAAGCTCACTCCCCAATAGATAAGTGGACAAAGGATATAAATAAACATTCCTTGGCTGAACAAATTGTGGTATATGCTGGTGATGGAATACTATTGTGCTCAAAGGAATAATAAACTGGAGGAATTCCATGTGAACTGGAAAGACCTCCAGGAATTGATGCAGAGTGAAAGGAGCAGAGCCAGAAGAACATTGTACACAGAGACTGACACACTGTGGTAAAATCGAACATAATGGACTTCTCTACTAGCAGCAATGCAAGAATCCAGAGCAAGGCTGAGCGACTTATGAGAAAGAAAACTAGCCACATTCAGACGAAGAACTGTGGGATGAGAAACACAGAAGAAAAACAACTCCTTGATCACATGGGCTGATGGGGATATTATTGGGGATGAAGACATTAAACGATAACTATAGCCCGACTATCAATAATATGGAATTAGGTCTTAATCAATGATACACGTAAAACCCAGTGGAATTGTGCATCAGTTAAGAGTGGTTAGGGGATTTTGGGGAGAGGGAAAGAACATGAAACATGTAAATATGGGAAAATATTCAAAATAAAAATAAAAATGGAAAAATAAACAAATAAATAAAAATAAAGGAGGATGGTTAAAAAATAAAAAACAAACCCCCAAAAAATAAACATTCCTCAAAAAGAGTACAAATTCTTAAATATCATATGAAAGAATTCTTCAAATCACTAAGAAAAATGTAAATCAAAACAATGCTGAGTTTTCACTTCACACCCAGGAAACTGAGGAAGATGACAAAAGATAAGAACAGTCTATTTGAAGAGGTTATGGAAAGGCAGGTAGAGTAATGTATAAATTGGTGGAGCTGTGAAGGGGTACAACTTTTCTGAAAAGAAATCTGGAGTAATGCAAATAATGTTGTTAAAAGGATTTTCTTAATCTCTCCCTTTGTCTCTTTAAGAGGCAGAAAAGAGAACAGAAGGATTTCTAAGTAGACTAGAACTGACAGGCTTCTGTGAGAGTTAGCCAGAACTGAAGATTCTGTTACCTAGGAGATGAGATATATAAGGAGGGGATCAGTTAGCAGTTGAAGGGCTTTTACCTCTGGACCTGGAGGGAGAAAGAGGTCAGTCTGGATCTCTCAGTCAAGAGCCACTACTGGTAGTTTTTATATGACAGTTGGGTTAGAGAAGGCAGTTTGTAGGCGATGAATGCTTAGTTATTAGAATAGGTAGGTAGGTAGTGAATAAATTTCTAGGTAGAGGCAGAATAGACAGATTGGGCCTTGTCTACCTGGGGAAGAAGAACCTGTCCTCAAAGACAGTTGGAGTAGGGTTTTATAAGAAATTTTAGTTAGGATTAGGAATTTAGGTATAGTCATAAGTTATTAAAGTATTAATCTCTCTTTCCTCCTTTCTATCTTCTATCTCTACTTCTCAAATTTTCTATCTGTACTTCTCAAGTTTTATAAAACTGCTCTTCTCACTTTTGTCAAACTCCTACCAATTAACCCTTACAAAGTGAATAAAATGTCTGTATCATTCAACCCAGAGATTCCAGGGCAGGGCATTTAGACTAAGGAAGTGAATGACAAAAAGAAAGACCCCAAATACACCAAAGTATTTTTGTGATATTTGTGTGATAGAAAAGAACTAAAAACAAACTCCTATCAATCGGGTAATAGCTCAACAAATTGTGGTCCATGGAAGTAATAGAATATTGCTAAGCAATAAGGCACTTAGAACAAGATGAAATACAAAGAAACATGTTAACAACTTAGATGGAGTGAAGTGAGCAGAAGCAGAAAGTCAAGTCAAGTCAAAAGTCTGAGCAAAGAGCACAATCTAAAATTCTGTTACTGCTTTTCCTATCTATTAGATTACATTATCCATGTTCAGATAGCAAAACTGTGCAAGTTTATGAGAGTTTAAAACTGAAAACTAAAAGATCAAGGCCATGTCTGTTGGTGTATTACTAAAGATTATGCCTTTTTTTTAAACCCTTACTTTCAATCCTTGTAACAACTCTTAAGATAGAAGGACAAGGGCTAAGCAAATGAGGTTAAGTGATGTGCCCCAGGGTCATAAACTAAGAAGTATCTGAGGCCAGATTTTTAAAGATTATATTTTTTCCCAGTTTTTAAAAATTGAATACTTAGCAGCACTACCATCAACAAAAACATTTAAATTTTAAAATGCATTAAAAATTACATGCAAAACCACAAACTCCACATTGTTTACAGTTTGTTTAAAAAATATGTAAATTATGTGTGCTAATAAAAACATTCTCTGCTTTTGACTTCCCTTTGGATTTGTTTTTCTTTGATACTTTTTTCTCTTGATTTTGAGGCTGTTATTCTTTAATGTATTCATAGTTTATATTATTCTCTTTTCTTTTTTATCTCTTCATATATTTCCCTTATTTTCTTTATGTTTCCAGTACTTGTAATTTCTAAGAACATAATTGAATCACTGCATTCAAATATGACACTCTATTCAGACATTTCTCCCAATCATTGCATTTGTGTTATTTCCAGTTATTTTGTCATTACAATCAATTACAATCAAAGCTTCTATGAATATTTTCATATATACAAACAGCTTTTTACCCTCTCAATAATGCCAGATCTAATCTTAGTAATGGGATCCCTAGGTCAATAGAGCATGAACAGCTTTACAACTCTTAATGTATATTTCCATTTTGTTTTCTAAAAAACAAATCACAGCTGCTCTAGCAATGTAATATCAAGCCTGTCTCTCCATGTTCCTATCAACATTTAATTTGCTATACATAACCTTTTTCTGGTTCTCAGTTAACATACATTACCCAGGCCATATTTAACTAAACTGGTCCTTAGATAGCAAGTACAATTTGTTTGCCAGTATCATACTCTTTCCAAAACTAAATCTTTCCAGCTTGGTCATACCCAATGGAACTTTTGTTCCAATGCCACAACCCCTCAGGAATGCAGAATTACCTCCATAGTATGATGAGTGTTAAAATAAAGCTTTTGCAGAACATTTATGCTTTCTAAATCATTACTGTACAACCAGAAACTATGTTTGGATTATGTATATGCTCAGGCTTAGATCTACTACTAGCTTCATGCAGGTAATTATACCTTAAAGGAAAAAAGGTTCTCTTCTAAAGAAACACATTGCACACCTGTAGGGGTATAGGTTGATGAAATTA
The DNA here is from genome assembly GCF_016433145.1 of Gracilinanus agilis. Taxonomy (NCBI): domain Eukaryota; kingdom Metazoa; phylum Chordata; class Mammalia; order Didelphimorphia; family Didelphidae; genus Gracilinanus; species Gracilinanus agilis. The sequence continues at coordinate 333,383,296 of NC_058133.1, forward strand.
ATGGATTAATAACCCTACCTCACAGAAAACAACTTTAACCCCTAAGAATACTGATAGTGAATCAAAGGCATAAATTAGGTGAGAAAGAGTCCTTAGTTTGGAAGACATGAAAGCTATCAGGTAAAATGAAATGAAATTCAAAAGAAATATAGTGGGAATGGCTGAAGGAATTCAGTCATAGGGCTTGTAAAAAATGTCAAGCCAGTTCAGAACCTGAGTATTCAATAGTGGCCCTGTAGTGGAAATGGTTCCAGCCAAGGCCCTTTAAAGGAATTATTTGGGGAGAAGAGTCTCTGACTCCTCCCTACTCTATCCATGAACAGAGAAAGACTTTGAAAACCTTAAAAGATTGGGAGATTTAAGTGTCCTTTGAGGACATTTAAACTCTAACAGACTCTAACAGCAGTGGCATAGCAGCATCTTGACTGGAAGCAGAAAACAAGTCAGGCACTCTGGGAAAAGGTAGCTTTAGTATTCTACAAGGATCCCAGCAGAATGCCACACCATACTTTTTATGGAGAACTTCAACAAGACTCCATAAGGAGAGAAAATAATTTTTCTGGTTCTAAAAATCAGAAGTTGTAAGTGTAAACTCTGTAAACCTGAATCCATTTTCCCCTTGGACTCTGTGTGTACTTGTAGTAGAATATACTCCGGACTTTTTTGTGTGTGATGGGAGAAAGAGGTTATTTGAGAATGTTTGTATGGTACCTTAGTGCATGTCTATTTTTAAAAGTATGTCTGGCTAATTGATGTCAACTGTTAGTCAATGGGAGAAGCACACCAATGGGGGCTCATAATACTTCATAATTACTACATAATATTACATAATAACTTCAGTATGAGAAAAACAATCTCCCAATTATTCAAGGTTACCTTGGGGTAATCCTGAACTCTGGGGGCTGCCACTGTATGGCGGAAATGATCACATGAATCCAAAGTCTTATGGTTTGTCAAATCACTCATATCTATTTACCTCTTTTAAAAAATGTTTAAAATATTTCTCTCTCATCTTTAAAGAGGCAGGAGATTATGAACAAGAAATGTTGCATATACTGTCAGATTGGGGTTTGTTTTGTTGAGTTTTTTTATTTTCTTTTATTTGCAATTACAGGGGATAGCTCTGTAGCTAGAAGAGGAGACAGGGATATGTTGGGAAATGAAGATTATATAAATCCAAAATATATCAATCAAAAATCTTTTTAAAAGAAGTATGAAAATTTTAAATTATCTAGGATCTTGGATCCTGAAGGAATTCCAAGTTAGCCCAGCCTCATCTCTGTTTCTGCACAAGTCTGCAGTAAATACATTTCTGACAGTCTCTGAAAGGGACTTCATTTTCAACAAAGGGGCATTTAGGTTATTCAGGCATTTATCCTTCTAATCTGTGCTATCTTCCTCACTTACAATGTGGTCTTCCTATGGGCTGTAGTTCCATTATCAGGAGGGCAAGGGACAATTATCTTTAGTGACTTTCAAAGGATAAGAAGAAGATGAATTCGTTAACAATAATGAAATTCTTTGAAAAAGAAAATCACATCCTAGTTAAGTCTGCAAAGAACAGATTTAGTCTCAAAAATCACCAAAGATGGTCTATTCAAACCCACAAAATCCCTACCTTTCAACAGACAGTTTAAAATTTCATTTTCAGAGATTCAATTCAATCCAAAAATGATAATTTATTAAGGGCCCTATATGGTGTCAGAGACTACACTAGGTGCTAGGGATTAAGAGACAAAAAATGAAAGGGTTCCTGTCCTCAAGAGCTTACCCTCTCTCCCTGTTCAGCCCTATTCAACCCTAGCCATAAATCTTGACAAAGAAAGCTAGTCATTATAGCACAAACAAAGGAATGCCAAATCATAGATTTAGAACTGGAAAGGATCTTATAGGTCCCCCTTAGTGCAACCTCCTCATTTGCTGAATACTTAGGTGAACAGATATGGTTGAAGACAGTCCCCATCTCAAGTTATGAAACTGATCTGGAAGAATTTTATTAAGAAAATTTATTTTCTCATTATCTCTTTCCCTTTAACTCTTGTTTTTGTTATTTTTATATTTTTAGAATTTAGAATACAGCCCAAAGTCAATGTTATCTGCCTTAAAAAAGTCATTAGATCTAATGGAATTTTTTAGTGGCTTGCCTAAACTTCCTTAATTGCAATAACTTCCCTAACAGTCTTATCTAGCTAGGGAGGGAACAACAAAAAGTCTGCCTTATCTCAGTCTGACTTCCCAGAAAGGACATGGAAAAGGTGACACAGTCACTGATGCAAAGAGCAGACTGGCCTTAAGCCATGGGACAGTCCTTGATCACAGGAATTTTAGCTTTCTACTCAGGTGAAATACACTTTTAAATCTAACTTGGCAGGAAGAATTTGGTTCAGACGATCAGAGGATTCCCTGTGAGTGAGGGGTAACAGGAAATGAAAATCATGTTGTCCACTCACAACCTGCATTCCTTTGTGTAGTGTCTGACAACTTGCTGGGCAACTTGCAGCAAGAATGCCAGTGGATAATCAGTCACACTCACCATAATAGATTGCTATGCAGTCAGTCAGCCATGGGAAAAGCGGTCCTGACTGGCTAAGTCCTTACTAAGCAAGAAAAAACAGTAAGGCACCTCTACAGATGTGTGTGTGTGTGTGTGTGTGTGTGTGTGTGTGTGTGTGTGTGTGTTTACGGGAAGAGCATCTGAGGGGAGAAAGAGAAAAGAACAAACAAATCTCTGAATCCTTTTATTTCAATTACCAGCAACCAAAGAGATTCGTATGTAAGCTTTATTTTTTAGGGAAAAGCATCTGAGGGGAGAGTGAGAAAAGGACAAACAAATCTCTGAATCCTTTTATTTCAAATGCCAGGAACCAAAGAGTTTCCTAGGTGAGTTTTATTTTTTAAAGGACTCCCATAACCATCTTTTACTTTCTGCATGTGGCCTCTCTTAAGAGTCATGAGGTACTATGGAATGCATACTGGCACAGGAGAGCCTAGGTTCAAATCCTACCTCTGACATTCATTACCTCTATGATTCTGGTCATATCACTTTACCACCATGGCCCTTGGGTTCCTTATCTGTAAAGTGAGGGGGCTGGATTAGAAAGATCTTTTTCATCCTTAAAACTCTGTTTCTATGACCTCTCTGGGCCTGTTCCCTTATTTGCAAAAATGAGAGGGTCATGAGCAGAAGGAAGTTCAAAAGGGGATATAGACAAGTGGGGCAGTTTTGTTATAATGTTAAATTTAATGTACATTTTAAAAAAACAGTTCAGTTTCCTATACAGTCTTTTCTGTTCTTTGTATGTTAGAAATGCTCATGCTTCTTGATGTTATAATCATATTTTTTAGAAAAAACACAAAATATGGGGGAGCTGAATTATGACTTTAAAGGTCACTTTCAGCTATAAAATTCTGTGCCTCCCTCTATACGAATCTCTTTTAAACTATTTCTACAGATAGATGCCAATGGAAGTCAGATGCACTAAGCAGCTTCATTCTGCACCCCACACAGAAAGTAAGCTCTTTGAGGGAAGCAAGATGTTTCCATTTTTTATTTTTATATCCCCAGAGCCTGGGACAGTGCTTAGTATATGATGGACACTTAATAAATGCTTTCTTGGAGTAATAATCAATTTGATCTCTCCATTCAAGGGGAGCAGGATTCTGTTTTTAAGCAATTTGAGAGATTACCAAAAGCCCCCCAAACAAAAGTACATGTATATCCCTCTTCCTGGCCAACACAAAAACCTAACATGAAATACTAGACCATGCCAGTCTGACAAGTGAGCAGCAAAGGCCCTGCTTGGATGCCTAAGTAGGGAACATGCATGCCACTAGGGAGTTCAACCAAGTACATCAATTCCCCAAATCTGTTTAAGGGTCTAAACTCCAAAGTCACATTCAAGCAGATCTTAAAGTTAGAGTAGAGAAGCAAGATACTGTACTATGTCCAACAACTTTCCCACTGGAGTCAGAGCGAGAAGAGAGCAGATTTCATGAGTGTCAAAATAGTGTGACAAAATTAGAAAACAACATAAGGGATAGAAATCAAATTGGGGAAGCAAATCAAAAGCATGAGAGAAGGTCAAAGAGATCCAATTTAAGGGAATAAACTTGTAGAAGTCAAATTAATGACAAATATAAGACAAAGAAGGGAGAAGATAAGAGAATGATAGGTAAACTGGTAGAAAGAATGTGCAATAAAGAAAGATAAAGAGAATAGCTTTTTAAAATATTGATATATGGAATTAGGAATGTTTCTTTTTTTATATTTCAGGATTCCAGAACTTAGGATGTACCCCCTTGTAGAAAATTCACAGGGTAGAATCAGTTGAATTCATTCCAATCCAACAAGCATTTACTAAACACTGTGGCTAGGGGGATAGAGTGCCCAACTTGGAGTCAAGAAAACTCATCTTCATGAGTTCAAACCTGGCCTCAAACACTTACTGTGTGACCCTGGGCAAGCCACTTAACTATTTGCCTCAGTTTCCTCATCTGCAAAATGAGCTGGAGAAAGAAATGGCAAACTACTCCAGGATCTTTGCCAAGAAAATACCTATTGGGGTCCCAAAGTTGAACGTGACTGAAACAAATGAACAACAATTGTACTAGGTCCTTGGGTAAGGAGACAGAAATAGTCCCAGTCTTCAAGGAACTCACATTCTCCTAGGTTTAGTATTCTACAGATAAAAAAATATAAAAGAAATGCAAATGGGTGGAAAAGCACTAACAATTATAGGAATCAGGAAAAGTCCTTTTGAAGGGATCTAGCGCTTCAAAGAAATGTGGAAGGTCAACATTCTAAGCATGAGGGGATAGAAGAGTTGGAGGATTAAAATTTTTGATGTTGCAATAGTAGCAATAACAATGATAACAGCTAACTTTTTTTCTCCAAACTAATGACTACACGGACTTAGGGATCTCTCAACCTGTAAACTCCCTCCATCAATGTAACGTGGCACTTTATCTATCATTTGTAGTTTTAGAGTTGACGGGGGCACAAAGCTTGGACAAGTGGCTTGTCCAAGGTGATACAATTAGTATCAAAAGCAGAACTTGAAAGCCAAGTTGTTCTGGCTTAAGGCCAGCCCTCTCCACCATGCTGCCTCTCAGCTGACATTTATATAACAGTTACATAAAGCATTTTATTTACCCTCCCTAATATAATCCTCACAATCCATTGAGGTAAATACAACAGCTTTTAAAGTACCAAAAGGACTCTGTTACCTGCCAGTTTAGCTTTCATGAAAGTCTCCAGGTATGGACTCCAAGAAGAGACTGCTTTTCCAGGGATATTCCTAGTCACCGATGACATTGTCTCTAAATTAATGTAATTCTGCCACTGTTAGGCAATGTAATATGCTTAAATTTTCAGGCTCCCCTGTCAAATTCAGGAAGTATTTTCTTACCCTTATCCTTTGTTAATTGCAAAATTAACAGATCTCTACCAAAGAGGTGGGTGGGGTGGGAGGATTTCTTTCCTAAGTCCTCAGCCTTTTCTACACCTAAATTGCTGACTTGATTTATTAAATATGCTTTGTAATCTCCAGTAAATGAGTACTCACTGCCAAAATCACAACTCGTCTTATCATCCTTTAGGACTCTTGTCTCTGCTTTCACCTGGCAAATCTTTCACCAGGGACCCACACAAATGAGAGAGGTCAAATCTCCCAACTTTTCCAAATACCAGTGAAGCATGAGGATTGTCCACTAACAGTTAACCCTGATTCTTGCTACATGACTTGCTTGCCTCTGGTCATACATGTCTCTGTTCACATCTCTTATGCCATTTCTCCTGTGCAAATTCTTTGTTGATAAAATATTGAAATCTGCTTTCATCAAATTTCCACCATGGACCTCAGCTTTCATTCCTTGCATCCTCTGGTCTTCTATGACTCTCAGGCAAACAGCATCACCAGGATGCAGGTGGTTAAAAAAAAAGAGGACTCTCATTCCATGAAGTAACTTTGTTGTTGTTGAGTCCTTTTCAGTCATGTCCTACTCTTTATGATCCCTTTTGGGATTTTCTTAACAAAGAAACTGGAGTGGTTTGCCATTTCTTTCTCCAGCTTATTTTATAGGTGGGAAAACTGAAGCAAACAGGATTAACTGACTTGCTCAGGGTCACCCAGCTAAAAAGTGTCTGAGGCCACATTGAACTCAAGAAGAGAAGCCTTTCTGATTCCAGGTCTGGAACTCTATCCACTATGCTACCTAGCTAGTTCCAAGAAACAGCTACGGGTCTTTAAAAGCCTAGAGTCATCTCCTCAAATTTCAACCTGCCTTAGTTACTTAATAGTTGTATGACCTGGGCAAGTCATTTAACCATGATGGCTTCAGTTTCCTCATCTGTAAATGAGTTGGAGAAGGAAATGGCAAACCACTCCAGTATCTCTGTCAAGAAAACCCCAAACTGGGTCATGAAGCATTGGACACAACTTAACAACAAAATCTCCTCAAAAGCAATCCAATCCATTTTCTTCCCCTTGCCCATTTCTAAGTCCAACTAACTGTCCATTCATCACCAATTAAAGATATACATATTGATGAACAAGCTCTCTAAGGGTTGTCCATCCAACTATACATATATATATCAAAGTTTGGCCTTTTTAAAAAAATTCTTTGCTTTCTGATAGCATCCTGTCTTACTAGAATATTGCACCTATCCATTTAAATACAGCTTAAGGAGCAACTTAAGGGCAACTAATCAGGCAACTATTCTATTATTTCAAGTATAGTGCTAATGCACCCCCCCTTCCTGGAATCTCTATAGTCCTCATTCTGAGTCTCCAGGGTACCACCAATGAATCTTGGAGGAGTTAACAAATGCAATTAGTATGAGAATGTCACAATCAAGACAATAGAATTACTAAGGGAAGCAGCCTACGAGACTAGATTGAAGGTCAGAAAAGTTTCATCCACAAAATGTGACCAGCAAGATAGCAATAGGAGACCAATCACCAGCAGCACTGAGGAAATAGATAACCAGCAGACAAAACTAGGCTGCAAAGGCACCTGTTTAAGCAAATGAAAGAGACACAATGCCTCTGTGATGGCATGAAACTTTGAAAAGTATTATGGCTTTGAAAACTTCCTTTTTAAAGGCTACTTTGATCTTTTAATGACAGCAATATAGGCAGTAAAAGAGAATGGTGGGGTAATTTTCTATTTTCTGACATATAAAATCCTTATGAAAAATATTATATAAACATTAGTTTTTCTAATTGTATTAGCCTTTCAGTAATTTAAATTCTTCCATCATGGGTTCCAGGAGACATAAGTTTCATACCAAATTCTACCATATCAAGGTTTACTTATGCATTAAAGATACTTGTAGAACCTACTGCATGTAAAATCATAACCAGAAAATGATGCTTGAGAAAAAATACATTGTGATTGTTTATCTGTATAAAGTTTATAGCTAAGTTAGTAGACTCTCAATAAAAGCTCCTAAAAATCAACTCTCAAAAATACATTTGCCCTGCAGCAAGTACTTTACAGAAAACGTTCTTGCCCAATTTTAAAGCAAAATATGCACAATGTTAGCTACTTCTTTATTAATATACAAGTGTTGCTGGTCTTTACTTTTTTACTTAACACACAAACTTTACATTGAAGTTCTATATTTAACAGAATTTCAGTGTCCTTTTCCAGGGAGAACTTTCCAAGTGACCTTAAAATTAAAGGTTCTTTCTCTCCCCTCAAAGCTTGGTGAATTAAAAACAATAATCTTCAGAACTGAAGAGTAGTTCTTTAGGCCTCAGGATAAAACACAAAACTCCTTTTGGAAGCTTCAGTGCAGTTTGATCCCCTTTTAACTGGAGATGGAGCTTTTAGCTGCCAATAAGAAATTTCACTCCCTTTACCACCATCATCATCACCAACAGGCAAGATAAAGCTCGGCCTTTGATCACAGATCCTAACTATTCTGTCAACCACGAGACTTGGGAAGCAAGGAGGTCTGTCTCTCTGTCTCATTCCCTCTCTCTCTTTCTCGCCATACTCTCAAGCATTAGTTCATTTTATATACACAGATGAAATTTCCCTCCACGCTGTAGTCAGAGACAACACACATACACACAAACACACTCTCTCTCCTCCAAACTGGTGGACTGTAGGATTGACATTCGCAGCTGCAGAAGTGACCAGCGACCCTGCTACAGTCACGCTGTTTCTTGCTGCCCTTTTTTTAGCCGCCAACGTCTGACCTCAGCTTTACCATCTGTATCACCGGGATGGGGGGTGGGGGTGTAAGGTCTTACAGAAGGATCAAGTCAATCCTTTCTCTTTGCCTCCTTCCTTCCCGCCTCCTCTCAAATCCTGCCCCATCTAATCTATCCACCCAAAGTAAAGTGCCCAGAGATGGACTAACCTGGAATGTAGCAAAGAGCTATTGTTTCTCTAGAGGGAAAAAAAAATATTTTTCTGTCCTGCTCCCCAAACCCCAATCTCCCAGTTCCTTCTCCTTCCCTGCTCCACCTCCTACACCTGGACACCCCCCCCTTATTCCCAGATTCCTTTCCCCTCCCCACCCCCACACTTCTGTTTCTTTCTCCTTTTTCTTTTATTCCAGCCAAGTAAAGAGAAACCTAGACGGGCGGGGGGTGGGGGGGTGGACGGGGGGCGGGAGCAGAGGAGAAGAGAGGAGGGGAATGGGGAGGAGCAGAGAAAATGAAGAGCGCCAGGCAGAGCGCAGCACCCGGGAGCCGGGACTGGAGAGGGGCGCTGCGAAGCAGCCCGGGCTGGCTCGCGGGGGAGGAGGGGAGGGGAGGGTGCAAAATAAAAAGCACTGGGATGGAGGAGAAAAGGCAGAAAGGGGGAAAGTAGATTGAGACTCATACCTCCCTCCTCGGCTCCGCTTTCCTGATCGGCGTCTGAGGAGTCGGGCCCGTCCACATAATCCGCTAGCCCCACGAGTTCATCCTCCTCCTCCTCTTCCTCCTCGTCTTGCTGCTGCTGCTGCTGCTGCTGCTTCCCTAGCACCTGGCTCATCGCAGTGGGTCTCCCTCCGACCAGGGTGGGCTCCAGGGGAAGAGGGGAGGGAGTGAACAACTCTTCCTTGCTTGCCGCTCTGCAATCTGTTTCTGAATTGGCTCGCTCGCCTCCTCTTTTCTTATCCCCTCCCGGAGGGGGAGGGGAGAAGGGAGGTGATGGAGCCCAGTTGGCGACTGTCCCCCCTCCCCCTCGCCGCCGGCCCCGGGGTCCCAGTCCAGGACTTTTCCACCGTGCCCCACCGTGCGCCCCCTCCTCCAGCCCCGCCTGGCGGAGGAGAGTCAGCTGGAACCGAGCAGTTCCTCCCCGAGGAGAGAGAGAGACTGCGTGACCCGAGTCACCTGACACACATTGTCACACACACACACACACACACACACACACACACACACACACTCACTCACTCACTCACTCGCTCAGCGCAGGCACTGGGAAACCGAGCACACACAGAAAACTACTCATGCAAGCTGTCCGCACAAGCGCAGGCACACACGGGTACTGGGCGCGCGCGCGCGTACACAGCCACAATCCGATGGATGCGCTGGAGACCCCACACCCTACCTCTCCTGCACGTGGTTGCTCCATAAACACGCGTGCTGATCTGTTCACACCCTGGCAAAAAAAGGCACCGCAGTGCACTCCCCCCTATCTCACCCCACCCCCACTCACATTGTTATCCCTCGTGCATGTGGAGGGGCTGGCAAATATCCGGGCACCAATGCACTATGTGTAGTCTTATGCTTCTCTTCTCAGGCACTGTACAAGTTCGACCACTCCCTAGCTGGTGGGACTTTGTCTACATGGCAAGAGAATTGTTTTAGAAGGCCGAAGATTAGCTGTTGAAAGAGAAATACACAAATGATCAGATAGTACACCGTCTTAATAAATTTTTAGAGGACCAGGGTTCAAATCCCACCTCCCTCTCAGGGTGGTTATAAGGGTCGAATGAGATAATATTTGAAAAGCCCTGAGCACAGTGAGAACATAACACAATGTTACATCCACAAGCCTTTCACTACAGGACATAATGTTTCCAGGAGTACCTCCCCTTTCTCATTACTGCTAGCTATCATGTGGGTGAACTTCCTTCTGCCAAGTGCAGAACAAGATAAATAGAATGACCAATGAAATAAACCAGACCAGGCAGGAGCCAGTGTAGACAACCAGTGTGTGGTGTGTACACAATACCGGAATATACTCGTGTGAGGGTGGGAAGATACAGAGCTAGAGGATTATAATTAAAGGGTATCTGAAACTCATAAAGGCTACACTACTCTTTTTGGTTCACATCATGATTCCATGAGTGCTTGTGTGTGTGTTACATATATACACACATACATAAAGATTAGTGGTATGTAATTAGAATTTTCTCCCCAGAACTCTCTTTCCTAGCATCCCATTTGCATATTTGCTAAGTACTAATGTAGGGGAGATATAAGTTTTGTGTAGCTCTGCCCCTCAATCTTTTCCCAGAAAGGTGGTTGTGGAGGTTGGCTGAGTGTCAGGTAAGAGAATTTTACCCACTTGTTTTTTACTTAGGCTTTCTAATTTTGTTCTTTTATTTCTTCTACTTCAAGTGATTATTAATAGACTTTATGAAATAGAATACCTGGAGTTATTGGATATTAATTTAAATTTTACAGTGAAATTGTAGTCAAAAACATCTGTGCTGGAATTTCAGAACCTTTACTGGCAAGTTTCCTCATCTATAAAATGGGGATAAATATGACACCTTAAAGAATCATTTTGAGCACCAAATATGTATGTAAGACTACTTTGTGAATCTTAACAATGCTATCTAAATGTGAATCATTATTTTTAGATGTCATCCAACTGAAGGCAATTATGGGATAGAGAGGTTAGAGATTTGGTCCAAGTTTATAACTTAGCACAGTGCCTGGCTCATAGTAGGTGCTTTGTTATTGTTGTTGTTTAGTCATTCATTAATGTCTGATTCTTCCTGACCCCATTTGGGATTTTTCTGGGCAAAGAGACTGGAGGGATTTGCCACTTCCTTCTTCGATCATTTTACAAAGGAGGAAACTGAGTCAAACAGGATTAATTGGTTTGCCTGGGGTTATTTGTTATGTGTCCAAGCCAGATTTGAACTTAGATCTTCCTGACTCCAAGCCTGGCACTCTATCCACCTACCACCTAGCTACTTGTAGAAGGTGTTTAATATTTATTGATTGATAGACAGACAGGTAGAAGCAGAGAGGGACTTAAATCCAGGTCCTCTGAATTCAGATTCTAAGGTAGTTTCCAGAGCTACACCACGCTTCTACCTCCATGGATAGTGAGTCTAGGCATAGTGATACTGAAGATCAAGGCAGAGTCCCAAAGCGTCAATTCCTAAATGGGTAAAGGTGGTTCTAAGGTCTTCCTGGAAACCAGGAATCCCACTTCCCTGGGATAAAGAGCAGATTGAGATGAGACCTGCCCTTAGTTAATGAGAATCCTTTGGAAAATTTTCTACCTACTTAGGAAAAATCTCTGAGCTAGCCCACACCTTGACCTCAGACTCCAGGCTTCAGGGTCATGATATTCCCTATGCATCTGTTCCAAAATCCACAAGTTCCAGCTAAGATGTCCTTTAATCTCATAATGTCATGAAAAGAGCATAGATATTAGAGTTGAAAGACCTAGGTTCCAGTCCTGGGACACTTAGTTTCTGTTTGACCATGGTCATTGAACCACTCCAACTCTTAGTTTTTTACCTATAAAATGGAACTAACAATATTTCTCCAATACAATATATAATCAAGTTGAGTTCTAGAAAATAACTGTCCTTTCCACAGTACATGTAGCATCTTTCAAAAATAAGACCAGCATTTTTTCCTTAGGAGAGAATGGTCCAAATAGGCAAATTGTGAAAAGTTTATTTAAGTTTTCATATTTGTTCCCTCCCCTAACTCTACACCTTTTAGAACCCTTTTCTCCTATCAAAACTGGCTTTCATTAAGGGATCTGATATCAGTCATTTACTCCAGAGTGTAAATTCAGTCCATTTGTTGTCGTTATTGTCAGGTCATGTCTGACTCTTCATGACTCCATTGACTATATTATGCCAGGCCTTTCATACTCTCCATGGGGTTTTCTTGGCAAAGATACTGGAGTGGCTTGCCATTCCCTTCTCCAGTGGATCATCTTTTGTGAGAACTCTCCACTATGACCTATCTGTTTCCATGGCATAGCTCATTATTTCATATCCCCTTCACTACAACAAAGCAGTGATTCAGGAGGGGAATTCAGTCCTTACAAATGTATTGTGTATTGTCTATTAACTCCACTAGGACTAATTTCATTTTAAATTTTCTCAGAATTCATAAGAGACTTTCTTACTGTTAAATCAGTTTCAAGCACAAGACAGCGGGTAGTAGAGATATTTAAGGGAAAGGAAACTTACTGGGCTGAATAGAGTTCTCAATCTGTATTAGTTTATTAAAATTTTGGATCTGCTAATTATGTGGAGATTTTCTCCACTCAAAATAAACCATTGTTTCAGAAAGTCAAAAGGAACATAATACAATGGATCTTACTGGTGTTCTAGAAATATGACATTAGGGTTTCAATTTTTAATTCTAGTCTTGATACTTATCTTGTACGAATCATTAAAGCTCTCTGGGTACCACCATTTAATAGACGCAGAATCAAAATGACTGCAGTCCAAAAGAGGATGATCAGAATGGTGAAGGAACTGAAAACCATCCTATATGATAATCAATTGAAGTAATCTAGGAGTGTGCAGCCTGTAGAAAAAAAGAATTAGAGGAGATATAATCAATATCTTCAAATAGATGAAAGGTAGAGGAATTAGCCTTGGCCCTAGAGGGTAGATTTAGGAGAAGAATTCTACAAAGGAACACCTTTCTAAAGAATAATACTAGAGTAAGGTGAACAGAAGGTGGGGACCAATTTAGATAGTGACAATAATATAGTTCAGACAAACAACTTTAAAAGAATTGGGAATTCTAATTAGTATAATGACCAACCACCATTTTAGAAGATTCTTGATGAAACATGCTACCCACCTTCTAAAAGATAGGTAAAGGACTCAAACTGCAGAATGAAACATATTTTTTAGACATGGCCAACATGGAAGTTTTATTTTGTTTGTAGGGCAGCTAGGTGGTGCAGTGGATAGAGCTCTGGGCTTGGAAATCAGGAAGGTTGATCTTCCTGAGTTCAAATCTGGCTTCAATCACTTGCTGGCTGTGTGACTTGGACAAGTCACTTAACCCTATTTGCCTCACTTTCCTCAGTTGTAAAATGAGTTGGAGGAGGCAATGGCAAACCACTCCAGTATTTTTGCTAAGAAAAACCCCAAAATGGTATCACAGAGAATCAAACCTGACTGAAACAACTGAACAACATACCTATTTATAATATGAACTTGATTTTTCTTTTGTTCTCATTTGGGATTACAATTTTAGGGTGGGAGGAAGAAAAGGCAGCAGGATGAAAAAATATATATATATTCTAAAAATAAAAATTAATGTTATACAAAAGCAGAATGGATTGCCTTGAGTGTCAGTGGGCTGCTCATTAGTGGAGATTTTTGCATAAAGACTAGGTGGCCACCTGATTGGGATGTTGTAGGGGGCATTCTAACTCTGGTGCTAGTCGGACTAAAGGACCTCAGAGGTACCTTCTGATTCCAGGATTTTGTGATTGTGCTAGTTTCTCCACTGTAAAATAAGGATAAAAATGTTAATCGTTCACCTTTTGTAAGAGGCTACAGGGTTTTATGTAGAGAATTGGCCTAGAAGCCAGAAAGACTGGATCAATCCTATTTCTGACACATACTGGCTTTGTTACCCTAGGCAAGTTACTTATCATCTCAGTGTAATAGGCAGCTGACACTCTTAGCACAGAAAGTATGTTAACCTGCATTGATAGAAGGAGTTTCATTCCTGGGAATTCCCTATCCCAATGAAATCCCTTGTCTAATTGATATATTTTGTCTAAAACAATAATGTTAATGACTGATTATTTAAAGGGCATAGGATTAAAAGATTTGACCTAATCCAAAAACACCTGATGACCTTATCAATCACTGTACATATTCCAGGAAACTGAACCTTGGTTCTATAACTAACGTATATGAAATGGGAGAGAGGCAGCTAAGGCAGCTTAGTAGATAGAGAGCCAGACCTGGAGATTGGGGTCTTGGGCTCAAATATGGCCTCAGACTTTTACTAGCAATATGACCCGTGAGCAAGTCACTTAACCTCAATTGCCTAGTCTTTACCACTCTTCTGCCTTGGAAACAATACTTAGTATTTATTCTAAGGCAGAAGCTAAGGGTTTAAAGGGGGTGGGAAGTAATGGGAGAGAGTATTGGGGCTTTCTGAATGAAAGATGTAACAGGAACATATCAGATGGTATTGATAAATGGAAATATTTTAAGTAAGGTTATGTTAGGGGAGGCAGGATCTAATTCAGTTGACAACCCTTGGGATGTTTTGAGTCTCAGCATGAAGCTGCCATTTCTGAGAGATTTTTCAGAAGACCCATAAGATGGGAAATTTTCAACTTGTTGAAAACTTTGGGATAGGCAACAGGTGTAAACATGGAACCAGGATTGCTAAATCGGTGACAGAAGAAAAAGAAATAGACTTTGATTGATTGATATAGGAGAGAGAAAAGGACCTTGTACCTTTGTCTCAGCCTAAGTTATCATTTCTAATAAATCTAAATTTGATTTAATGGGGCTTTGTCCCCAGGGGGAAATTTAGAGAGTGATGACCACACAACTCTGGGGCATACTTCTCTACTGCCTGGCTCTGGTCCTGGTGCTGTGGTACCAGGACTTGAATCAGGAAGACCTGAGATCAAATGTGACCTCAGATGCTTACTATCTGTGTGACCTTGGGCAAGTCACTTTTTCTTTGCCTCAGTTTCCTCAGTCATAGAAAGGAAATAATAGTAATGCCTACATCCCAGAGTTGTTATGAGGAGCAAATAAAATATTTGTAAAGCACCTTACACACAGTAGGCACTATAGAAATGTTATGATTATTATCATATGCTTCCCTCTTTTTTTTAGTAGTTTAGAAATCTCACTGTGTCCTCAGGATACTTTAGCCAGTAGCTATGTTCCTGATCCTTGCCATGACTGACCACAACCCCAAGCAGAGCAACAGTCAGTGCTTCAGCAGTGGAGTAACCTCATGATTTCTCGAAGTTCTTTCTCTACTGCTTGTCCCAGGTTTAAAGATTGCTAGTTATAACTATGTATCATATGATCACAGATGTAGAGTTGGCAGGGAACCCTGGAGGTCATCCAGTCTAGTTTATAGCTCATGGGTAGCCCAGAACAGTAGGGATTTGAAATAATTACTTTTTCCTAACTAAAAAAACAATAGAAAATAAATTTTGGTAGAAGGCATAAGCTGCTGGAGATCATCAGAAAATGCTTCATGTTGGAGGTAGCACTTAAAAGGGAATTTTAAAGAAAAACAGTGATTCTAAAAGGCGGTATCATAAAATGGGATGGAATGTGAAGCCTAGAGGACAGCAGGCCAAAGGCACAGAGGAAAAATGATGGAGTGTCTTGTGTGAGGAGTGACAAGAAGGTCAATAATAATACTTATAACAATTTATACTATTATAATAACTTGAACATTCTACATTTTTAAACTTGAAAAAAGGAAGCAATATAGGAGCCAGTTTTTCAAATATCTTTAAGGTCGTTGAGGGCAAAAACCATTTCATTTTTTTCTATCTGTAATCCTAGCATTTTGCAAAAACACTAGCATATAGCAAGGGCTTAGAAAATTCTTGATGAGTAACTGGTGTATCTCCTGTTTACTAATTTATTAGTGTGGTGGCAACAAAGACTTTCAAAGATTCAAAGCAACTGATGATCTCACCTTGGATGGAGGTAAAATAAGTTTAGAGAAGAAGAGAAGGGGAAGAAGATGAGGGTGGCAAGTGAATAAGCTGATTAATAAAAACAAATCTATAATTTTCTGGTAAAAATATAATCTCTCTTGAAGTTGTTTGCAAGTTCATGTTCCTAGATTATGGATAGAGATCATTCCCAAGTCAAAGAGCCAGTCATGTATGTTCTGAAATCAGTCTGTGTGTTCAGTCCAGTTATATTCAGAGAGTGATTCACTGAGGAAAAAGTATTTTCCGATAACTAACACTCAGTCATACCCTCACAGGTTCCACCAAAAACACTTCTGCTTTGATATCTGCACTGTTATCATATTTCTCATCCTTTTCCTCCTTATTTGCCTCCCAAGCATTTCTCTGCTGGCTAAGAAATAAATCTATCATTCCTTCTTAATTTTGAACAGCTAGCAAAAACTTCTCTTAGTATTTACCCTGAAGCAATAAGAGCCCTAACAGCTTAGAAATTATCTATTCTGGACCAATACTGTAGGATGTATTTTCAGTTTAAAATGAGTGTTTACATTCCATATATGCATAGGTGTCAATAGTATATGTGGCATGATTTCAAGAAAAAGACCTCTTTCCAATATGTTCCTTATGGCTCCCCACTCCAATCACTAGCCAATACTTTTTCACAAAATGCAAAACATTGACAGGGAGATGCCATTTTTATACACTCCCTCTTTACCATTGCCTTTTGGAATCACTGATTTTCTTTAAAATGCTCCTTTGAGTGCTACCTCCAACATGTAAACACATGTAGAGAACATGTATGAGGGAGACATTTTTGCCCAGAGAACACATGTGATAGGGACCATCCATACTTTACATAGTAGTGCAACTATGCCTATAAATGTCTTCTGTTAATGATATTATCATATTATTCTTACTAAGACTATTCTACCCATTATGGATTGGGAAGGTATAGTTTCTGTTGTTCCTTTGTACAAACTTCCAGGCTTCTCTCTTCAGAGCCACACTCTCTGCCATCTCAGCTGCAGTTGGCTCTAGGTTATAGGAACAACAGAGAAATAGAAAAAGTATGTTTTATTTCGGGGGCATCTTTTTTCTTTCTGTCTGTCTTTCCTTCTTTGTGTATTTCTGTCTTTCTTTGTCTATCTTTTTCTTTATTTCCTTCTTTGTTTCTTTCTATCTGTCTTTCTTTTTTAACTCTTAGTTTCTGTCTTAGCATTGAAACTCATACCTCAGCAAATGGGGTTAAGTTATTTGCTCATGGTCACTTAGCTAGGAAGTGACTGAGGCCAGATTTGAAACCAGGTCTATCCGACTCCAGACCTGACCCACTAGTTGTCCACTGATGCTGAAAGCTATCCAGCAGCTCCAGGAGTCTGGAGAGGTGTATGGTTTACCTGAGAAAGAATGATGCAGAAGTTGGGAACTGTCAGTCCAATACGTTAGCTCATGACTGTTCCGAAAAAGCCTCTGGGCTTTCTTTATTTTATACCATTTTCCAAGAATAGTTTCTTACAAAGCACAATTGAAGTTACAGCTATATAGAAATACCCAAGGTTACAGAAATACACCATGATTGGCATATAGCTTACAAAAAATTTCTCTCATGAAGATTATGCTGGATGAGACAAGGTCCAAGGTAAAAAATTAGTCTCTCCTTATCTAAGAGTTATTTTAGTAAAAAGCTTCCATACTTCAAAAGGTATGTTAAATAATAAGCCTTTAAGATTGTGGGGTGTATTTTCTCATTGGAAAGTACCTAAGTGAGAGTGGAATTTGTCTGGATCTGCCTTGTAGTATCCTTGGGATGTCTGAAGCAAGGAGAAAAGATATAGAGCAGCTTCTGCTAATTTCTGCTTGGGGAAAAACTGTTAATTCTTTAACTACTGGTTTACTATAGAGTACTTAGAGGCTTTCTATAAAACTTGAAGGTATCCTAAAAAACTAGATTATAATGCTTTCAATAATGAAAGGAGTCACAGAGAGGGGTCAGATTTTATTTCAGATAAGCCATCCACCATATGGCCCAAACTTTTCAGGCCAAACAAGTCAATATAGGGCCTTGCCAGTTGTATTGACTTTGATGGGATCCAGATAAAAAGTACCTATTAAAGACCCTATTTCTCTGAGTGGCTCCCGACATACTGAGTCACTCTTAGATTCTCCAGAAATTTTCTTATATCATTTCATAAATGCCTTTGTACTAATTATGTCTTTTGGTTGAATAGAGAAAAACTACCTACATAGGTAGGGGCTTATGAGCTATGCCAGTGATAGTGAACCTTTTAGAGACAGAATGCTATGCTCACTCCACCCCTTACCCCACATAAGGGAGGGAGGAAGCACTCCCATTGGGCTGCTGGGCAGAGTGGAGGGAGATGTAAAAAAATGTTATCAGGCATGATGGAGAGGGGGAAGGGAGCAGCTCCACCAGAGTCCCTCTGCTTTTCTAGTAATGAACTGGGGTGTGGGGGGTGCAGGTATGGGAAGGTCCGAAGTGTGCCCATAAAGAGCTCTCTATGTACCATCTTTTACACCTGTGCCATAGGTTTGCCATCCCTGAGCTATACTTTTGAGATGATGTATATCCACATAGTACTTTAAATCAGGGGTAACTATTTTAAGGGTCCCACATATTGGAGAAGTAAGGAAATGCTACATAGACCTATTATATACTTCATCTAATTCAACCTCCTCATTTTACAAATAAGGAAAACTGAGGCCCAAAAAAGTTACTTAAGTGATTTGCCTTGGATCACATAGGTATTAAGTAATAGAAGCAGGATTTGAACTCAGACTTAATTTTAGATAAAGCATGATTACTCCCACCATCTCTTTGCCCTTTTTCAAAAGCACCAGGGAAGAAGTTTTGTTTTGGGTAATAACAGGTGTACTACATATGGGCAATTTCAGTTTTTTCCCCTCTGCTACTTGCACTAATAATAATAGCTAAACACTTTTAAGGTTTGCAAAGTGCTTTAAATATATTATTTCTTTTTATCCTCACCACAATTTTGGAACATAGATATTTTTAACTCCATTTAACAAATGAGAACACTGAAACAGTAACTTTTCTAGGATTACACAGCTAGTAAATATCTTTGGCAGATTTCAAATTATCCAAATCCAGCAGTGGCTTTAGACACAAGCTAGGTAATTCTGGGCAAGTCATTTAATCTTTTTGCCTCAGTTTCTTCAATTGTAAAATGAACTGGAGATAGAATTGGCAAATCACTCTAGTATCTTTGCCAAGAAAACCCTAAATGGGATCATGAAGAGTCAAACACCATTGAAAAATGACTGAACAACAACATGTTGGGCAAATCACATTTGACCTCTTAGCCTCAGTTTTTTCATTTTTCAAGTGGTGATAAAATTTGTAGCACTGTCTTCACTGTTTTTGAGGTTCGAATGAGGGTAACATGTATACAATTCTTTATAAACTTTAAGCATTATACAAATGTCAGTCATTATTATAGTTACTGTTATTTTATATGAGTAGAAAAGAAAGGCTTTTCCCCCAGCTGTTGTCGGCCTGGTACAGTGGGGAAAGTACTGTCTCTGGAGTCAGAGATCCAGTATTCAAGTCTTGCCCCTGATGTTTTACTCCCTGTGGGACCTTATGTAAATCTCTTAACCCCCCTGGACCTTAGTTTCCTCATCTGTAAAATAAGAGAGTTGCCCCTTGCTGGCCTTTGAGGTTTCTTCATCTTATTAACCTTTACCTTCATGAAACTAAGTTCCAAATTTTCTCCAGAAGAAAACTGCTCTCCTTTTTTAATGTTTAGTTTTTCTTCTTTTCTCTGCTCTCAAAACCCACAGAGAAAAAGCTGGGTGGTTTGCAAGGAACATCATCACAATTGGATGTAGGAGAATCCTGACTAAGTAATTAGGAGAAACTGAGCCTTCTGCTGTGGTTGAATATTGGGGGAGGTATCTCATAAGAATCAATTTACCAGGAGAAAAAGTAGAGTAAGCATCCGTAGCCCGGCAGTAGCAGGGGCTCCTAAAGTGCTCCACTTAAGTATCATACTCCCTTTGGATGGTTTCAGAGAAACCCGGGAAGACAAATAAACTGATACAAAGTGAAGGAAACAGAATCTTATTTAATGATGATGACAATGGAATGACGGACAACTTTGAAAGACTTAAGAACTCTGATAAATGCAACGCCAAACCCTTATTCCAAAAGGTTGATGTTGAAACATAGTATTTACTACTTGACAGACAGGTAACAGACTCGGGGTATAGAATGAGACATAGATTTTTCAGATGTGGTCAATGTGGGATTTTTGTTTTGCTTGACTATGCAAATTTGTTGCAAAGGTTTTGCTCCCCGCCCCCAGATCTGAGGGGGACTGAAGTGAGAGGGAGAGAAAAAAATTTTAACATGTAGACCTTCCTACTTCCTTATATTCCTTTGACTAGAGCCAAAACCTTTTCTTGCACAATTAAAGTTAAGGCTTAAAAGTCAAATGCTCCCTAAAATGCCAGCATTTATAAAAATGTAAAGGGCTCTTATTAAATTTCAAGTTTTGAAAGTACAATGAAGAAGAGGCCAGAGGGGCAAGTACTTTAATAGGGTTGGAGGGGGAAGTAGGGAAGGACACATGAGAAATGGGAAGGGAAGTGCTGCTGCCTTGCATATTTCACAGTATTGCTTAGTATTTACGCTTCTGGTCATCCTTAAAAAATTTTTATTTTCTTATTTCCAAGTATTCTCTCTCTCCCACCTTCCCTACCATGCATAAAAAAGATTAAAACCCTTGTAATAAATATCTTTAGTCAAGCAAAACAAATTCCTGCATTGGTCTGAGCAGCATGAATGATAAATGCCCTAGTAGAGAGCACTCACATTTAGTTAACTCCTGGGCAAGGATGATCCACTATTATGGTTCCAGGAGAATTGCAAGCCAAATCAATCAGTTAATCAATATGCCTTTATTTATTACTGTCTATGTCCCAGGCACTGTGCTACATTCTAGGAATACAAATGCAGAGCATTTCATCTCTCTGGCTTCTACTGTTCCAACATCTTTGACAATAACTAGACAAATAATTGAGCCTTCTTAGGTGCCCATCCCAGTTATTCCTGAGGAAATCCTCTCCAACCCTAAGAGAAGAATCCAAATCAATCCAACAAGCTTTCATTTTGATTCTGGATAAATAGAAACAAAAACTTAATATGTTTTTCCAAAAGAGAAGTTCACTATTTCAATTTAAAAAACCCAGCAACAACTTTACCTTTCATCTTAGAATCAATACTGTGTATTGGTTCCAAGGCAGAAGAACGATAAGTGCTAGGCAATGGGAGTTAAGTGATTTACCCAGTCACACTGCTAGGAAGTGTCTGAGGTCATATTTGAACCCAGGACCTCCTGTCTCCAAGCCTGGCTCTCAATTCACCTCATTACTTCAATTTTAACTGGAGCAAACATTTATTAGGTGGAGAGATGCATTTAAAAAGAGGCCATCTGATAAGATCTGTGCATAAATAAGATTGATCTAGTAACAATGTGAAAGATAGTTGGAGGGGAGCAAGACTGAAGTTAAGGAAATTTCTTAGGATGTTACTATTGTTTGTCCTTACATGAGGTAATTTTTTTCACTGTTGAAAAATTTAAAAAAACATTTTTATTTTTTATTTTTACCAATTACATATAATAACAAATTTCCACACAAATTTTCCTAAGTTATATGATTGAACTTATCTCCCTCCCTTCCTTCCCCCCTCCTGCTGCTGACAGGCTATTCAATCTCGGCTATATGTGAATTATACAAAACATATTTCCAGATGGTTCATTTTTGTAAGAGAATCATCAGATAAAACCAAAAGCCCAAAACACATATCCAAATAAACAAGTGAAAAATTCCTTGCTTTCATCTGCATTTCTACTCCAACAGTTCCTTCTCTGGAAGTGGAGAACATTCTTTGTCATAAGTCCATGAAGTGATATCTTGACTTGCATGGGAATTGGATTTAAGTGAGGCAGAGTTGCACAAAGTCATCAGCCTCACTCTCTCTTCCAGAGATACAAGACAAGACAAGACAAAAGTCAAGATGATTGGCCAGGCACACAGTGGATCATCTTAGTGTCTTCAATGTCTGACCAGGCTCAAAGCGCTCCACAGAGGCAGCTTCAGCCACCTTCATGGCTGTTGGAATGAATTGTTCTCATCTGTCCATTCCACCAGGGGAAGTCTTCATAGGCTTGGTATAGACACTCCCCTGATTCACCAATGGGTTTGAGACTGGTCAGTTGCCCTCAACCTGGGTTAGCTCACCTGCCAAGAGATTTTACCAGGGTGTGACCACTATGCATGCCCCAGCTTCTTGAAGCCACAAGTGAGAGAGGAGAGAAGAGTCTACCATGATAATTGTTTAAGTGGATGATAAGAAAAGCCTCTACTATAATGGTAGCAGTGGGAACAGACAAAAGAGGTTGGATTATTAATGCCTGTTTAGAAGTAGAAGAAAAAGGGTCAGACAATTGTTTAGATGTGAGGGATGAAGGGGAAGTAAAGACAAGGACACATACTGTCTATAGGCTATTCCCTCTCAAGGATTTCCTGCTAAGAGTTTGTTATTAATTTTTGTTTGTTTGTTTTATTAAAGGGCCGGTTTTGGATTCCCGAGTCTGCTAGTTACTACATTTGAACTCGTAGGCAAGTCCCTTGAACCACTTGGTGCAGCAATATTCTCATCTATAAAATGAAGGGGTTGGACCAACTAATCTCAAAGGTCTCTTTCAGCTCTAAATCCTACGATATGATATCTCTAACAAGGTTTTACTGTATTACGAGAGACTTCATCCATCTGCTAGAGCTTTTAAAACATCTCCATAAAAACAATACTGAGATTCTTTCTAGCTCTGTGCGCACTCAGAAAAATTACCCATTAATTCTGCTGAAAGAACCTAAAAGTCTAAGCCAGCTGGCATCACATATGAATGCAACCAGGAACCAATCGGGCCGTACTTCTCTAAGGGCTCTGATTAATTGGTACAGGTCCTAATATCCTTAGTTGGAATGTAGGAGGAGGCAGCAAAGAGACCTTTCTTGCTTCTTGGGTAAGGTAGGAGCAGTCACTAAGCAGGAAGATGGAAACATACAGAATGCTCAGAATTCTCCAGAACACTAAACTAGGATTTAAATGAACCAAATTCTAGCCCTAGATATGCGACTAATTTGATTCAATTCAGCAAGTATTTATGAAGCATCCACTTCTCATAAGGACTTTGGCCAATTCAGTTCAAATTTATTAAATAATTCCTGCAATGAATTTTAGGAATCACAATAGAAAAAGGTTAACTTAAAAAATATGTCTGGGGACAGGCAGGTTGCTCAGTGCATAGCATTAGGCCTTGTTAAAGGAGGTCCTGGGTTCCAATGTGACCCCAGGCACTTCCTAGCCGTCTGACCCAAGGCAAGTCACTTAACTCTAGTTGTCTAGCCTTTACCATTATTCTACTTCAGAACCAATATTTATTAATTATTTTATTATTAATTTCTGTATTTACAATTGTATTGTGTATAAATAAATACAATGTTAATTTATAATTTGTTAATATTAATTTTCACAAGTAAATAATTACATTTATTAATGATTCTAAGACAGAAGGTAAAGGTTTGAAAAAAGATATCTGCTCTCATGAAGCTTATAGACTAGTAGGGCAACAAGGTAGATAATTACAATTCATGATCAGAGCCATACCTAGAGCAAGGCAACTAACTCTTTGTCCCAGGTAATCAATGTCTAAAGGGCACACAAATTTTAAATATCATCTAACTTTCAAAATAGGCTATATTGACATACAGATAACACTTATTCTCCTAGCTACATAGAAACAATTGAACTTACTGCAGAGTTAAAATAGGGAAGTTACAGGATTGTGGGCATTGTTAATAATATCAGACTGTGAGACATTTTGTGAACTAATTCCCCCTTCCTTCAAGTGAATTTGTGCTATTTGAAACTGATGAAATTCATGCTATTTTCTCTGGGCACCAATATTGATAGGTTACAGCTCTGTTTGGACACAGATTAATTGGTTTACCTGATTGAGTGTAAATGTGAAGGAATGTCAATGCATATGTTTTGGGGTTTGTTTGGGTGCAGATCCCCAGAAGTTTGTTCAGAATTTTCCTATGAGTTAGGTTCAGTCCTAAAATGTGCCTTGATTTGTGGAAATATGGGCTACTTGAGAATTAAGATAGAAGCTTCTAGACAGGGATCTAGTTTGAGTTTACTTCTCCATAGAATCATTCTAGCATCTGAAGACAGTGAAATGTGATATCTGATTGGCCCGATTCTGAGCCATTTGTAGCTCCTATATGGGAAGAGAATACAGCAACTCAGGAGGGCATGGGGTGGAGAAGAAAGGAGTGAACCCAAAGCTAGAATGAGAGAATATGTGTTTCACTGAGTCTGTGTCACTAGAAAGGAACAATACATAGCCCCAGATTGTTGCTAGGTCTGTAATCCTACACCAATGAATCTGACCTTCACTCAGTAGGAAATAGAGAGATGCAGAAGATCTTTCAAAAGATCAAATCTATGCATAAAGAATATTAGTTTGGCAGTTGGGTAAAGGAAAACTCAGATGGAGAAAAGTAGAGATGATAATATCTTGCAGGAGGCTATCTCATAAAGCCAAAGAAGGAGGCCATATTAGTGTAATGCAATGGAAAGAGAAAAAGAGATATGAGAGATGTTTCAGATGAAGAAATCACATAAATGGTAGCATTGCTTATGAAAGTTAATGGAGAAGGAAGTCAACAAATTCAGAAATATCCCTACCATGTGCAAGGAGCTCTGTTAAAAATCTTTCCAATGGAGATGGGGGAAGGCAGCTAGGTGGCTCAGTAAATGGAGAGCCAGCCATGGAGAAGGGAGGTTCTGGGTTCAATTCTGGCCTCAGGCACTTCCCAGCTGTGTGACCTTGGGCAAGTCACTTAACCTCAATTTACCTAGCCCTTACTGCTCACCTGCCTTGGAACTGATACTTAGTATTGATAAGACGACCGAAGGTAAGGGCTTTTAAAAAGTTTTTCCACCACTTCATCATATCAATAAATTTGGCTATACCAGGGGAACACAAGACCCTGTAGGGCTTACCAAGCTGGAAAGGCTTCTAATATGGTCCTAGTGACCACACTTTTGCCCTAGGACAAGCCTAGCTGAGACCTGAAAGAATAGTCACTGAAAGTTTAATGAAAAATGGCTACTGTGTGATAAATTTCTTGACCATAGTGATTGATAATTCATGACTTCAGGGCACTTTAAAGTTTCCAAACTTTCCATTTTCTCATTTGATCCTTAAAAGAACCCTATTGATGGGTTGCTTTGTTGTTCAGTTGTCTTTCAGTCACATCCTATTCTTCATGATCCCATTTGGTTTTGTTTTGTTTTTAAGAGTCAGGAAATCACTTTACTTTCAATAGGGGGATTGATATAGGCAATGGCATCTCTGCTTAGTATTTAAAAATATTTATTTATTACCAATTACATGTTATAACAAATTTCCACACAAGTTTTCCTAAGTTATATGATTGAACTTCTCTTCCTCCCTCCTTCCCTCCCTCCCTCCCCTCCCTCCTCCCAGTGCTGGCAGGTAATTCACTCTGGGTCTTACATGTATTATACTGTAAAACACATTTGCATATTGTTCATTTTTGTAAGTGAGTAATGTTGTAAAACCATAACCCATCTTGGCAAAGATATTGGAGTGACTTGCTATTTCCTTCTCCAGCTTATTTTGCAAATGAGGAAATGGAGGCAAACAGAAAAAAAAGTGATTTGCCCAGGGTCACATAGCTAGCAAGTGTCTTAGGCTGGATTTGAACTCAGATTCTGACTCCGGGGCTATCACTCTAGCCATTAAATCACCTGCCTGTCACTTCGTTACAGAGGTAGCACTTAAGTTGGACCTTAGGAGCCCAGATAGACAAGATGAATGTTGATAGTGAGATTAGAGAATAGAGATGGGGGAATCCATTCCAGGCATGGCAGAGGGCTTGAACAAACCCACAGATAATAGTCTAGTTTGACAAGAATGTGGAACAGGTGAAGAGGAATAGCATGAGATAAAGCGAGACAGAAAGGGGATTTTCCTGATTCCCTCAGAAATTTATGCTTCCCCTGACCCTCAGTGATGTCACCCTCCTCCCCACCCTGGATATCAGGTTGTATTTCTTTTGTATGTAGTTTGTATTTACTCACCTGTGTACATTTTGTGAACCTGTGATGGAATATAGGCTTTTTGAGAGCAGCTGACTGCCTTATATTTATCTTTATAACTCCAGTGCCTCTGAGGAACTCTAGCTCTAAAGCTGGCACACTTTATACTACCCTAAACTGTGCCAGAATAGAGATTCAAGGAAGGTTACCTGGCCTCCTTAGTTCTTCACCTAATGGTATTTGTCTCAGCCCTCTGCAGGTAAACGTCAGCCTTTGGAGTGACAGGACGCTGGGCAGCCAGCTCCCTCAACAATTGGTGAAGTCAAGAATGTTTGATCTCCTTCTGAAGAGATCCTCTTCCCTCCCCTGGATCCATGATTTATGAATATATGCATTAGGTGAGTGGAAGCCTTGAAGGACAGGTGAGTTCTATCCCCAAGAAGAAGTTCTTCAGGATAAATTTCAGCAGTTCCATGGACTTAGATGGAAAAAATATCTTTATTTTTTCTAACCTCTGAATGAAATTTAGCATTTTCTTCAACTAAACATTTTATAAAATACATTCTTCTGAAAAAGGATCCACAAGTTTTATCGGATTGCTGAAAGAGTCTATGATGAAAAATGCTAAAACCCTGTAGTCTAGATTCTGTAGACTTTTGGTTGGGGCATTCTTGCTTTCTTTCTTGGTGGGAACTTAGGGCATATTTCAGAGGGTTTATGGAATATTGGTTTGAGGAGCTAGTCCGATTCTGATTTGCATTCTTCTATTTGCCACTGCTATAGCAGTGTCCCAGTTGGGTCACGAGTCTGGGCTTATAGATATCCCGGGTCATCCTAGGATAGTAATCAGGACATGCTCATTTCTCTAACCTGACTAATGTGTAGTGTGATTTCAGTGAAGACAGAAAAGTATGAGTGTTCTGGGATAAAGCCTCCATTTCCCGCCTCCAACAGTACCCATGAATCATCAGCATTCATTATTCATCATGATTATTGTTGTCATTTCATTTTTACAAAGCAAGCCCAGTCCTTACCTACCTCACTTTGAGAACTCAGAGATATGTGCTTGGGCATGGGTGGAGAAAAGCTGGGGGGTTGTTTACTTTCTTCCATGCCCACTAATAGAAAAAAACATGTTGCTATCTCCTAAAATAAACTATGAGGTTCCTGTGCTGAAAATTGGATACAATCAAATAAGATACTGTATGCAAAGTACTTTGTAAACCTTAAGTTACTGTGCAAATGGCAGCTATTATTATAATTAATAAAGCTTCCTTATCTTGACTACTCAGCTTTTATTTTTCTTCCTTACTATTCTTTCCGAACCATAGTTTACAAATCCTGATAATACTTTCACTACCAAATTCTTAGGGTTGTTCTCAGGATCAAAAGAGCCTAAATTTGAAGCTATAAGGGACCTTAGAGGCCATCTAGTCTAAACCTCTCATTTACTTAAGAATAAATTAAAGCCCAGTGAGTCAGTAACTCAAGGTTGGACAATTCAGCTCAATAAGTAGCAGGTAATGTGCTAGGCAGAGTTAGACCCTGCACTCAAGAAGCTTGCATTTTCCTGGGGAAGGAATAACATTTTTTGGGATAAGTAAATACAAAATATATACAGAATGGGGTGAGGGCTGAGGCATGGGGTCTGGTGAGGGAGAAGCATTGATCAGTAAAATACTCTTGTAGGTAACACAAGTTAAAACTCCATGAACTCACGTTAGTTTTATTTGTACAAAAACTTCAATTTGATGTATTCAAAAGTATCCACTTTACATCTCACAATGCTTTCTGTCTCTTGTTTATTCATACATTCTTCTCCTATACATAAATCCGATAGGTAATATATTCCCTGTTCTTCTAAATTGCTTGTGATAGCTTCCTTTATGCCTAAGTCATGTATCCATTTTGATTTTATCTTGGTAAATGGTGTAAGATATTGGTCTATATCTAGTTTCTGCCAGACTACTTTCCAGTTTCCCCATAAAGTTTTTTTTTATGTTTTTTTTTAAACCCTTGTACTTCGGTGTATTGTCTCATAGGTGGAAGATTGGTAAGGGTGGTCAATGGGGGTCAAGTGACTTGCCCAGGGTCACACAGCTGGGAAGTGGCTGAGGCCGGGTTTGAACCTAGGACCTCCTGTCTCTAGGCCTGACTCTCACTCCACTGAGCTACCCAGCTGCCCCCTCCCCATAAAGTTTTACCAAATAGTGAATTCTTATCCTAAAAACACAGATA
The DNA here is from genome assembly GCF_016433145.1 of Gracilinanus agilis. Lineage (NCBI taxonomy): Eukaryota > Metazoa > Chordata > Mammalia > Didelphimorphia > Didelphidae > Gracilinanus > Gracilinanus agilis. The sequence goes on from NC_058133.1 coordinate 333,411,581, forward strand.
TTTACCTTTGTCAAACTCAAGGTTACAATATCTTTTGTAACTTTGTTTTATGTCTGTTCTGTTCTACTGATCTATTTTTCTATTTCTTAGCTAGCACCAGGTAATTTTGATCATTCCTGCTTTATAATATAGTTCAAAATCTGGTACTGCTAAACTTGTGATGGGTACTATTGTACCATAAGAAATGATAAACAAGTTAATTTGAGGGAGAAAATGGCAAGACCTATATGAAATTATGAAGAGCAAAAACAAGTAGAACCAAGAAAACATTATATACAACAGAAATATTGTTTGACGAATGACTTGTGTTTGTCCACCTCCAGAGAAAGAACTGACAAATAGAAATAATTAAGACATAGTTTTCTATATCTCATATCTTTTGGTCAAACAATGTTTTCTCTAATGGGGAAGGAGAAGAAGGGAGGGAGTTAACTGGACATTTTAATGCAACAAATAAACTTAAGTACTGTTTAATTAAAAAAAAAAAAGCAACTTCTTGGGTACTAGGGGTTCCAAGAAATACGGGTGAGGAAGGAGATCATTACAGAAATGGGAGATAACAGATGGAATGTTCTATAGGAGGAACAACAAACAGGCCAGCTTAACTGGTAGGTAGAATTTATAACTGATGTGTAATCAGTTAAAAAATAGATTGAAGTCAAATTGTGAAGAACTTTAAGTGTAAAACAGAAGAGTCTGTATGTTATCCTTGTAGTAATAGGGAGTTACTGAAACTTTTTGAGAAGTGGAGTGATGTGGTCAGACCTGTGCTTTGCAAATATCAATTTCAAACCTGCCATTAAAGATGCTCTTATATTACTCCAAGGGAAGAGGTGAGGATCTGAAGTGGCTTGAACCTCCAAATCTATCCCTTCTTCAGTGTGACGCAGACTTACAAACTGCTACATTAAACTTGTCTTGTTTAATTAAAAAAAAAATCCAAGAATTATCACCAATACATGCAATTTTTATCATTCAGTGGAAAGTGCAGATTTGTGAGTTACAGAACTTCTTGAATCTAGGCTCTGCTATTTATTGCCCTATGACCTTAGTCAAATGTTTGATCCCTGACCCTCAGTTTCCTCATCTGTGCAAATGATAGGTTGGGGCGAATGATTATTTAATGTGCCTTTGAGTTTCAGACCAACGATCTTAGATCCAGATGTTACAGGTCTGTCCAATTTTCCGCTTTGGGATTCAGTTTTCAGAGTAGATTAGGTTGGGTCTAGACTCTAGTGCCATCCCATTCTTTTTTTCTCACTCGCCTCTTTCCTAGCTGCATGGACACGCGGGGGCGCTACAGCCAAAGCCAAAGAATTCGGCACTCTGGGGTTGGGAGGGGAGGATACAGACGGGGAGACGAGGGGCAGGGCGCTGGAGGGCGGGGCTGGGAGCAGGTAACACGCCGGGAGCGCTGCCGCTGCTGTTGCTGCTAGGAAGGGGTGCTGGGCTAGAGGCGGCCGAGTAGGGCCGCCGGTTCCGAGCCCAGCTCCAGAGGGGCCCTCGGAGTGAGCCGGCCAGATCCACTTTCCTTTGCCTCCTCCCCTAGTCTCCTGCATCATACGCCCTGGCGGAGCGAATGCCTGCATGACCGTGGGAGAGAAAGGTACAGAGTGGTGGCCCCCCACTCCCCTTACCGCTTGCCACCTAAGTCTCCCTCCTCCCCCAGCCGTTTCTTCCTCTCTCGTTCCTCACTGTCCGGGCTGTGGGGCAGGAGAGAAGGGGATAGGCGGTCAGTCCCTTCCCCCCATCCTTATCCTCATACCCAAACACCCACACCCACCTACAAACACACCTGTTAGTTGGCGGTGGTGGGTAGGGCATAAAGACTCCCTTCCCCGCGCCCCTCCCCCCAATCCTGCTCGTCTCCGCAAAAAACTCTCGAGACGGCGCAGAGGACCCCGGTTGCGGTGTATGTGCGGCTTCTTAGCTTTTCCTTAGTTTCCTCCTGAGAATGTAAAACTTTTTCCTATTTTAAAACTTTTTCATTCCCTGCCTCTCCAAACTGCACAAACTTGTAGAAGCGGTGAGTGAGGTTGGACATTCTTAAGGCGAGGGTGCTTAACCTGAGGTCCCAGAACTTATAAAACAGGTTGATAAGTGTATTTCAGCATAACTGGTTTGAATCATATATTTTCTGTTAAAAACATTATTATATCCATGGCTTCATCACACTGCTGAAGGGATCCAGAACGCACAAATGATTAAGAACCCCCGCTGTAAGGAACACCACCTAGTAGAATGTAAGCTCTTTGACGGTAGGGGCTATTGTCAGTTCCGTCTGAATTTTGGTCTTAGCTGATTGTAGGAGGCGTTGACTTGCTGTTAAGGAAAATAGAATTGTGCCATCTTTGGTCCTCTTGGAACAGAATTCCCAGAGTTTTGATAATGTATCTTTGTATGGATAAATCACCCTTCTTACCTTAGGGGCCTCTGGAAAGGGAGTTGGGGGGGGTGTTAATCCTTACACTGCCACTCCCTTCACCACAAGCAACTTTTCAAAATATGGCCTTTAGGATAAGGGAGGAGGGGTGAATGGATGCGGCTGTTCTCTCTGAAAGACTTTGCTTTGGCAGGTTTAGAGATAGGAGATTTGGAAGCCATCCTGACTAAAGTCATTCTTTTCCATTGGCTATAATGAAGTTTATAGAGTTATCAAGTGTCATCTCCCTGGGCTGTGGTAACCAAGTACTTCTCCTGATTTGCACCCTGAGGATAACAGAATATTTGATTTGGCTTGTTCTGTGGTTTTATTTTGGGGGGGGGGGCGGATTCCTGTACCTTTTCACCACTCTCTGTGGCTTAAAGGTGACAGTAAAGTCAGCCAAGAATGTATTTCTTAGTTTATGAGCTATTTGGGAAGGTTTTTTTTTTTTTTGAGGGGGTAATTTCAGGGGAAGAGGGCTACAATGCTAACTTGATAATCTTTTGTTCATACATGTTCTCTTTTTATTGAAAAGCCCTGTGGGGTGGGGGGGGGTGGAGGAAATCTAAGCATTTTCACAATGACCTGTTTATGTAATAGTCTTACAGAACTTGTAACTGAGAAACAAACACTGAAGTAAAGCATACTTAAAAGTGAGGCAGAAACCACAAAAAAAAAAAAACAAAAAAAAAAACACCACCTCTTCAAGATTTGAAGTTCCATTTTCATGTTTTGTTCTTAACTCTTCCAGCTGAACAATTTATTTTTTTTCCTTCACTTGTTACATTAGCCCAAGATAGGTGGATGTGTTGATCCAGTTCTATGAAGGATCAATCTCATCCAACTACCCAAGAAGGTGAAAATTAAAAAAACAAACAAACAACAAAAATCTCTGAGGAATTGTAAGGAAGAAATTTGCTTCCATGTGTGCTAGAGTATTTTCATGCAAATTGTGTAAGAATTTTGTGTAAGATTTTAAGTATTGAACTGGCAACCACCGTAGAAGCCTTTTAAGAGCAGTTTGGATTGAAATTCTTATTTTTTGGGTTGTCGGGTCTAACAGTTTTTGTTTAAAGATATTCATGTAGTTCACTATGCTCTACTGACATTGCTTCACTTTAAAAAAATAAAAATATCATTTTCAGGGTAGTTTTGAAATATGTGTACTATGGCTAAGTACATTATATTGGGGGGAGGGAGTAAAGATGAGAAAGGACTTAAAATCCAAATAGCCTAGATAGCCAAATAATTCAGAAATAGGTGAGGATGGTGGGGAGGGCAGGGTTTTTGGTTTTTTGGATATATGAGGTGAGGGAAACTAGGTGACATCAAAAATTGCAAATCTGGATGAGTGAAAGGGCAGATCAGAAGAAAGCTAATGAATTGTGTTTTACATATATTAAGTTGGAGACATCTATGGGGCATTCAGTTAAAATGTGCTTTAGGCAGTTTTGATGATACTGGACTAGAGTTCAGGAGAGAGACTAGGGCAGAATATATAGATTAAAGAGATGATTGGATCCATGTAAACTTATGAGGTCCCCAAGTGAGTGTCTTAACTATAAAGGGGTCCATACTCATTGGATTTAAGGGCATAGTATATGCATAATGCAGAGGAAGGCATATTTAGGACCTAAGCAATATCTCTGTCATAGCATATTATATAAAGGATTAACAAGTGCTTTTCTCACTGCAACAATCTTGTGAAATAAATAGTGCAAATGTTACCCCAACTTTACCAGTGAGGAACCCTCAAGTTCAGAGAGAGAAAGTGATTTTCTCCAAAATCACAGGTCTGACAAATGGCGAAATGGTAAATTTAACATGTCCTCTGACAGCAGTTATAGTACTCTATCCATGCCAAGGGCCAGAAAGGATCCTGAAAATCAACTAGCTCAACACTCCTTCATTTTACAAAGGAAGAAAGCTAAGGATCCTCATGGGATATTAGATGAATTGTTCAAAATGGAAGAGCCTAGAGTGCGTTCTGAGTTTTCTGACTTACAATCCAGTGCCTTTTCCAGTATATGATACATATCACCTATTTTCACCTTTATGTGCTATTGGTATGCCATTATGTAGGAGGACTCATGTAGATTTTTGAATTTAGGAAAGATTTATTAGGAATTAGTATTTTTTTATATATCAAAAGAGGATTCATCAGTTTACAACAGAATCCACCACAAGATTTCTTGAAATTATGAACTATGTTAACTAGTTAGTGCCTTTTCCTCACCAAGGTGCAGCAAATTTTGAAGTGTGCAAGTGTTGTGACGTTTTATTTTTCACAGCATCTTAGATCTCCTCCCTTATTGTTGTTTGCCAGCTTTTGCCTGAGGCCAAGCCAGGCTAGTTGAGATGCCAATAGCTTTAATGGATGGCTGAGGGCAGGCAGCTGGCTGCTATAGGAGAGGTAGGTGTGGGGGTAGGAAATGACCCTTCTTATGACTCCAGGAAAATTGATAAGTGGGTCTCAGATCGAAAAAGATTTGAAATACTGAAGAAATACCTTTAAAACATGATTGAATTCCCCTAAATATATTTTTCGTAAAACTCTCAGAGTACATCCAATAGCACAAAGAGGAATGTACTTCGGTACAGATTTATTACATGTACCTACTGTGAAGTAAAATGTCTATTGATAAGTTTAGAACCATCAAACGTTAAAAAAAAACAGTCTCTTCGAAAAGATTGAGAGCTCAGACTATTCCTTTTCATCTTCTATCCTCAGTACTTAGCATAGTGCCTTATTGCATAGTAGCTACTTAATAAATGTTTATTGTTTCATTTAAATGTAGTTATTTTTCAGATCATGATTCATTGTTAAACTTCTTGCTATTCTCTTCAGTGGAAAAGATCGGATGATGATGATGAAATCCTTAAGCACAATTCAATGTAACATCATATATTATAGTTGTCTGTATTTGGGTTCTTACTACTGAATAGGCTGTAAATTACAAATGGGTAAAGACTGTCTTATCTAAACTTAGTATCCCCCAGACATCAAAGCCATTATGGCTGCCCTAACTTTCAACACAATGTCATCTCTGCCACTATTCTAGGCAGGCACTCCAAACAAGTTCCACCACATTTATTACACTCTGTAATACTGGACTTCTTGCTGTTCCTTACACATGATCTTGGAATTTTTTGCAGTGACTTTGTAATGATTTTCATTCCAGGAATGTACTTCCATCTTCTGCTTCTCACTATCAGCTATTTTCTTCAAAATTCTGCTCATGACACTTTTCTTTTTTTATTCCTTCTTTTTAAAAATCCTTTCCTTCTGTCTTAAAATTGATAGTAAATATTGGTTCCAAAGCAGAAGAGCAATAAGGGCTAGGTAACTGGAGTAAGCGACTTGCTTAAGGTCAACCACAGCTAGGAAGTGACTTAGGTCAGATTTGAACTTAGGACCTCCTTTCTTCAGACCTGGCTCTCTGGTCACTGAGCCAGCTAGCTCCCCTTGACATTTTCTAAATAAAGCCCTTCCACACCCCTTTACAAAACTTATCCTGCATTCATTTTATGAATACCTTTCTTTTGGTTGAGGACTCCAGGGCAAGCTTGGGAGGAAGACTGATGAAGGTTAGAAAGGGCAATGTGTTCATTGTGTTCAAGCTTGGTTGCTTCCCTCACCTGAGGTGGGTTGGGAACACAGGTGTTTTGATTTGTAGGTCAAAGCCTGGGGAGGGGAGGGACTGACAGGGGAGGGCAGAGGAGGAGCCTCTTGTATATATTGACTGTTTGCTGCTAGTCATTGGGCACTTATTAGCCCATCATTGAAGTGTGCTCTCTTTCATGAAGGGGAATAAACAATTGCCTCTTTTAACTCCTAAATAAAAGTGACCCCCATGTCACTTTCACTCAGAGACCTTATGTGGTTTCCTTTTCCTCTGGAGTAAAATTAAACTTCTCAGATCCCTTGGAAGCTCTCCTCAAATTGTTTCCAACTGACCTTTCAAGGCTTATTTTGCACTATTCTCCTTTATTCTCCAGTCAAAATTGGAGTAACTCTTCTTTGGACTTGCCCTCAAGGAGAATATGGTCTATTGGCAGAGACATTTCCATAAGCAAGTATATATAAAATGTATACAGAGTAAATTTTGTGGCGAGGTCTGAGAAGACTTCATTTTTAAAAAGTGTCAAGGGCAAAAGATAGAAAGAGTTAAAAAAAATTTTTTTAAAGAGTGACATGTCATACTGTATTCTTGGAAGTTAATCTTGGCAAGTGTGTAGAGCAGTGGTTCCCAAACTTTTTTGGCCTCCCACCCCCTTTCCAGAAAAAATATTACTTAGCGCCCCTGGAAATTAATTTTTTTTAAATTTTAATAGCAATTAATAGGAAAGATAAATGTACCTGTGGCCATCACACCCCCTCCCACTGGATCGCTGCAGCACCCACCAGGGGGGCGGTGGCGCCCACTTTGGGAATCACTGGTGTAGAGGATGAATTGGAGGAGGGTCAAACTATAAGCAGAGAGACCAGTAAAAAAGTTATTAGCAGTAGCCTTGGCAAAAAGTGATGGTTTATGGGGAGGGGAAATAGATGAAAGAGGTTTCATTTCATATTTTGATTATATATTATATCTATAACAACTATCACTGTTGGGTAGGGGGGAGTGCTTACTTAACCACTCTCCATTAAGAGTCCCTTCCAAGTTCTGGACCTATGCACATGGACCAGGTTAAAATCTGAGGAAGCCTGATCTCCAGAGAGGGGTCAAACTCTTATCTTATCATTTCTGACTCATACCCTGACCCTGGAACTCTGTGGAAAATTACTTAAAGCTAGGACATTTTGGCTCATGTCTAGGGTCTCCTGAAAAGGGGACTGAGGGGAATTAAACAAATACTCTCTATATAATATTCATCAGGTAAAGAATAATTCTTTATTTCGTCTAAAGATGAAATAGAAAGATATGCTCAACATATATGACCCAAAGCATTTTGCTTTTGTTCTACACTGCCCAAACATTTTATACTCTTATCTGTGGTCATCAAACTATAGTGAATACAAAGAGATTGTTTCCTGCATTGTTACTGGTGCTAAGGACTCTAGCTCCAGTACCAAACACTAACATTTCTAATTGTTCTTTGGTCACTCATGATCAATTAAAGAAACATGGCAGAAGAGGCAACCAGTAGAGTCCAGACTCAAGATCACTTAGGTGAGCAGCAGTTCTGTCTGCCATATAAACAGTCATATAAAGCCACATAGAGAAAGAGAGACAGACAGACTGAGAAATAGAGTGAGGGCAGAGTCATTCCATTTTTAAAGATCATTGATTCAACCAACTCTATCTGCCTTTTCTCCCTTCAACCATCACAACGTGAAGGTAGGAGATCACTAGTGATTCCAAAAGTCACATGTCTTTCAGAGGTGAGCATGCTTCCACAGAGGTGACAAGAACAATTTAGGTCACCCTCCTGCATGCTTCCTGGGGTATACCACTTATTGCACATGCATGTGTGTGTGGGAATAGCCTTTTCAATCTTGCCATATGCTTATTTGTTTTTCCTCTTATTCTAGCCACCTTCTATTTCTTGAGTTTTCTTCTGTTTGGTAACCAATATATTGTCCATTGTTTTGCTTTAGCACATTGTTCTACTTTTATTAAAAATAGGAATATAAAATCTTTGGTTAAGGTTTTTATTATCTTTTTTAAAAGTAGTGTGATTAGATTTGAAAATAAAATAGAATAAAACATTTTTAATGCTAAGATTGCTGCACCATAAAAAAATGATGAGCAAGCTAATTTAAAAAAACTTGAAAAGAACTACATGGGTTAATGAATAGTGAAATGAGTGGAACCAAGAGAGAACATCATACACATCTGCAGATTTAATTCTTAAAGAATAAATTATGAGTGTTACCTTCAGAGAGTGAACTGAAAGATACAAACCTGAAAGATATAGTTTGAGTGAATATGTCTGTCTCCTGGATGATGCCTTTTGTGATGCAGGGAGTGGTTGGGGCCCTTATGGATAAATTCTATTGATAACAATAATAAATAATAAAATAATAAATATAAAATAAAGAAATAATTTTAAAAATTAATAATAATAATTAATTAAAATTCTAGGATTGGAGCAACTAGGTAGTTCAGTGGATAGAAGTTCTAATCTGGTTTCAGACACTTCTTAGCTGTATGACCCTAGACAAGTCACTTAAGCCTAGTTGCCTGGCCCTTGCTGTCTTTTGTCTTAGAATTAATACTAAGACAGAAGATAAGGGGTTAAAAAAAGAAATACTAAGAGTTAAAAATGCAAAAAAGAACACTAAAAACAGCCTTTCTTATTAGAATGATTCAAGTGACAGTTCTTTATAAAAATGAGCTTGACTAAGTCTGATCATCCATTTAAAAATATTTGTTAAAATCTAAATAAAGTATGCTCAGATTCTTAGGTACAATGAAGTCATTTAGAGAGTACCAGAATCTTAAAATTCTTCATGACAACAAAGCAGAGAGTATTATCTTTGGAGGCAGGACCATCTGGCTTTTAATCCTGCTTCATATACTTTTTAGCTGTATGTCCCTGGACAAATCACTTGGCTTCTCTGAACTTCAGATTCCTCAACTTTAAAAAAATAGATATCTGCAGAATTTAGCTCACAAGATTGTGGTGAAGATGATATGAGATATTTGTGAAGTGCTCTGTGAACCTTAAAAAATAAATATAAATGACATTCTATTTTGCCCACATTTTTTGGATTGGGTTTAGATAGAAAATGGTCCTGGGATGAATCACTATCTTGCTATGATTTTAGAAAGTATTTAATGTTCTGTGAATTAGCATATGAATAGATAAAACAACGGGTTTTTTTGTTTTGAATAAAAGTATTAGGATAGAAGTATGCCCATTGTATGTTCACTGATAACATCCCCAGGACAAGTATAGTATTAGAGAGAATTCCCTCATGATTTTGAACTCTTCTCTTACATCTATATGTATTTAAAATATTTCATTTCCTGTTGGTTGAAGATTGATTACTTGACATGGCAAAATTTATTAAAAACATTATTCTTAAGTGTTCATGGATTCATGTTATGTCCTGTTAATAATGGGTACCAGTTTGGTCTGTGATAATGGATTAATTTCTACAAATTTTATTGGTTGGATTCTCTAGAATATTTTGAGATTTGAGTTTGTAGTATAAGGATTTATCTTTTGTTAATCCATGAAAGAGAGCGAACTTTTGAGATTTAATGCCACCAGGTCATGTCTTATGGGGTTTTTTAATGGTAGGTGTTAATTTTTACAGCCTGTAGTAAAGTGTTGCATGATTTCCATCTTTTCTTTATATTCGTATTATATTCATTATATTTATATTGTCTATATTTTTTATATTCATATTATATTTCCTTATATTAATTATATACACTGATTATTCTGTCAGGACTCTTTAAGGGTAACTTTTCCACCATTTTTGGTGGCATTGAAATGGTCCTGAATTGTCATCATAAACCTTTGTTTCCACAAACTAATCCACATGAATAAGCCTTTTGTTTGATGCTACCTTATTGACCCATTGTTATAGCTGAGAGCATGTGGATATAACCCAAGGAAGGCCTTTTGCTTCCATTCTTGGATCTTAGCCATTTTGTAGACCTCATCTAGAGCTAAGTCTTTTGGTTTCATTTGGCAAATTAACTATCTTTTAACTTTTACCAAGCTTTACCATTTCTTGATAAAGTGATGTTTGCTTTTTCCAAAAGTATTTCTGAGAGTTTTTTACCTGTTTGCCATGATGCTTTGGGAAATTTTATCAGTCCTATTCTTTTTTGGTGAGAAAGTACTAGCCTTTCTATACCTATTTGTGTTTCTTTATTACTGTTTAGTTTTTGTGAGGTTGCTTTACAGACTTGTTATGTTCTATTTTATTATTATGAAAGTATTCATGAAAATTAGTATTGCATAGATGTTAATTGTTTTCAATGTGTCCTTGCCAAGAGTTAATTTCAGGATGGCTCAGACTCTTCTTTGATAACTTTATCTTATGTGTTTTGCCCAAGAGAAACCAAGGTATTTGGAAGTATCCCCTTCATTCTTTGTTTCAAAGGACCTCTGATGGTAAACTTAAAACATTCAGTCTATCTTTCTTTGATATATATTGAAAATTTTACATGTATCAAGTCCAAATTACATTTTGATATCATTGGTGAGAAATGCCTTGAAAGACATATTTTTCTGTGTTTTTCATTAGGGCCATATAACCTTGTCTCATCTTTGTAAAATAGATGATTAAAATGTTTTGGTTTGACTTCTTTAAGCTGAAGCCATATTTAATTATTTTTAGCTGAGATGGTTATGAACTTAAGTCCGCTAAAACTCAAATGGACTTAAAATTATCTCTATCCTAATCTCCTTGGAAAATGGCACAATTTATATCAACTGATCTTGACATTGTATTGGTGGTATATTTCATTTTTAATATAATGTTTTATTTTTCCCAATAATATGCAAAAACAATTTTCAACATTCTTTTTCCCAAATTTTGTTTCAAAATTTCTCCCTTCCTCTCTTCAGACAACAAACAGCTTAACCTAGGCTATACATGTGTGATCATGCAAAATTTGTTTCCTTATTGGTCATGTTATGGAAGGAGACTTTAAATATAAAATTTATTATATATAAATATTATTTAAAATTTTAAATAGTGAATATTTAATTTTGAATATAAAATGTGAAAAAAATAAAGTGAAAAACATTATGTTTCAATCTGCATCCAGACTCTATCAATTCTTTCTTTGGAGATGGATAGCATTTTTCATCATGAGTCCTTTGGAATTGTCTTGGATCATTAAATGCTGAGAATACTAAAGTTATTCGTAGTTGATCATTGTACAATACAGCTGATACTATGTACAAATTTTTTCTGGTTCTTCTCAGTTTCATTTTGCATCAATTCATGTTGTCTTTTCCAGGTTTTTCTGTCATCATGCTGCTTGTCATTTCTTATAGTACAATGGTGTTACAGCACAATCATATGCCACAACTCGTTCAGCCATTCCACAGTTGATGGATATCCCCTTAATTTCTAATTCTTTGCCATCACAGAAACTGCTGCTGTGAACATTTTTGAGCATAGGTCCCCACCTTTTTTTTATCTCTTTGGGATAAGACTTAGTAGTGATATTGCTAGATTAAAGAGTATGCAGAATTTTAGAGCACTTTGGGCATAGTTTCAAATTGCTCTTCAGAATGGTTGGATCAGTTCACAGCTCCACTGACACTGCATTAGTGTTTCAATTTTTCCACATCCCCTCCAACATTTATTATTTTCCTTTTTCTGTCATATTAGCCAATCTGATAGGTATGGAATATACTCAGTTTTAATTTGCATTTCTCCAGTTAGGAGTGATTTAGAACATTTTTTCATATGAATTTAGGTACTTTTGATTTCTTTTTTTGAAAACCGCCTGTTCCTATCCTTTAGCAATGAGTTTTAAAGAACTGTTTTTTTTCTGTGAACATCAAGTACTTTACTATTCTCATTGTACATGAGTCTATCTTACATTTTTGAAATACATGAATATATGTATGTATTTGCAGTACATAAATAAACCAAGAGTGTGAGTGTGGAATAGAGTCAAAGACTTTGAGATAGTTAGCAAAGGCAGTATAAATGTTACATAGTTTTCAGGCGGCCTAAATAATAATTAATAACTGGATCAAGAATAAATTTCTCTTACTTATTGAGATATCTCTGGCACTTTTGGATAACACCTATTATCTTCAGCCAATAGATAATTTTCTTGAATTTATAGTTTTTTGGTGATATTATCTTTTTCAATGGAGTTCAGAAAACAGTCGTAGAACAAGCTGTTATACTCATTATTTTATGGTTAAAATTCTATGTACCATTGTACAATTAGATAAATATAACTTCTTTTTGTAATTGAAATATTGGAATATAAGTTTACATCTTCCATAGGCTAAATGAAACATCTTTGGGACAACTCTAGTCACAGATGGGCTTGATGGGGATGATATGTACCCATCCAGTTGCATAGTTTCAATCTCTTCAAATTCTTGGTTGCAGCATGTTTGAATCTAGGCTGAAAAAAATTGAACAAGAACTTCTCCATAAAGATTCAGCAGATCTATGTAGTTTTTCCATCTTAAAACTAGTCATTTTGTTAGAAAATAACATTTTCATTCATGACCTATTGATGTTTCAACTATTTCAATAGCAAAAGGAGCATCTCTGTTTACCTGCAACCTCCAACACTGAAACAGGTGAGAAGGTGTTGAACATGTGTGTAACCATGAAAAAATAAGTTTCAACTCGTACTTTCTGTGTTAGAATTGATATAAGTTCCAAGGCAGAAAAGAGATAATGGCTAGACAGTTGGGGCTAAATGATTTGCATTGGGTGAATACTAGGAAGTATCTGAGTCCAGATTTGAATCTGGGACTACCTGTCTCCAGGATTGGCTCTCTATCCAGTTAGCTACCTAGCTGCCCCTCTAGCTATATTTTGGAAGGTTTTTATATTTCAAAAGCTTTTCATTATATTTAACTCAGTGATTATCAGTATTTATTATACCAACATCTGTTAAAATCTTGTTACTCATTTCTATGGGTCAGGTGATTGTGGGTACCATTTAAGTCTGACATGTTGTTGTCATGATCATATATCATTACCTTGTCTGATCCTCAAAACATCCCTGTGAATTAATTCCAGAGGACTCATAATGAAATATACTACATACCTCCTGAGAGAGGTGTTCTGGGCTCAGAACACAGATTGAGACATTTGTTTTTGAACATAGTCAGTGAAGGAATTTGTTTTGCCAAGACTAGCTCTTTCTTTTTACTACACTAAGCCTGTTTTATACCCTTAATAACTTAAGTACTTCTAATTAGTCAGTCAGTAATCATTATTAAGTGCTTACTATATGCCAGGCTCTGTAATAACAAACAGGAGGAGACAAAAAGAGGCAAAATACAGTCCCTGCCCTCAGGGAGCTTACAATCTGATGGAGAAACATGGAAAGTTTGAGGAAGAATGAAAAGGTTTTGAGGGAGTCACTTTTTAAATTTTTTATTTCATTTTAATTAAGAATATTTTTCCATGATTTCATGATTTGTGTTCTTTCTCTCCCCTTTTTCCTCCTCCCTCCCTCAACTGACAGGTGTCACTTTTCAGAGTATGATAGTGAGTTGAGAAGGGAAGTATATTCAGATTGCCCAGTGGCAATGAGATTGTGTTACACAAATTTGTAATGAACCCAATCAGAACATTTCCATGATTTTCTCTACCTTCATTCAGCAGGAGGGGTGGGTGATGGGAGTGATCTAAAACTGAGGCTTGGCAGGATTCGATTGGCAAAATGATAAAAGGGTAAGGGTAAGAACTCAAGAAAATAGGATCTACCACCCAGCTTAAAATAGGTTTCTACAAAGCAACCACCAACAATTTGGAAATAGGTCTTGATCAAGGACACATGACAAAACCAGTGGAAATGTGCGTTGGCCATGGGTGGGGGGAGTGCGGGGGGGGGGGGTGAAGGGAAAAGTAGGAGCATGAATCATGTAACCATGTTAAAAATGATTATTAATAAATGTTTAAAAAAATAGGTTTCTATTTTTCTCTCTCCCTGTTCAAAAAGTGATGTCCCTTATTTTTCCATTGATATAGGTATGATAGTCATTTAACTGATCATAGAAGGAAACTATCATTCATATGCTTTAGTTGTGGCTGTGTGGAGAGTGAAAAATGTGACATATATCATTTACAGTTTGAGCTAAATAAAATCTCTATTCAGGAAATAAATATATCCTAATTGTTTTGAGCAAACAAAAACTAAATCACATCATTTAGATTCATACATTTAATAGAGAATGATGCTCATTTGACTTTTTCAAAACCATCCATTCATGTAGAAAAATAGAATTATACTTTAAGAAAAGGAGCTGGCAAAGGAAGATTAGTCAAAGACAAGAATATGCACGTCTTATTGGCATCATGTGAGTATCAGAGGATACTTAAATTTAAAATCAGCTTCAAGCTAATGTTGATCAGTTTATGTGCTACATAAAAAGCAGTCCCTTTGGTGGAATGCATTGCATAATCACAGTGCCTGCTATCATTTACTTTATTTGCTTTTAAGGGAATTTGATGCCATAAGATTTTGAGTGCTGGTTTGTCTGGGAGCAGGCTTGTTAGGGTGGGACCTGCATGACTGCACACCTCAGAGAAAAAAAAAATCTACCTATAAGGTGTTAAAGTAAACCATTTGTAGTATCTGTTCTGAGCTCTTAGCTGTTCAGTGGATTACAGTTGAAAGCATCCATTGACCTGGTAATATCAGTATGAAAAACCTCATTTACCAACATTATTGAGGAATGAGCAGTTCCCCATAAGTGAATTTTGTAGAAAAATAAAGCTTTCTTATTTATTTTTTCTTCTTTTAATTTAAATTTTGAGTATTTTCCCCATAGTTACATTTCATGTTCTTTCCCTCTCCCCCAAACCTACCCCACACCCTCACCCCCCATAGCCAACGCATAATTCCACTGGGTTTTACATGTATCATTGATTAAGACCTAATTCCATATTATTGATAGTTGGACTAGAGTTATTGTTTAGTGTCTACATCCCCAATAATACTCCCATCTGCCCATGTGATCAAGCAGTTGCTTTTCTTCTGTGTTTCTACTCCCACAGTTCTTCCTCTGAATGTGGCTAGTTTTCTTTTTCATAAGTCCCTCAGCCTTGCTCTGAATTCTTGCATTGCTGCTAGTAGAGAAGTCTGTTATGTTCGATTGTACCACAGTGTATCAGTCTCTGTATACAGTGTTCTCCTGGATCTGCTCCTTTCACTCTGTATCAGTTTCTGGAGGTCATTCCAGTTCACATGGAATTCCTCCATTTCATTATTCCTTTGAGCACAATAGTATTCCATCAGCAGCAGATATCACAATTTGTTCAGCCATTCCCCAAAGCTTTCTTATTTAAATTAAAAACAAAACAAAAAACTTTTTTGATGGAAATCTAATGTGATGGTGACTAGCATGTACACAGAGCATCTTGCATATTGTCCTCCCACATGGAGGAACCTAGAGAGCCTGTTTCTAGAAAAGCAGTAATAATGTATAATGGGAGTGCCTTGCAGAAATCTTGGAGAATCAACAAATCCATTCTGTGACAGTGTCCAGTTGGCTCACTATCTGATAAATAAGGTACTCTTTGGCTACAGAGGCATTCAAAATGGACTAGCTAACCAGAGCTGCAGTTCTTTTCTCTTGGTTGCTCTGCCCGGGGTTTGAAATCTCCCTTGAAAAGCAATGCTGTCTGGGGAGAAACCTTATTGCTTCTCCCTGTTGAGGTCATGCAGCTTCCATCTTTGATCTCTGTTCTTTTCTATTCTAGATGAAGGGTTTGGAAACTATGATCTGTGAATTTCAAAAGGTCAGTTGGCATCCCACTATCTTGGTTTTGTAGTCAGTTCAGCACCAAAGCCCTGAGGAGCTAGGAATGACCTCTGGGACTCAGGCTAGAAATAGCTAAGAAGAGGACCCCTCTCGCATCTGCATCTGGATATAAAAATTGGGGGAGTCCATTTCTCACGGAGACCAGTATTAGAAGGAAACATTTGTTCTTGGGATGTATTTGCAGTATATATCTTTTTGGCAAAGCTAATGGTTATTAAGCAGTTAAGTGAACTGGAGTACTATTCACTGGCACCTAACAATATGGAGAATATAGCTAGCTGCTCGGGGCTTGAGCCAATAGTAATAGAAAAGAGACTCTCTCAAGTCCTCAGGGAATCCCTAGAAACCTGAGGGATACCAGTAGCAGGTCTCACTCTGGAGCATATTCACTATGCTCACGTGTATTACACACTGCCTTAGTTTCTCAGGCAAAACAGATTTAATTTGTGAAGAACAGAAAGGTCATTTTGTCTGGATCACAGAATGCAAGAATAGAAAGGGAAGCAGTGGTCAATAAGACTAGAAAAATAGTCTGGGACCAGAATGTACAGGACTTTCAAAGCTAGAGAGAAAAAGTGGTATTTCCTCTTAAAGCTTTTCCGTGTGACTCAGGATCATCATGATGAATATCAGCCACAGGATGTGATGTGTTGAAATGTGTTAGGTCAATGTTCCCCTATGCTGCATGCTATCAGCTCACAATGCTCTTTGAGCATTTTTGTGTTTGCTTTTTTTGTTGTTGTTGTTCTTTAAGGGATTTTAAACTTAGATTGTAAGAACTCTACAATTTCATGTTTACTTTTTTGCCTTAGCTGCCTAGAAATTCAGAGCTAAATACTATCTAGTTTAAGGAATGAATTCATTTTAGTTGCCTCTGCCATCTATTCTTCTTTTAATTGATTTCCATAGTGTTCTATTTTTTATTGAGCTTTTTAATATCATATTCAAAATTATAAGCTGCTTCATGCCCTTTTTGGAAATAGATAGGATCCTGTGTAAATGGAGAGAAATGATTTTTTATTTCCTCCTTCCCTATCAACTTCTCAATATTGTCAGTATGCTTGTCTCTAACAGCAAACTCTACTCTTAATTTGCTCTTCTCGATAACCTGAAAGTTAGAAATCTAGCAATCAAATGGATTAGAATTGTTGTATCTAAAGAAAGAATAAATGAGTTAGGAGCAAGAATTTGAAAGGCACTCCTAAGAGTTAATAAAATCCATGAATTTTAGCACTTTTTATGACATCTATCTTGATGATTCAGACACATTAACATTTTTTTTTGTTTTAAGCCATTTCTCTAATTGACGAATGGTCAAAAATAATATGAAAAAATGTCCTCAATCACTCATGATTAGAGAAATGCAAATTAAAACAACTATGGGTACCCATCACATCTATCAGATTTCCTGATAGGACAGTAAAGGAAAGTGATAAAGGTGTGGGGATGTGGCAGAATTGGGATATTAATATATTATTGGAGTTATGAACTGATCCAACCATTCTTGAGGGCAATTTGGAAGTGCACCCAAAGGGCTATGAAAATGTGCATACCTTTTCATCCTGTAATACCACTACTATATCTGTATACCAAAGGGATCATAAATAAGGAGAAAGAAGCTACTTGTACAAAAATATTTATAGCAGCTCTTTTTGCGGTGCAAAGAAGTAGAAGTTGAGGGGTTGTCCATCAATTGGGGAATTGTAGTACATATTGGTAATGGAATACTACTGTGATATAAGAAATGATAAGCAAGATGATTTCAGAAACAGCTGGAAATATTTATGTGAACTGATGCAGAGTGAAATAAGCAGAACTAGGAGAAAACTGTACACAGTAATAGCAATATTGTATGATCGGTTGTGAGAGCTCAATATTCTCAACAATACAGTAATCCGAGGCAGTTCTGAAGGATTTTGGGCAAAGAATGCTATCCACCTCCAGAGAAAGAACTGTTAGAATCAGATTCAAATCAAAGCCTACTATCTTTCACATTAGTTTATTTGCAGTTTTATTTCGGGGTTTTGATTTTATATGAGTATTCTCTAACCACGGTGACCAATATGAAAATATGTTTTGCATTATAATATATGTATAATCTAGATAAAATTGCTTACCCTCTCCAAGAGGGGATAGGGAAGAGGAGGGAGACATTTTGGATCTTTCAAAAATGTATGTAGAAAATTGTTATTACATGTAATTGGGAAAATAAAAAAATCTTTGAATAAAAGTTTTGTTTTGTTTTTCTTCCTTTGCAAAGAATCTCCAAGTTGAAGAGACTTTAGACGCCATCTAATACAACCTCTATCACAGTTGCGTGAGGTTGCTAGATAGCTAAGATTGAGAGAGATGAGATATTACTCTGAAAAGTAAATAAGTTAATTCTTCAAAAACAGACATATCCAAAGGCAAGGAATGTTTTGTAGGATTTTATTTTATCTTAACTTCTGCGTTACACATATTTTGTCCTTTATTTTGGCTTTCCTACTAGATATATATATATATATTTTTTTTTTTTTTAATTTGTGTATTTGTTTGTTACATTAAAATACTCAATTAACTTCTTCCTTCCCTCCCTTCCCCATTAGAGAAGAAATCATTTGAAAAAAAGATATATATGTGTGTGTGTGTGTATGTGTATATATATATATATATATATATATATATAAAATCATGTCTCATTTCTATTTTTCAGTTCTTTTTCTAGAGGTGGACATAGATAAATCATTCTTCAAACTATTTTTGCTGTAATATGTAATGTTCTCTTTTTTACATATTTTCTTTTATGTGATTATTCTAGAAGTGGCAAATAGGGGAAAGTTTCCTGTTCTATCTTTCAGATTTTGATGGTTTCTTTTAAAAATTATTTACTTATATTTTTACTATATTTACTGAAAGCAGATAAGATAAATGATACACAAACTCAGGAATTCCAAAATTCCACAAAATAAGTTGCTTTTTTATGCTATGTGAAAACTAATCAACCTCCTCATAATGTGTATATTCTTAAACAATAATACCAATTGAACATATCCACACATTTTTAATTAATTTACGCTCATGCCATATCTATAAGACCTTATTAGTTAGTCATACTCTTTCATTTCTTTCTTGCCTTTTTTTCTTAGGCTTATTTTCTCAATTGCAATTTAATTCCACAATTACTCTGTGCCAACTAAATCCAAGGCACTCAGGATACACTTTTTAAAATGACAGTCTTTTACCTTCAGGGAGCTTGCATTTTACTTCACAGGGAATGACGTGTATACAAATAAGTATTCTAATGATAGACAAATCTTTATGGAAACAGAAGAGAGATCCTGACAGAGTGCTTAAGAAGTAGCCAAAGCAGAGTAAACTGCTTTTATGTAATGGGAGGGATCAAAGAAGTCCTCATAGACAACATGGCATCTAAGCTACACCTTGAAGGAAGAGAAGCATTCTAAGAGGCAGTAGTGACAAAAGAGCACATCCCAGCATCAAGAATGGTTCATAAGAATACACGGAAGTGGAAACAGTAGATTGAGTGCAGAGACCATCCTTCCACTTTGACTAGAATGCAGCTAGTTTGGAGAATAACATGAATTAAAACTGTAACAATTGTAGTCAAATTGTGGAAGTCTCTAGGGACCTGACTTAAACCATTTATATTTTACTTATTTTAGAAACAAGGGGGCCCCCAAAGGTATAACTTTTTTATCTCTTTCTTGAAGACTTCTCCCTTTCAAGTTTAAACTCTGATATTACCTTTGCGAAGTCTGCTTGATCCTTTCTTCTGAAAATGTTCTCTCCCTCCTGAAATCATCTAGATAAGTGCATTTTAAAAGATTTTTTCAGATCTCCGAAAGTTGGAATAAGGAGAGATTGAAGATAGACCTATTGAGACTATTACTGTAGTTTGGGTTAGAAGTGATGAAAATCTGAGTTAAGGTGACTACAATTTGGTTGGAGAGAAGAGGATAAATGAAAAAAGATTCTGTGAAAGTAGAATTCATAGTTACTTGGTGACTTTTAATTGGAGAGTTAATGATGAGAGAGAGAGGGGTTCGGTGTCTGTCTTAATTCAGAGGATGGACCATCAACAGAAATAGGGAAGTTGGAAGAAGGGTTTCGAAAGGCTTAGGAATGGAGGGAGAGATAATAAGTTTAGTTTGAGACATAATGAATTTGAGTTGTTTGCAAAATAGACATAGATGTCCAATAGGAAGCTAGAAATGTAGGACTAGCAGTAAGCAGAAAGATTAAGGCTACATGTGTAGATTTTGAATTAGATGTCCTATAGACATCTCAAACTCACTAAGTCCAAAACAGAACTCAGTCTTTTCCTCAAGCCCACACCTATTTTGAATTTTCCTGTTATTATTGACAGCAGCATCATTCTTCCACCTCTCTAGGTTTGCAATCTCAGTATTATCCTTAACTGCTCACTTCCCTTCATCTTTCCTGTATCCAGTTAGTTAGCTGACACATCTTGTTATTTCTATCTCCACATGTCTCAGATATGTAACCGTCTCTTTCCTCACACAAGCATCACCAAGATTTCATCACTTCTTGCCTAGACAATTGCAGTAGCTTCCTAATTGGTCACCTTTCCTGAAGTCTTCACTCCAGTCCATCATCCATGGAGCAGCAAAGTGATTTTTCTGAAGTATGGGTCTGACCCTATCATCTTCCTACTCAATAAACTCCTGTCATTTCCAGGATCAAATATAAGCTCTTCTATTTGTTTTTTTTTAAAGCTCATCAAAATCTGCCTGTTCTTATTGTTTTTTCTGGCACATTATTGTCTTCTATGTAATATATAGTTTACACACACACAGAGCTTCATTTTCTGTCACAATTCCTTTTATCTGGCCATTCCTCATACCTGGAAAACTCTTCTCCCCCCCCCCTTCACCTTCTGTGGAATCTCTGTGTAACAACAGACCTTACTGGCTTAGCAGGCTGAGGGTCACCTTTTCCCTCAAGGGGCCCCAGCTCTGGGCTCATGCAGAACAAGTTCATTCATGGGTGAGCCTGACTTCTAAAGAGAACAATTAACCATTTTTCTTGTATTCTCTAGGTCTTTACCCACCTCTCTCTAGTGCCCTAGGGAAAATCAGTTAAGGTTTGGCTCAAGGATATGGTCTCTCCAAAGCATAGTAGAAAGGGTCTTGATTTATAGTGTAAATTAGGTATAGAGCAAGTTGTATTTTTGCACCCCCCCAAAAATGTTTAAGACACAAGAGAATCAAGCCCATGTTGACAAATGTTTAAAATATGATATACCAATCTCTGATTCCACCTATACTGTCTTGGGAAGTTGATGCTTAAAACATTAGAATATCAGATATATGATGGGAGTTTTGGGTATGTTTTTTTAAAAAACCCATACCTTCTATCTTGGAATCAATACTGCATATTGGTTCTAAGGCAGAAGAGTGTCAGGGGCTAGGCAATTGGGGTTAAGTGATTTGCCTAGGGTCACACAACCAGGAATTAGCTGAGACCAGATTTGAACCCAGCATTTCCCCATTTCTAGGTCTGGCTTTCAATCCACTGAGCTACCTGCTTTCCACCTTTACCTCCAATGTGTACTGTCCAAACAACTCTGTCAAGGTTCATATCTTCGGTCAAGTCAGGCCATGGTTTGGGCTTACTTACAGCTGACACTGGATGAAAGACCCAGGAGCTCTTGAAAACAACTCCAGGAGGTAGGTGCTACCTCCATTTTTACCAGTGAGGAAATTGAAGCAAACAGATTAAGCAACTTGCCCAGATTCACAGAGCTGATATCTGAGGCCAGCTTTCAACTCTCTTAAAGTCTGCTGAGTGAGCTGCTTTTCCTGGTTCAGTGATCAATTAAGAATATTGCTTTATCCTCTGAAAACTCAGATCTTCAAACCTGAACCATTCCCTAGAAGCTCACTGAAGCTCCAAGGATACTCCATCCATAGTTTGTACTCTATTAAGAGCACATTGGGGGATGCATTTCCCCCGTTAATATGCTGCTTCCTTCAAGACAGCTAAAGCATAGCCTTCTGCATGATATTTGAGGAGAAAGCAAAGTCAAAGGAAGGTTTTTCAAGGATAAGGAAACACCAGGTAGTGGACAAGAAGCCAGGAGATAGGGATAAAGTAAGAGATAATGATTGGTGTGGCAAGCTCCTGAAGGAGTCAGAATTAAGGACACAATTAAAAGTGTGAGCCTTGACAAAGAAAGGCTGCCTCTTCCATGACTGGAGCAAAGATGAAGGAGAGGCTGGGTGAAGATTTAGCAGGGATTTGAGGTAAAGATGAGGAGAGATGAGGAAACTGATGATGAATAACCTAAATTTTCTTCAGGCAGGTAGTAAGTGTGGTGACATGTTAAAAGTGGGTGGGATAGAGGTTGAGAACTTGAGGAGAGAGAACAAAGTTTGAAATAACTCCTTTAGAGAATATAATAGTAATAAAATTCATAGCTAACATTTAGGTTATACTTAATGTATGCCAGGTGCTAGGCTAAGTATTTTACAATTATCATCTCATTGGATCCACACAACAGTCTTGGGAAGTTGATGCTATTATTGTCCCCATTTTACAGATGGAGAGTCAGGCAAACAGGTTAAGTAGACTTGTCCAGCGTCACACAGCTAATAAATTGCTGGGACCAGATTTGAGTATGGATCTTCCTGACTCCAGACCTCATACTCTATCCATAGCCTAACTGCCTCTAAATCAGAGATGTATAAAATATTTCCTCATAGAAATGAGGGACCACATGGGATTAGATAACATTTATTTGTAGTGAGGCTAGTCTTTACGCTTGCCTGATATCCCTAGGGGTATGAGTGGATAAAGTAGATGAATGGTTCAAGGTTAAAGGCCCACAAGAAGTAAACAGTGGAAGAACAAGGGGGCAAATTGTTCAGAGAGCAGAACTTTTTTTCTCTTTAATTATACTTGGTCTTCATGTTGTTTTCTCATTTTACTTTCTTTATTTCAAATTATTTCATAAACATTTCCAAATTTTTTTATGTTCTTTATATTTCATTATAATATTATGTTGCTTTGGCATATCATAGTTCATTTAACCATTCCTGGGCTCAGCTGTTTAGTTGTTTCCAGTTCTTTGCAGATTTTTATGATCATAGTTTTGTTGTATAGTGCCAATCATGGAATGATTAGGTCAAAATATGTGATTATTTTTTATGCCTCTTGCTGTGTACTGACAAATTGCTTTCCAAAAGTATTATACCAATTCATAATCCCTCTAGCAATGCATAAATATGCCCACTTCTCCAGAATCCTGCTGACATTTTAAATTTTGCTATTTTTAGATATCTTTTCTGTTTAAATTGGTGTGAATTGGTGCCCTGTAGTATTAATTTGCATTTCTTTATTAATGTAGAAATATTTTTCAAGCGATTATTAATAATACATGTAGCCTTTTTTTGTATATTGTTCATCACATTCAACAGTTTATCCTACAGGGCTTGGATATTGTTGCCTTTAAATATTTGTATCATTTCTTTATGAGCACAACATATTAAGTTTCTAGTTGTTATGTTTTCCATGAATTTTCCCTAGTCCATTGTTTTTCTTTTATCTTAATTATGTTGTCTTTTGTTGTATAGACATTTTTCATCTTTATGTAATTGAATCTCAAATGTAGTCCAATTTGGGAAATTGTGCAGCATTTTCACTAATCACAGACAACTCCCTTATAGAAAAAAATATCCATCTTTTAATACCGCTTTTCCAGTG
Source organism: Gracilinanus agilis (assembly GCF_016433145.1). NCBI lineage: Eukaryota > Metazoa > Chordata > Mammalia > Didelphimorphia > Didelphidae > Gracilinanus > Gracilinanus agilis. The sequence continues at coordinate 333,435,180 of NC_058133.1, forward strand.
AGGTTATATAGCTATGAGTCATAGAATATCATGTTATCTAAAGAAATAATACTTCAAGTGACCCCATAGATAAGGGAGAAAAGCTATGATGGGCACAAATAGTCTAAAGCTGTTTTGGCAAACCTATGGCATGCATGCCAGAGGGGGCTGCTCCTCTCCCCCTCTCCCTCTCTCTATCATGCCTGAGGACTCCCCTGCCTCTCTGCCCAGCAGCCCAATGGGAGTGCTTCCTCCCTTCCCTGTCTAGAGTTAGGGGGCAGCCCACCTGCAGCATGATGGTGAAGTTTGGGCACTCTTTCTCTAAAAGGTTTGCCATCACTGGTAAAGCATAGTGTCAAATGATATAAAGCAGTGGTTCCCAAATTTTTTTTGGCCTACCACCCCCTTTCCAGAAAAAATATTACTTAGTGCCCCCTGGAAATTATGAAACTATTTATTTAACTCAGAATAGAATGTAATACAAAAAAAGTGTGGCCATTACCGCTCTCCTGGATCGCTGTAGCACCCATCAGGGGGAGGTAGCGCCCACTTTTGGAATCACTGATATGAAGGATATCATCCTGGAGGAATGTGGCCAGGAAAAGAGGTGAGGCTGGATGTGTAATGAGAATGAGATAGAACTGATGGGCAGGTACCTATGGATTTTTTTTGGTGGGGATTTAGGCAAGTTATTTATTTCCACAAAAGAAAGCAATAGTAAGCAGAAGAGAATTGCAACATGTGTTAACAGAACAAATGAAATAGCACTAAGTTATCTTACTACTAGTACAACTAGCTGGAAGGCTAATGTTAAATCCTCCTTGGGATATAAAATAGTTTTTGCTGTGTTGCATTTCACTACTGTTGGCATTGTCGGATCATATCTTAGAAGCTGATTTTTTCTAGTGATCTCTCTTCACTTGATGCCAGCCCACTCCTGTCACTATTTAGGCACTCTTTCTCCTAAATTGCTCAGGTGTCAGGGAAGGGGAAATCAAATGCTGCCACCTTGCAGAGTTTTTGATGCTTACATAGTTAATTCTAATGAAAGGAAATATAACAAAAAAGACAGAGGCAACCAAGGGACCTTAGTATAAGCCCACCTAGTTGAATATATAATCCACATAAGGGAGTGGTAGCGTGTGCTCCATTTTGTCTGGCATATAGAAGGGTTGTCTTTCTCTGCCTCTCATTGAAATTATATCTTGTCACTTGGTGGACTGCATACATTGAATGTTAAAGATCTGAAGAAAGACTTTCAACATGTTGGCTAGTCTTTTAGAGATGACTTATCTGAAGGTATGAATGAAAATTTAACAGGTTAAGAAGGTGTAGGAGAAATAGGATTTATACCAGGAATACAGAACTGGCTCAATATTAGGAAAACCATCAGTATAATAGACCATATCAATAACAAAACCAACAGAAATCATAAAATTATCTTGATAGATACAAAAAATCTTTTGAAAAATTCAACTATTTAAAATACCAGAAAGCACATGAATAAAGGGAGCTTTTCTTGAAATGATAAGTAATATCTATCTAAAACCATCAGCAAACATTGTCTATAATGAGGACTAGCTAGAAGACTTCCCAGTAAGATCAGGGATGAAACAAAGATGTCCATTATCGCCACTATTATTCAGTATTATACTAGAAGTGTTAGCTATAGCAATAAGGAAAGAAAGAAATTGAAGGAATCAAAATAGGCAATGAAGAAACAAAACTGTCACTCTTCACAGATGATATAATGATATGCCTAGAGAATCCGAGTGTACCTAGCAAAAATTACTTGAAATAATTAACAGCCTTAGCAAAGTTGTGGGATATAAAATAAACCCACATAATTCATTAGCATTTCTATATATTACTAACAAAGCCAAACAATAAGAGATAGAAATGGAAATTCTATTTAAATTAAGAGTAGATGACATAAAATATTTGAGAGTCTATCTGCCAACATAAACCCAGGAACTATATGAACTCAATTATAAAACACCTTTCAAACAAATAAAGTTAGATCTAAACAATTGGAAAAATGTTAATTGCTCATGGGTAATCTTAGCCAATATAATAAAAATGATAATTTAACCTAAATTAATCAACTTATTTGGTGACATACTAATCAAACTGACCAAGAATTATTTTATAGAGCTAGAAAAATAATGCAGAATTCATCTGGAAGAACAAAAGGTCAAGAATATAAAGGGAATCAATGAAAAAAAAAGTGGCCATGCAGTATCAGATCTCAAACTGTGTTACAAAGCAGTAATCAACATAATCTGTTACTGGCAGCAAAGAGAGTAGTGGATCAGTAGAATAGATTTAGGTACATAATTCCTAGTAACAAATGACCATAGTAATTTAGGGAATGAGAAACCTAAAGATCCAAGTTCTTGGAACAAGCTCTCTCTATTTGACAGAAACTGTTGGGAAAACCAGAACATGATATAGCAGAGACTGGGGATAGACCAGCATCTCACACTGTACACCAAGATAAGGTCAACATGGGTGCATGATAAAAGTTGATAACCATAAGTAAATTAGGGGAGCATGGAATAGTTTACCTTTTAGCTCTATGGATAAGGGAAGAATTTGTGAGAAAGAGAGAGAGAGAGAATATGAATGAATTAAAATATATAAAATGGATAATTTTGATAATATTAAAACAAAATTTTGTACAAACAAAACTAATGCATCAAAATTAGAAGTAAAGCAGAAATCTTGGGGGAAATTTCTTTACAAGTATTTCTAAATATTTCTAAAGGCCTCATTTCTCACATATTAGAGAACTAAGTCACATTTATAAAAATATAACTCATTCTTCTATTGATGAATAGTAAAAGGAAATGAACAAGAAGTTTTCAGATGAAGAAATCAAAGCTACCTACAGTCATTTGAAAAACTGCTCCAAATCACTCTTTATTAGAGAAGTGCAAATTAAAGTAACTTTGAGGTACCTCAACCTTTCAGAGTGGTCAATATGACAGAAAATAAACATTGACAGGGATGTGGAAAAATTGGGACATTAATGCACTGTTGGTGGAGTTGTGACCTGATTCAACCATTCTGAAACTGTGTATATATCCTCTGATCCAGCAAAACCACATCCCAAAGAGATTTAAAAAAGGGAAATTGACCTATTTGTACAAAAATATTTATTGCAACTCTTTTTGTAATAGCAAAAAATTGAAAATTAAGGAGTTGTCCATCAATTGAACAATGACTGAACAAGTTTTGGCATATGATTATGATGGATTACTATTGTGTTATAAGAAATGAAGAGTAGGATAATTTCAGAAAAAACCTGGAAAGACTTACATAAACTAATGCAAAATGAAATAAATAGAACCAGAAGAATACTGTAAACAGTAATAGCAACATTTTTTGATGAACAACTGTGAATGACCTAGTTATTCCCTGCAGTACAGTGATCCAAGATAATCCTAGAGATTCATGATGAAAAATGTTTTCTGCCCTCAGAGAAAGAACTGATAGATTCTGACTGAAGACCAAAACATACTGAATTTCACTTAATTCTTTTTTTTTTCATCTGAGTCCTCTTTCACAAAATGACTAATATGGAAAAATGTTTTACATGACTGCACATGTAAGATCTCTATCAGATTACTTACCATCTCATGGAAGTGGGGGGGGGGAGAGGTGGAAGGGAGAGAATTTGGAACTCAAAAATTTTAAAAGATGAATGTTAAAATTTGTTTTTACATGTAATTGGGGAAAATAAAATATTATCTAAAAGAAGGAGTAGATGAATTTGAATCTACACATTTGGAGAGAACACCTAAGTTAATTAAATCACAGATGTTTTGAAGTATGTGTAATTTAAAACTGATTTTTAATTTTTGGTCTCCCTTAGCTCTTGTAATTTCTTCTGTTTCTCTGAGAAACATTTATTCATCCTCTACAAATAAGATAAATATGATTTTAATTTCATTTTCTTATTATTATTTTTGTCTGTGATCCAACAGAAATTATTATGGCATAGAAATTCATTTGATAATTTAAAATTTCCCCCATATTTCTATCCAATTTTCACAGTATACTTAAATCCTTTGATGAATCCATCACGTTACCAGTATAGTCACACCCTTCACTGGTAAATTTTGTAAGTCCTCTACACTTATTCTGTATGGTTCCAATTCATGTCTTTCCTTGGATTCTCCACCTAGGCCTCAGCCAAATGCCTTTCTCTAGTTCTACCTCTTTTTCCAACCATTCAGGATCTAGATATCATTTTTTGCCCAGGGAGATAAAAAATGTTTTTCATCCTAGATTGTATAGAAGTGAAGTATTATATATCTTCCCATTGCTCTTTGGGTCATTTATAATTCTTTTAAGATCATGGTGGTCTATGATTTGAAGTTTTGCATTGTCAATATTAATATTAAAAGATGGACATATGCATTTTTGAATAACTTGGAGATATTGACATTCCTGTACAATTTTCTAAATGTGATCTAGTCCAATATCCTATTCAATTCTGGATCTAGTTTGAGTCTAGTCAATTGTTCATATGATTACTAATCAACACCATAATGGTCCAACAATAATTGCTGTAGCCCTCGGTGCTCCTAAGTAGAGTTGAACCAGATTACGATGTAATATTGGGAAATATTTAACAAAATAAGTCAAAATGCAATAAGACATAGACAATGTTAATTTGTGGGGTTTTAGGTCATTTAGTAGATCTATTTCTGTTTGTTTGACAAAACTGACTTATATAGATGTTTGTTATGCTGAACAAATTAGTGATCTTACCTAATTGCTTGTTGCAATATGAACAAAATGTCTTTATCATCCACTTTGTTTTTTGACTATGAATGATTGCTCCTCTTTTGAATGACTGGATTTCATTTAGGAATCTGATAGTTTTCCGGGGCTTGATCTAACCAGTGAAGTGTCATCTGTCAATAGCATTGGGAGAACATTCTTCAGCAGTAGGGAATCCCCTTTTTATTTGATCTCTGAACAGATATCCATGATTAGACTTCATAAGTGAGAACATCTCCCTATGCTATCTCTCATATGATGATTATACTCAGCTGATTGTTGAAGAGAGTTGTCTCATGAGTCTCATCCATTTAGAATCTTTTATAATTTTTAAGATGTGTGGTGGAGTTACCTGGTTTGAGGAGAGCCATTAAAACTACATTTTCTCTCACTAAATCAAATGCTTTATGTTGAAAGTAATGGAGAGATATGTGCTAGTTGATTAATTGATATGTTCCCTATACCTCTCAGGCATATGATGGTCATTCCCTGTAGAAAAACATCTGAGAAAGTTTGCCCATTGTTATCTTATTTTCATCAAGAATGCCCTCATTTTAGATAATAGGGGAAAAGACTTATACAAAAATATTTATAGCCATGCTCTTTAGGGTGGCAAAAAATTGGAAAATGAGGGGATACCCTTTGATTGGGGAATGGTTGACCAAATTGTGGTATTTGTTGGTGATGGAATACTGTTGTACTGAAAGGAATAATGAACTGGAGGAATTCTATGTGAACTGGAATAACCTCCAGGAATTGATGCAGAGTGAAAGGAGCAGAACCAGGAGAACCCTATACACCGAGATGGATACCCTGTGGCACAATCGAATGTAATGGATTTCTCCACTAGCAGCAATGCAATGATCCAGGACAATTCTGAAGAATTTATGAGAAAGAATGGTATTCACACCCAGAGAAAGAATTGTGGAAGTAGAAACACAGAAGAAAAATAATTGCTTGATCACATGGGTTGACGGGCATATGATTGGGGATGTAGACTGTAAGCGATCACCCTAATGCAAATATTAATAATATGGAAATAGGTCTTGATCAATGACACATGTAAAACCCAGTGGTATTGCATGTTGGCTATGGGAAGGGGATGGGAGGAAGGGAAGAAAAGAACACGAATACCCTCATTTTAGAAAGATAAACAGAAAGATTGGCAGTTGCTAATGTCTTCCTGTTTGCTTTTCTTTTTTTAAAGAAAAGGTATAGTATTTCCCATTTGTTTACAGTTCTTTTGAAATTGAGTAGAATGGAGGTATAGTTGGAATATTTTTTGAAATCTGAGAGACAGGAAGGTAGAATAGAAAAAAGATGTGGACTTTAAGAAAGCAAAGACCTTGACTCAAATCCTACCTACCATTTGCTAACTGTGTCACAATAGACAAATCAGTTTCCTCATATGTAAAATCTTTTTTTTATCATAGACCCCTTTGACAATCTAGTCAAGTTCATGAACTCCTAAGAATAATGTTTGGTAAGTGCATAAAATGAAACATACAAAGTTATAAGAGAAATCAATTATATTGCAATACAGTTATCAATTTTTTAAAAAATAATTAAGATTATTTTCCCATTGATTAAAGTTAACATCCCCAATCATATCCCCATCAAACCATGTATATAACTATCTTTTAAATTGTTACCTCTAGCATGGATTTCCATATATATATGTGCATATATATCCCCATTTGATTGGGGATGTTGACTTTAATTGATCATTCTATTGCAAATATTAATAATATGGAAATAGGTTTTGAACAATGTGGAATTGCTCATCTGTTCAGAAAGGGGTGAGGAAGGAGGGAAAGAACATGAATCATGTAACTATGGGAAAATAGTCTTAATTAATTAAATTAATTAAAAATAATCTTCCTAAAGTACAAAAAAATAAATAAAAATAAAAGTAATATAAAGGATGGGAATAAAAAACAGCGATAGCTAACATTTACATAACACTTTAAAGTTTACAAACCATTTTACATACTTTATCTCATATGATCCTCACAACAGTCCTCTAAGACAGGTACTCGGGGTCAGTCTTCACAGTATTTTTTGCAAATAGTTTGGACTCTAAATCCATATAGCCCTTGATTGCCATATTTCACTCTGGTGAGAAGGGGTTTCTGGATTCCTTTCCATTTCTCTTTTGTGGTGAATGTTTTATGTTGGTTAAATTTATTTTAAAATGGTGCTAGATTCACTGTTTTTTATTTTGTTCATTTTCTCAGTGTTCAAGGTCAGCAGCTTTGGAAGAAAAAAAGAGAAAGGTTAGGTCAGAGTAGCTATAATTAAATGCATTGTCATTGTGGATAAAATTTGTGTACTCTAATTGTGAGGGATACATCTTCTTTCCCAAAAGAAAAAGAACTTTTTTTTTCAAAGAAACAGAGCTATGGGATTATGTAAATAGAGATAGCCTCAGTTTGTATTTTATTCAACGACAGGTTGATCCCTGATGATTTTATCTTGAAGAGGGTTTCCAATACATTTATTTATTTATTAGAATTTATTTTTATTTTATTGATTAATTATGGAAAATTTTCCATGGTTCCATGATTCCTATTCTTTCCCTCCCCTCTGGGTTTTACATGTGTCATTGATCAAGCCCCAGTGCAAACACTAGGGTGATCGTTTAGAGCAGTGGTTCCCAAATTTTTTTGGCCTACTGCCCCCTTTTCCAGAAAAAAATATTACTTAGTGCCCCTGGAAATTAATTTTTAAAAAATTTTAATAGCAATTAATAGGAAAGATAAATGCACCTGTGGCCATCACCGCTTTCCTGGATCGCTGCAGCACCCACGAGGGGGCAGTGGTGCTCACTTTGGGAATCACTGGTTTAGAGTCTGCATCCCCAATCATATCCCCATTGACCTATGTGGCCAAGCAATTGCTTTTCTTCTGCATTTCTGTTCCCACAGTTCTTTTTCTGGATGTGAATAGCATTCTTTCTCATAAGTCCCTCAGAATTGTCCTGGATCATGCATTGTTGCTAGTACAAAAAGTCCATTACATTCTATTTTACCACAATGTATTGGTCTCTGTGTACAGTGTTCTCCTGGTTCTGCTCCTTTTGCTCTGCATCAAGTCCTGGAGGTTGTTCCAGTTCACAGGTTTCTAATATATTTAGAGATCTCTTGCCCCACCATGTTATTCCGAGGAGATTAACTACAGAGAAACAGCCCCACTGAAACAAATCTAAACTTTGGCCACTCCTGAGATTTCAAGTTTAACACATTCTAATCTCAAAATGAACATATTTTCCCCTAAATCACTTTACATTCTGTCTGTTTCTCAATCTCCCAAATAAGGAAAGTAAGAGAGTTTAGTTTGGTGGGCTGGTTTGAACTTTAACTTTTGACACATAATGTCAATCCAAAGCTATATATAACCTCATATATATACTTGTTTGGTGGCTCATTGCTATCCACTTGGTCTCCCATCAAAATGCACCCAGGAGGAAAGAATTACTCTCCAGAAGGAATTCCACAACACTAGCTAATATGTGTGACCTTGAGCAAGTCATTTAACTTTTCTGCTCTTCAGTTTTCTTCTGTAAAATGAAAGAATTGGAGCAAATTTCTTTTCAGGTCCTTTCCTGCTCCACACATACAGCCATATAATCCCTTCTTCTAATTTGCTTTTCATTTTGAACTCTATTCTAAACTATACACCTTCATCAGTGTTCTCCTCCAGATTAACTTGGCATTTTTGCTTCTGTGTTTTTACCTGTAAATCTCACTGTGACTTTATGCAGTTCTCTTTTTAAAAATTCATATTTTAATTACCATTGCATTAAATCTGTAACTTGGAGAGTCTTGTCATTTTTAAGCCTAATGATCCAGGTTATATTAATTTATTTGCTGATGAAATTAGGATAAAAGTCACCATCTCTCCCTACCCCTTTTAAGTATTCTTTCCAGAGATGACTTGAATGAAATCTGGCTTGTGATTAAAGGACTTGATGAGTTGGGGAGGGTTGCAAATGACTACTATAATCCCACCCTACTCCTTTGCAAGTTTTTACTAAGTGGAACTCCTGGCACAATTTACTAGGACCCAGGAATGTGATAGGAGTTAGAGGGAATTTTTGGATCCTAACTCAAGCAAGACTTTAAACTGAGTGAGTCAGAGTGATAACAGAGTGGTTTGGTTCAAAGGAGATTTAAATGCCTAAGGGTTTATTTAGCTGTTTAGCAGAGTTTGTGTATCTAGTTGAAGTCTACACTATCAAAAAACTAAGATAGACTCTGAGAAATGAGTTTAAAGAACCAACACACCCCTCTCACTTAAGGAAAAAGTGCACGTAGTAAAATTTCACCAGCACATTGTAGCAATAACTCATTTGAGACATCCAGAAAAGAGCAGCTCCTTCAATAACACCCAGCAGAGTATGGCAACAAATGGAAATGGCTAAGGAGCTGAGTGAAGAAGCTTTTGTAAGCAGGAGGCTGGGATTCCAGCTGGATACCACCTTAAAAGTGTGAGTTGCCCTAGCTTGGTGTGTTCCTTGGCTGTGAATGTTCCTGGTGGGTAATTTCCTGCCACTGGTGGTATTGGAGAGGGTTACATCCACATATACATGGGGGAATCTTTCTTACTATTTTGCTCTGCAGTTGCAAAATATTTTGCTTTAAACTAATGTAGCCTTTCCTTGACTAGTAAAAGAAACACATCTATAGGGACTTGAAGTGATAGTTTTTGAGGGTATGCTAACTCAGTTTGCATCAAAACCGAGGTACCTTTTAGAGACCCACATATAAGAGGAATCTAGGTAATTGTTTCTTGAACATTAGATTTCTCTGCAATTATCTTCCTTTGCATATTAGCTTGATGGTCTAGTCTATCAGTGCTTTGCTCTGAATCATAAAATACTGAAAGATTTGGAAGGTTAGTGATTCTCTCTGTCTTTCTGTCTCTTTCTCTGTGTCTGTCTCTCTGTCTCTCTCTGTCTCTGTCTCTGTCTCTATCTCTCTCTTCCCCTCTCCCCCTCTCTCCTAAGTAGTACAGTGGATAGAATGCCAGGGCTGTAGTCTAGAGGACCTGGGTTCTAAATGTGGCCTCAGATACTTCCTAGCTGTGTGACTGGACAAGTCATTAAATCCCAGTTGCCTAACCCTTGTTGCTCTCCTGTCTTCAAATTGATACTAAGATAGAAAGAAGGTAAGGGGTTAAAAAAGAAAAAAAATGATTCCTTTTGTTTTTTCATCCATTATCTCTGAATATACTTCCACCTAGACAACAAATCCTGCTTTGATGCCAAGAACTGCCAAGTGAAACCTGTTTTCCATGAAGTTCCACTGACTGAGGCCCTCAATTCTGTACTAACAAAAAAAGTTTATTCCTTTGTTTTTGACTTTGTTTTATTGCTCTTTTATTTTGTGGTACTGTGGTCATTGAGGATATTGTTCTCCTATTTATGCATATTTCAATCTGTATATGTTGATGCAAGCCATTGGGCTATGGGTTCTCGATGTTTTACAGCTTCATAGGTTCTTAACCTGGGTTCTGTGAATTTTTTAAAAAATTGATAACTGTATTGCAATATGATTGATTTCTCTTATAACTTTGTATGTTTCATTTTATGCACTTATCAAACATTATTCTGAGGCGTTCATGGACTTGACTAGATTGTCGAAGGGCTCTATGATACAAAAATGTTTAAGAACCCCATTTTACATTGCATTTTTTATTTCTATTTCATAATTATTTTTTGCAGACCAATCTGGTGTCTAGGTAAGTTAGTTCTAGATTTTTGGTTTCTTTTGAGAGAGTTAATATTTTCTCATTTTATGTAAGAATAAGAATGGTAGAAGAAAGAGAGTAGTTTGTGTGGAGTGAATTCATGACTAGATATAGGTAGAGATATTTGGTTAGAAGTATGTATGAAAATAAACACAGAATGAAATAGACCTTGTCAACCTACAGAGGAATTATAGATAATTAGATATGTGGCTGATTGGATGGTAGAGGAGATGTTTTAGGAAAGATTTAATGATTGAAGTGATCGAATACTGTGGCAGGGCAGCTAAGTGGTGCAGTGGATAAAATGCGGGATCTAAAATCAGGAAGACTCATTCTTCATTAGTTCAAATGGCAAAGCACTCCAGTCTCTTTGCCAAGAAAACCCCAAATAGGGTCATGAAAAAACAGACACGACTGACAGGACTCAACAACAACAACCACCTTACCATGGCACTCAAAAGATTTTACATCTTGCAAATTCACTGAACTCATTTATTGCTCCAATTAAATTTTGTTGTTGTGGAGATGGTGGATTCTCTATTTAATCAATCATTTCTTCTTTGGATGATGCTTAGTATTCGGGTCTTTACCTCATTGATGTAGGAGAAGCTTCCCATTACCTGAGTGCCCAATAGTATTTGATCACGAATATTCTGCATAGTTTCTGAATATGTGCCTAGAGACCTAAACAGGATGTTCATCCTATAAATCAAATAAATAGTTGCCTGAGCTCTCTTATTGAGCCCATCTGCTCCTTGGCTTCCAAAGAGAAATAATGATATGAAAGTTGGCACTAAAACTTCTTTATGAGGCTGATTTACATTTCAGTCCAGTGTGCTTCCGATGCTGAAGGAAAACAAATTAGAATTAAAGTTAACTTTATGGTTCCGGCTCTTTTGGAAATCCAGGTAAAAAGTTAATACCGGAATGAGTTAAGGCAAGATGGAACACAGAAATCTTTTAAGAAGACTTTACAGTTGTTTTAGTGTGGGTCTTTATTTAATTGTTTGTTAATCTTTAAACTGTATCAGCCAAGAGTTATTTGACACCTCATTAAGAGCTTATTTAGTGACTAACATCTTTGCTTTCATCGGCTTTTTGTTCAGACATACTATTCTTCTGGGTGGCTGAACCAGAAGTGGAATAATAGTGACATCCCTGGCACCACCCTCTGCCTAGACCATGCCTATATTAGAGTCCTGGGTGCCTGATTGGAGAGAATTCATATGTAAGTGCCTGACATTCATCTTGATGTTTCTGCCATCTGTGAGTGTCTCCTACTGATGTCTCCCTCCCCTTCCAGCTCTTACCTGATGTCAAATCAACATTACCAGTTTTGGAAAGGATGCACTCATTTATCTTATGATTATACTTACCATTCCTGTGATTTTCCAGATCAACACTTGGCTTTACCCACTATTCCTCTAGATATATGTGGCCTTTTTTTTTAAAAACTATAATGTAAATTACCTGGGTGCAGGTACTTGTGCTTTTTGTATTTTGTAGGATTCTAGTTCTAAACTTGAATATGGCCTCAGTGGGTGTCAGTTGGTCCCCTTTTATTTTACCTGAGGCATAGAGTTTAAATCACTTACCCAGGTTCCCTCTAGACAGAATTTGAATCCAGGAATTTCCATTCTAGAGATAGAGTTCTTTTGCTGCATTAGTGCTGGGCACATAATATGTACTTAATAAATGCTTTTTAATTCTTTCAGTTTGATTTTTCAACATTGTCAAAAAGAGTGAAAATGCAGAAGAAGAATCAAAGTATACCTTCTAAGTATTTACGATGGCAAGAACCATTCTGGCATTCAGAAGCATTCTTTTTTCTTTTTTTTAAAATTATTCTCATATCACATTGACTTTTTAATGTCTCTACCGTTTCTTCTCCTTCCTTTGCATAAAGATTTAAAAAATAGCAGAACAAAAACCAAACAATACTATCTGACTATTTACTGTGTCTGGTAATATACGCAACATTTATCTCTATAGTCTCCCGCTTTTAAAGTACAGGGAAAGAGATGCATTTTCTTAGCTCTTCCCCAAGGCCAAGCTTGGTCATTATAATTATACAGTATTCAGTTTCATTTCATGGCAGAATAATTATTTTTTAAATGAAAAGTAACACTTGGCTAAGTACTCCCATCACTTGAAGGTGAAATAACATCTATATGTTTGGCTAGAATTGAATGGAGATGTTTGGTTAGATGCATGAAAATAAATGAGACAGATTTTGTTAGCCAGTGGAGAGAATTCTAGATAATAAGATAGCTGACTGATTGGACAGTGGTGAAGAAGATATTTTAGGAAAGAGCTGATGATTGAAGAGATCTAATATAGTAGTATGGCAGCTAGGTGGTGCAGTGGATAGAGTGCCTAGCCTGAAGTCAGGAACAATTCAAATCTGGCCTCAAACACTTCCTAGCATTGTGTTTACTTAACCCTATTTGCCTCAGTTTCTCATCTGTAAAAATGAGCTGGAGAAGGAAATGGCAAACCATTCTAGAATCTTGCCAAGAAAATTCCAAATGGGGTCATGAAGAATCAGAAATGACTGACAGGTCTGAACAGTAACAATACAGTGGCATTCAAAATATAGTTTAAAGACCCCCGAGGTCCATGAGACCCTTTCAGAAGGTTTGCAAAGTCAAAACTATTTTCATAATAATACTAGGATGTTTTAATATATACACATAATATAGTAAATATCAATAGATATAAACTATAAAAACAAAAGCTCTTGTGGGGAGCATCCTCAAGCATTTTTTAGCTCATAAAGAGAATCTGACATCAAAAAGTTTGAAAACTCCTGCTCTGGTATATAGCTGAGTGATTTGGGGTTATAATCCCTGCTATACAGGGAGGCTGAGGCTAGTAGATTATATGATCTTTGGAGCTCCAAATTGAAGTAGGCTAAAATGAATGCCCATGCTAACTTCAGAACCAATATGGTGAACCCTCTGGAGTGAGGAGCTACTATAGGCTGCCTAAAAAGGGACAATCTATCCAGGTCAAAGCTTCCTTGCCATTACTAGGGGAATCCATCCCTTTAGTGGCTGATGAAGAAGGAAAAGAGGAAATGACAAAATGAGANAATTAAAAAAAAATTTCTGGAAACTTATATTGGAATATGAATGAAAGAGTCTACTAATTAAAAAACTATGGTTATAAGGTTTACAGAAGCAGGCTAAATCTTCTCCAAGAATTGTTTCCTAGAAGGGTGATGATTAGGGATACTAGGCTAGAAGCATTGTTATTCCCAAGACTCTTGAGTTCAGAGTATTGAACTATGTCTAAGAGAAAGGGAGGGAGACACAGGAAATGGGTATAGAAATTAATAGAAGATGCAGCAAAAATAATTTAAAGGGTTCAGAGTTTCACATGCTTAATAACTAAATCATTCATTAGCACTTTTTGTATTCTATCTCCTTTTCATCTGTCATCTAAAGAGAACATAAACTCTTAGAGTCAGAACTTACTTTAGTTTTCTATATGTATCCTCTGCCCCTCTTATAGATTTTTGGAAATAGTAGATATTTAATAAATGATTCATCAATGATGAATTTGTTCAACACATTTATTGTACCTGTTTTGGTGGCCTGTTTCTATTGGAGCTTGACACCACTGCCCTAGAATTGGGGAAATCCAGGAAAGATATCCTGCAAAATATCCTGTAGTGTTTCAACTGAATCTTGAAGGAAGCCAGAGAAACTTAAAAGGCTTCAAAAGTGAGGGTGGAATATGGGGAAACACTGCAGACATTGGAGAAAGCTAGTGAAAAGGTACAGCATCTAGAGACAAGAACTGGAGGGTTATCTGAAAGTAACAACAAGTAAGCCAGCATTGCCAGAACATAGAGTAGTATGTGGAGAGAAGTAAGGGTGGAAAACCTGGAAAGGTAGAAAGGGACAGGCCAGAAGAATTTATATTTGATCTGGCCCAAGGATTAGAACTAGTTAATATCTTATTTTTATTCAAATTAAAATTTAAAAAGCCATTGGAGTTTACTGAGTAGGGGAGGTAACATGGTCATTCCTACTCTTTTGGAAAAAATCACTTTGGCACCTAAGCAGAAGAAGGATAAGAGTAAGGAGAAATTTGGGGCAAGAAACCAATTAAAAGTCTATGGCTGCAGGCCTAGAGACGGGAGGTCCTAGGTTCAAATCTGGCCTCAGACACTTCCCAGCTGTGTGACCCTGGGCAAGTCACTTGACCCCCATTGCCTACCCTTACCACTCTTCCAGCTATAAGTCAATACACAGAAGTTAAGGGTTTAAAATTTAAAAAAAAAA